>NC_086174.1:141969439-142279353 GCF_023053635.1 Elgaria multicarinata webbii
AAAATTTTGGAGTGGTGTACAAGATAAAATAAAATAAAAACAGAATAAAACACTTTAAAATAGATTTTAAAAGAAGGAAAATGTACAGTGAACCGTGGCTGGTCATTAAGGAAAGGCTTCCTGCAATAATGACATTTTCAGGAGGCGCTGAAAGGAATACCAAGTTGGCTCCTGCTTGACCTCCATGGGCAGGAAGTTCTAAAGAGAAGGAGCTACCATTCTAAAGTCTCTTCTCCTGGTGGACTCCAATCAGGCTATAGGCCCATGTGGAACCACCAGGAGCAAGCCCTCGGATGACCTCACTGACCAGGCAGGTTGGTAGGGGAGAAGGCACTCTCTCGGGTATCCTGGTCCCAAGTCGTTTAGGGCTTTGTACACAAGTACAAGAACCTTAAACCTGGCCTGGTAGCAAATAGGCAGCCAGTGCAGTTCCCTCAGCAGAGGAGTTACATGCTGGAAAGGGGCAGCTCCAGCATATGCTGATATGTTGTATGGCAAGCCTTCCGATACTGTCCTACGCAAGCCCTGGTCAGTGTTTTCAACAGAAAGATGGCTCAGGCACTCAACCCATAGCTCCTAGACACCCTTACTTGAACTTTAGAGCCCATACCAGTCCTTGAGTTAAGGAGGAGTTGAGGCAATGAAATTATTGGGCTGACAGCTAGGGGGACAAGTGGTAGAAGACTCACAAGGTATTCAACCAAACACGGGCTAAGAGCTTGGGCTCTATGCGACTAAAGCAGCCTTTCCAAACTTGATGTCCTCCAGATGTTTTGGACTTCAGTTCAGACTTGAATTAATGATATGGAAAATGATTGTATGATCCCAAAGCGATGCCAAAAATTGACTTTTGCCAATTTTACAGCTAGAGTAATATGGCCCAGACTTCCTTTCCAAATTCTGTGTGTACTGATAGTGCAATGTGAATAATTATTGCTACCATTGTCAGTCAAGCTAAAAACACTGTGTACTTGACAGATGTTTCAGTGTTTATGTAATATTCTTCAGAACATAATTATAATATATATTTAGGCTCCAATTTCATAGCTGAGAATCAAGAAAATGTTTGAAAGTCGTTTATATTGGTGTTCTTTTTGTCTAAGCTGCTTTCTCATACCCAATAAGCTTACTCCTTTTCATTCCTGGGAGCTTATTTATTTATTTATAATATTTATATACCGCTCCCCATTGAAAAATTATACAAGATAAAATGAAAATAAAAACAGAATAAAACAGTTAAAACAAATTTTAAAAGAAGCAAATACAGAGATACAAGACTGCATATTAAGGAAAGGCTTCTTGGAATAAAGATGTTTTCAGGAGGTGCCGAAAGGAGTACAAAGTTGGTGCCTGCCTGTCCTCCAGAGGCAGGGAATTCCACAGGAGGGGAGCCACCACGCTGAAGGCTCTTCCCCTGGTGGACTCCAATTGGAGGATGGATCTATGTGGAACCACCAGGAGCAGATCCTCGGATGACCTCAGTGGAATCTTATGTGGAATCTTTCACTAGTTCTGCTTGTTCTGCAAGAAAAAGTACAATTGGCAGCTGAAGCACAGCCTGGTTTGCACGTCACAACAGTCCAGTTGGTGTTTTTTTTTAAATTCCTTGTTTTTTGTGAATGTGGCAGCATGATGACGTACACTTAATTGCTCCTGCTGCAAGTGGGAGTGGCTAAACAACCCAGGATGCTCGCAGTTAAACTCTGACTTCCAACTTTGGCTTGTCTCTTCCACAACAAGCCAGAGTTCCTGGTTCACACATCATGGTAACAACTTGGGGGATGTTCTTGGCTTGTTTAGCCACTTTTGCTTGCAGAGGGAGTGTTTGGGTGGTGTTCATTAGCTTTCTGCTGCTTTCACAACAACCCAAGATTTTAAAAAAACAGCAACACTTTGGTGTTTGAGATGTGCAAACCAGATCATAGTTAACTGAAAGAAAGAGAGAGGGAGAAATCTTCCTGATTTGACCAAACCTTCAAAATGTAGCTTTAAAAAATGTAGATTCCAAAATAAATTATATGAGGGCACCTATGTAGTCTGCATGTGTTGGAGTCTCATGCACATTACTCACAACACACACACACAGGATGGTGATATGATTGTGAGATCCTATCAGGATCCCCCTTTTTTCTTTTTGCAATATGATTTTACCAAAGAGTATCTCCAATCTGAAAGAATGAAGGATCAAAAGATGCAAACTGAAAACTGCATCAAAGTCCAGAAATCAAAAACGGAAGAATTGCAGATTGCTAACATGTTGTGGCTATCCTGAAAACTAATTCAGGCAATTCAACCCCCCAAAATCTGGAGAGGAATTTGGTTGGAGAGGATTTCATTAGCACCCTGAGAGAGAAGCTATTTCCCTTGTTTGTTTTCCTTGTGGGTTTGGCTTAAGGCTGCCCAGCCTAGATTTTTACAGGAATGAAACATTAGGTCTTGTTTGATGCAGTTTAATGGCATGCCAGCAAAGCAGTGCATCAGTAAATTGCTTGCACTAAACATTGCATAATTCAAGACCTAAGTATTTAACAGTGTGCATGATAAATGGGACATCACAGCTCAAAGGCAGCAGGGATAGAAAAGCCCTACCCTGCCAGTAATGTGTCAAATAACAACGTTCCAAGCCCATAATTCTCGAAGTATATATCAGGCCTCCCTAAGGAAGCATGGGCAGTTTCTGAGGAGGTGTAAGCATAGGTTAGACCCCTCTCTGGTGTGCAACTTAGCTGGATCAAGGAAAGGAAATCTAGATGTGATTCTTAGCTTGAGTTCGGGTCTCCAGGTTTGACCAGAAGTTTTATCTCAGAGTAGATTGACAGATTGGCTTGACAGATTTTCCCATTTGGATCAATGCACGTTGAAAAACTGTGTTTCTTGTTCCCAACAGCATATCAGTCATGCTCCACTCCTCAGAATCTTCCTCTGAATAACCATGCTCCATCCTCTCTGCCTGCACCAGGCACTGGTAGGCTCTGCCCCATCTGAACAGGCTCCGCCCCTGATCTACCAATCAATAGGTTCCCTTCTGGCATCAGAAGGAGACAACTAGTTGAAGGCACTCTGAAGGCCCCAGGGGAGCAGCCCCCAAATCTCTAGTTAGTGATAAACGATGCTGTTCCTATCCTTTCTGGTGGGGAGAAGGCTTCAGAGGTAACTCCTTTGACTTTTGGGACAGGGGAAGAAAGAAGCGAAGGAGGACACTTTTGCAAGCACCTTCAAGCCTGTTTTTGAATTATCAAACCAAATGTTGGCAAAAGCTCACACACACCCTTTCACAGCGATCTGCAGGATGTTCATGAATCCTTGTTACCTTCAGTAACATGAGCTGGGGGAGGGCTTGCAGAAAATATGTAAAGGACCTCTGTTCTGCCTAAACTTTGCTCAGGTTGTAGACCTTCCCCGAGCTTGGTGAGGGATTGCACAGCTCCTGTTTCCCCAAGACCGAGGCGCTTTCCTAAGCTGTGCCCTGTATGTTAGATGTGTGAACCGCCCAGAGAGCTTCGGCTATTGGGCAGTATAAAAATGAAATAAATAAATAAATAGATCAAAGTCTGCACAGTTCCTGTTCCTGTTGCCTTAAAACTAAGGCTGTAGCTAGACCTAAGGTTTATCCCAGGATCATCCCGGGTCCGTCCCTGCCTGAGCGCTGGATGCCCTGTGTGGCACTTAGATGAACAGGTTTGACCCCAGGACAATCCTGGGATAAACCTTAGGTCTAGCTATGGCCTAAGTCTTTGAGCGCTCTTGCACTACTCTGCCTGAGCTGCGATTCCCATCCAGGACTTGGACAGAAAGTGGAGAAAGCTTTTGGGGTAAAGATGCAGGTTTGTTGTACGTTTTTCCTGTAGGGTAGAAAATGAGCTGGGAGGGCTGAGCAGGCAAACAGTAGGCAGAGAAAGGGTTAAATAACACCCCCTCCTTTATCCATACCACTACTTCTCCTTTGAGTGGAGAAAGAGCTGGCCATGAAACACAGGCCTTAGCTAGACCTAAGGTTTATTTATTTATTAAATTTCTATACCGCCCAATAGCCGGAGCTCTCTGGGCAGTTCACAAAAATGAAATCATCTCGGGGTCATCCCTGTTCATGTAAATGACACACAGGATATCTCGGGAACAGGCAAGGAAGACCCCGGGATAAACCTTAGGTCTAGCTAAGGCTACAGTGAAACCACATGTTCCATGTAGTTCCATGATTATTGTATTTATTTATTAACTTATTTATTGCATTTATATCCCACCCCACATTTGAAGCGCCCCGCCTCCAAATGTAAAAGCATCATGGTTTCTGAACAGTGCCTGAAAATGTGATTGAGGGGGGAGGAGATGAAAAAACTGAGTCAAAGAAAAAAAAGTATTTTCTACCTCTAATTCAAGGTGGGTGGTATATTTCCTAATGGCTGACTCAGGTTTTTTCCAAGTATTTAGAAATGAAAACGTTTTAGAGGAAGCAGATGGTGGAATAAGTCCAGCATGTTTATCTAGTGTAGATGGGCATATTGGAAAAAAAAAAGTATGCACGAAAGGATTAGATCTGCAGTAGCCTTCTATTTCAGATCTACGTTTCGTGAGGCGGTTGTTGCTGAATATATGACTTCTGGGGAGTGTGGGGAGATGCAGGCTGATGAGAAAAAACAAATTTAAAAAATGTAATCAAGGAAATGCTACTTGAATCATCACAAAACAGATAATCAGGGTGTGTGTTCCAGCTGACAGCAATGATAATATTTCCTTTAGATCTGTGATTATGATAGTTTTTCTCAGCAGAATAGTATGAACTTCTTTTTAACACTGACATTAAGTAACCCACGGTGGGCTGCGCTGATCGTACAAACCCTGTCATTGACTTCTATTTTCCTATGCTATTATTTGGCATCACTGAAATTGGGGCAGCGGAGGGGGGCGGGAGGGAGAAACCTAAAATATATTTAGATTTCCTCCTTGCTTCTGAATTGCACTGCCAGTATGGTATTTGGTGAAATATAATGGTTGTGCAAGAAGGGTTGAATGCTACTGTTTGGAGGTAAAAAGCAAGGGGTGTATTTAATGGTTGGACTCATAGGAAAGCATTTTTTTCTTGACTGCATTTAGAAATCCATTACCATGCTGTGCTATGGTGCGTATGTGTGTGTGTGTGTGTGTGTGTGTGTGTGTGTGTGTCCTTCTTCATTGCTGCCAGATATTTTTACCAAAGGAGTGGGGGGAAAGACTTTGGGAAACCCTTCATGAGCATCAGTCTTAACCCTTTTCTTCTGCTAATGGAAGATAATTATACTTTTCAAACAGTCAGCTGATCTGACTTCTTTCCCTTTGGGGAAAAGAAAATACCTATTGTGGAGCTTAAGTGGCTGATGTGCTTGGGAGCAATTCAGTCGATGGCATTGTTTGGAAAGCTGGGAAAAAGCTAAAGGTGGCAGGCTAATTGCTACATTCGGGTGAGGCACTGGAGACAAGGCAACCAGATCCTTAGAACTTTTTCAACTCAGTCTGAGTTTTGTTACAGGGCCTTTGACCAAGAAACAGAGAGATTTAGACTGTTCAGTGAGTTGGAGAAGAATCCATTGTGTTTCAAGGACATAAACGTTGAACAGAAATGTCAAAGCTTCCTGTACCTTTGCTCCTTTAAAAAAAAGAAAGAAAAAGGAGCAGCACCTTTTCTCTATTTTAGGAAGAGCTTTCTGTCTCCTACTTGCAAGGCATAGCTTGATTCTGGTGGGTGAAAAGCAAAGGAAGCCAATGACTCCATTAAGATGAAACCTGTACTGGTGTTTCTGCCAAGGGTGTTTCCCTTAGGTCCTTTTTCTTACCGACTCTACGTGAAGGCTACTCCCCTTTTTTCTTTTCGTGCTGTGTTAAGTACATATCTTGCTTTCAAACTTTGTCATAAAACACTCAAACACACACAAGCTAAAACGGAAGCTTTTTTGTGCCTCATTTATAAAAGAAGAGCATGTCTGCACATTGTTAATTTTGGGGATCAAATGCTCTAATACATCCAGTGTTTGCAGACCACACACATGGGGCTTGGACAATGCTAGACCTCTATACAGATCAGGGTAAGATTGTCACTATCCACAGCTGGATTACTCTACTGGGAAAGTGTGGTGTCCTCCAGTTGTTTTGTATCTCAGCTCCCATCAGCCCCAGCCAGCATGGCCAATGGAATGCTGGGAGGTGTAGTCCAAAACATCTCGAGGGCATGAGAATGGGGAAGGCTGTGTGTGATAGGCTTTGCCCTACAGTGCCAAACTGATCAACTTTCATCCTGATATGGTTATCTAAGGCATATCATCGACTTACAAAGCTGGTGGAAGTGAGCAGCTGAAAGGCTAAGAGCAGCACACCCAAGTTTTGGAAGTACACATCTTCACAGTGAAAGGAGGTTTTCATGGGGACGTAATTGTTCCCAGAAAGATCTCCCACATGCTCATGTTCAGTTTCATGCTTTTCCACAATATTGTCCTTTGGGGGAAGCTGTTTCAATACCATTTATGCCACTTCTCTCTCTTCCCCCACTCCTCAAATACAAGTACTATCCTTGCCTTGAATGGGTGAACATTTTTCCCTCTGTGCTTCATTCCTCCTTAGCTTTATCTAGTGTTATTTTGTTTAAATTGCAGATTTTCATTTTCATTTAATCTTCTCCAAGTCTGCTTCTTTTTGTGTTATTCGATTCCCTTCCTAATCTTTTGTTAGTCAGGGCCCTGTCTGACACAGACCCTGGAGAAACCAGGGACTCCATGGAGAACTCCTCTCTAAGTGAAGTCTGGGAGGAACCTGCAGCCTGCAGCCTGAAGACTCCATCTTACATTTCTGGGACCCAGAATCAAGATGAGCTTTCCATGTTGATTTATTGTCAGAATATATTCCAAGAAACTTAAAGCTAGACACTAACTGAATTCCTTCCCCATATCATGAATTGTTTTAGGCCACTGCTACCTAGGGGAAAAACCACATACCTACTGTTCGTTTTCAAAGAAAAACAAAAACACCAAGAGTCTCCCATTCTTCCAGTCTACTCAGAACCACATTACTGGTGTAAATCATCCACCAAGTCAACCAAAGCAGTTTCAATCCTCATATCCTGTCTGAAAGCCCGATTGAAATCAGAATCACCCAGAAGTGTCTGGAGTTGTCCAGAAATGGTACATTTGAGACTGGCCTATAGTCAAATAACTCTGCTGGATCAAGGGAAGGTTTCTTTAATAAAGATCTTTTTTCTGTCTCTTTTAAGCAAGAGCGAGCAATCCCCTTCTACAAAGAGGCATTAATACCATCCATTAAACATGTTAACAGTCATAGTTTGGCTGATTTAATCAGTCAGGAGGGACAAGGGTCAAGTAAACAGGTGGTAGCCATCACCATTATAGACACCCAGTCCAAATCCTTGAGATCTCTCAAGCTAAAATGAATCCAAGACAACTGGATAATTGGTTGCCAAAGTTACAACAACCTGACCTGCCCAAGTATTGGAGTCCAAGTCACGGCAGATCTGAGTTACTTCATCTGCAAAGAATGAAGCAAATTGTTCACAGTGCTCTTACTATCAGTAGAAGCACCGTAGTAGCTTGGTAACTCACTTGTGAGCTCTCCTTGCCTGTTGCTTCTCTGCCCACACCTTGTTGCCAAGAGAGAATGAGACGGCCATTTTGCCCATTTGGTACTACTGCCCACCTCAATAAAAGGCTGTGCCTGCAGGTTCCTGTGCATGCTTTATCTCAGTAAGGAAGAGGTTGTGCCTACATGCTCCTTCTTCTGTCCAATTCAAAGAAAGAAACTGACTATTGTGATCTCAATGGTGATGCTGCCTGCCTGAAGGAGGGAGATGGGCCATTGTGACCTCATGCTGATGCTGCCCACATATTGCCAACCACTTTCATGAGAAAGGTAACTTTTGCACCTTGGATTAGACTCTGGATCCCCCCCCTTTACTCTCCCATCTTCTCATATGCAAGTTTCACTTCTCCTTAGGCAGACAGGCAATTCTCTCTGTCCACTAACATTTTTTATGACCTGGGAAAAGGCCACGTCTGCTGGCTGCCAATGATGATAACATTTCTCTGTGTTGTGTGTCCACCTCCTGCCTGCCAATCTGTTGACTAATGAATGGGAGCCACTATAGACTTAGTAGGTAGTGTTTCGGGATGTGAAAACAACTGACAACCAACAAGGAGGGTTGTGGTTACTTCCATAGAGAATAAGAGGAAACTAAAACTAAGTTTAGAACAAAACTAAACTAAAATGTTACGTCCTGCATTACCTTGTGCTTACCTCAAGGGCCACAGTTCTCCTACTGATGTTGGGTCCTTGTGTCCTACCGCCGCTGTTAGACATGACATGATATATCCTCTTATGCCACCTTTCCTCACCCATCTTGGCCTTGTAGGCCCCTTTCAACTCTGTTATTCTATGATTCTATGATCTTCATTGAGAGAATTCACCTGAGTTTGCTTAGCAACTGCCATGCTAAGCATCCGTCCCCTCCTTCATCCTACTCCATGCTTTTGTAGGCTTGAGATACTGCAGGCCAACAAAAGATCAGGAGGGACACAGCTGGCTAATTCATTGGCCTGTTCTGAGTATATTAATCCTGGAGCACTTGCCAAGATGCCCAGCTGTTCCAGTCTGTGGTGTAACCACCACTCAAGTCATGTTTAGATGTATTCCTCAGCCAATGGCCATTTCTGGACACCGTAATTGCATCAGCAATGGACAAAGATGCCCATGCCTTCCCAACATAATTGTTGATTTTGGTGGTAGGGCCGTGGTGTCCTGCTTGTGGACTTGCAAGAAGCATCTATCTGACTACAATTGGGAACGAAATAGTGAACTAGATGGAGCTTTAGTCTCATCCAGAAGGGCTTTTCTGATATTCTTATAATTCCAAATTGAATAGAACTGAAATAATAAAATTAAACTGCTATTATTGACATGTAAAATATACTGCCATCAAAACCATCCATACTGAAGGCTTGGGTCAAAATGGGCATACTGATGGGGCTGTTAAGGGTCATGCCTGCTTGCCTGACCACACAGTCAAGATTGTACATTCAAAATATAGGCCCATTGGGGTCTTTGTGTGTTGGCTCCTTGCAAAATGGCTCATGTATGCATGGAGATCTGAGACAGGACCAGCACAAGTGACCCCTATCAGCTGCCTGCATGTCTTCATTTCTCCCCAAATGAATTTCTAGCATTACACATCGCTCTAATCATGATTCAAGTCACTACTTCCCAACATTCCCATCTTGCCACATCACTGGTCTTCACAACACTCTTGGGTTTTCCAGACTATTTGAATCTGTGAGATGGTCTTGGAGGAGTCTTAAATTTCTCTTGACATAGTTAAATAGCCTTAATTGCTTCAGCTCAGCTGTTGCTGATCGTGGTTTTTCTCTCTCAGCAAGATGGTAGTATGACATGCCTATTTAACTGTAGCCCCCTCAAATGTGCAGCAACGTAAGCTGAGAAAGTTGATGTTGACCTGATTCTGCCAAAGGTTAGAGAAGTTGGATTACATTCTGTAGTCTCTGATCAGTGAAGACACAGGCCATAGCTAGACCTAAGGTTTATGCCTGGATCATCCAGGGGTCAAACCTGCTCATCTAGGTGACACACAGGGGATCCAGTGCTCAGGCAGGGGCGAACCCTGGATGATCTCAGGATAAACCTTAGGTCTAGCTGTGGCCACAGCTTGCCTTTACCCTGACCCTGCAGTAAATGAATGAATGTTGGCTTGCTAATGTTGCCCTTTATGAACTGTCCATGTAAATATTCACTGTTTCCAAAACTTCTTCCTTCCCAATAAAATTTGACAGAGCCAAACCAGTAGGAAATAATGGGGAATGGGGGAGGGGAATACACGTTGTGACACCATTGTGTCAGAGCACCACTTTGAAGCTGATTTATTTAACTTCTGCTAAGTTCCTGCTGGCATTCCTTCTAAATTATATTTTTATAAACATGACATTGTTGATTGCAGAGTGCCAGATGCCTTGTGTTTTTCTGTGACATAAAACATAGTGCAATCCATTCAGATAGTAAACTCGTATTTGGTTCCCATGGAGTTAGACTCTACTTGAGCCAGCATTTGCAAAACGGGGCCAACGTTGAGCAATCCATAAACAAAGAATTGCTGTGTTGCCTCTTGAATTGGAAACAGTTTATCTGTAGTGGGTGTCTGCCATAACAGCATCATCAGGACACATCAGGCTGATACAGGAACTGTGAGCACTTCAAGTGTCTGTATATTTTATGGTATGTGAGGCTGCAAATAATCCAGCTGTTCATTTGACTGATAAGGCATGCCTTCATCAGTGTTCTGCCATTGACATTTTTATCTCCCTACCACCACCACAAACACACCTCTTAGTTTTCCTTTTGCATTCAGGTTAATTCAGAGAGAAGCAACTGTGTATGGATTCTCTTACTTAATCGGCTGTTCTTTAAACTTCTGGTGCAGGCTTAGTTTTTCCACAAATGTGCATGCTTATACAAAACAACTGTGTGAGTATATATATGTAGCTTTTATGACATAAGGAGGAAACCATTGCAGCAATGGAAGGGGATGTTAGGATCTGACATCATCATCGTCATCATCATGTATTTATTACCCACCTTTCCCTCTGGATCGAGGCGGGAACAACATCAAATAAAATATACATAAAATTAGTTAAAAGAGCATATAAAACCAATACAATATTAAAATAACAATCACAACATCTTAAAATTCTTAGGTTTAAAATTAATCTGGATAGGCCTGCCGGAGAAGACTAGTCTTCACAGCTGTCTTAAACTCAGAGGGAGCATTAAGCTGACAAATCTCCTCCGGCCGACCATTCCACAGTCTGGGAGTGGCAGAAGAAAAGGTCCTCTGGGTAACAGTTGCCAGCCTAGTTGTGGCTGACTGGAGTCAACCCTTCCCAGAGGACCTGAGTGTGCTGGGCGGATTGTATGGGAGAAGGTGATCCCACAGGTAACCTGGATCTAAACCATGTAGCGTTTTAAAGGTACCCTATTTCTTCGATTCTAAGACACACTTTTCCCCCCATATAAACATCTCTAAAAATGGGGTGCGTTTTAGAATCGCGGGTGTGTCTTAGGGGTTTTTTTTTTCTGTTGGTGGTACTGAAATTAGTGTGCGTCTTACAATCGATGGCGTCTTACAATTGAAGAAATACGGTAATAACCAACACGTTCTTCTTCGTGGTCTCTCTGCATCACACATATGGGGGCTCTGCGCCTGTGCAGGGCCAGCTTTGGAAACTTCTCTAGCTGAAAGTCTTTTAGGCGGGAACCCCTCCCCCACCGTCCACTGAGCATGCTCAGGGGTTCCCGCCTAATCCCCTCAGTTCTCTTCAACCGCCTGTGGGGTCAATAGCGTTTGGAGACTTCTCGTGTGTGGTATACTTTACCTCAGCTGAAAATATTCTATTTTCCTTATTGTCTTTTCTCTCCAGTTTTTATAACCTTTTCTATTTAGTTATTAAAAAAAAGAAAAAAGAAAAAAAGGATTTGTTTGTTGTTACTTAGCCTTGTGGCTTATGGCACATCAAGGCCTCTTCAAGAAGTGCCCCGTTTGCGGGCTGAAGATCACGCAAACCGACGGACACTCACTTTGTTTGCTCTGCTTGGGGGAAACACACATTGTGGAATCTTGTGTGTTTGTTTAAGTTCTCGAGGCAAACGAGAAAGAACCGCTCAGACCGCCTTCGGGTGATACTCTGGGATAAGGCGTTGGAGGCAGTGGAGAAACTGAGACCATCTCAACACTCCAAATCTCCTATCGTAATGGAGTCTATGCCCCAACTTCCTCCAGCACGGAGTGAGCCTTACCGGTTCCCCCCTCCTCCTCCTCTCAGTCCGCATCTGCAAGGGCGGCAAAAGATTTTCTAAGAGAGCGGGAGAGTGTTCTGAGGCACACGACCCTCAGAGGAATAAGAGCAAAACTCAAGAATATAAATGCGAGGAAAAAGTCGTCGATACTGATTTGTCGATACCGAGGAGCCCGGTACCGAACACATTGGTACCGAGGCATGCGGCAGGGCATAGGAGCCCTATGTCGAGCCTTTCACTGCAAAGGTCTCCGCCGCTACCAATAAGCCCGATATGGAGGCTATCGATTTCACTACCAATAAGCCGATACCGAGGCTATCGCTCCAAAGCCTGGTACCGAGGCTATTGCTTCCGAGACCATACTCGATACCAAGACGGGCAACTCCATCCTCGCCACCGGTACTGAACCCTCTGCAGCAAACAGAGCGTATTGCTGACTCGCCGGCACCGTCTCCATTACGGATCATCACGGTACCGGCTGATGACCCTACCATAAGGGCATCGGTCTCGAAAGGTGAAATTAGAGGTTCATCCATGGATAATACCTCGGCTGATCAGGGCCCTTTTCCCCCTCGATACCGAGAAGAGCCACAACCCATCGATACCGACGGATGTCAGTACTGATAAATGCCACAGCAACCGTCAGTCGATACCAAAGGTTATCGATACCGACACGCGTCGCCTTATGGTTAAGTCCAGGACCATTCACCGGCTTTAACTCATTCAGGTCGCCAGTATGCCACCAATGGTGAACGACCTATGTCCCCTCCAAGAATGCGTGATTATTACGCTGATTGGCAACCTCCCCAGTATTCTCTGTATTATTACG
This sequence comes from Elgaria multicarinata webbii, assembly GCF_023053635.1. NCBI lineage: Eukaryota > Metazoa > Chordata > Lepidosauria > Squamata > Anguidae > Elgaria > Elgaria multicarinata. The sequence continues at coordinate 141,982,104 of NC_086174.1, forward strand.
AGGATTGGAGACACAGAAGGCACCTAGATTACTATTATCAGTACCCACAACCACCCTCCGACGATCTCTCGTTCACCTCTCCCAGAGGATGTCATGGCCATGCCACCTCCGCCTCTACCATCAGTACCGAGGCGCGCTCCGCAACCGACGCAAACCGCAGTACCAACCGCTCGGTACAGTCGCAAACATTGCAGATGTTGCCTACATCAGACATGGGACTGGATGTTCCATCGGAGGAGGATTACCAATCGGACTCCTCACAAGATACATCACCACCAGATGACCTCGTGGTCACTGCAGACGTGGTGTCCCCTTCAGATGACTTAGCAAACTTTACTGATCAGGTACAAAGAATGGCAACATCCCTAGGGACTCAAATATCCCAACCTATAGAGAAATTTAATGACCCAGTTTATGATGATGTATACTGTGGGTCATCAACCCCAGTGGCTATTCCATATTTGCCTGTGCTGCTGCGCACAGCGCAACAATCATGGAAGCTGCCCTCCTCTATGCCACAACGTCGAGGAGTCTAGACAACATATATTTATAAGATGCAAGACTAAATTGTCCCGTTCCTATTTACACACCCCAAACCTAACTCAATAATACTCAAATAATGCACCAGTGGACAAAGAAGGCCATAGGTTGCATGGCCTGGGGAGAAGAGTATACTCTTCTACAGCTTTATCCCTTCGTGTGCGTAATTACCAAGCCACAATGGCAAAACATAAGCTCTCTTTATGGGAGGAGATTACATCTCTCTCCGGATTCTTGCCAGATGACCAAAGGGAACTGGCAGATGTTTTTGTACTGAGGCTATGAGACTTTCTCGACAATAGCTTAATACAGCACGCCACGCTACGGATTGCGCCTCAAAGCCATGGTAGTTTCCATTGCGCTACGAAGGCATGCGTAGCTAAGGTCCGCAGGGCTGTCCCAGCAGGCACGCACCCGCATAGAGGACCTGCTGTTCGATGGAAGCCAGATCTAACCACTACTGTTAGAGTCCCCATGGCTGGCCTCCCCGGTAGCAATAATAACTAGCTTCTTCAGTACACTGAAACTCTCGATACCGAGACTTGCAACAATATAACTAGCTTCTTCAGTGCCTAGCCTGAAACCTCTTGGTACCGAGACTGGCAACAATATAACTAGCTTCTTCAGTGCCTAGCCTGAAACCTCTCGGTACCAAGACTGGCAACAATATAACTAGCTTCTTCAGTGCCTAGCCTGAAACCTCTTGGTACCGAGACTGGCAACAATATAACTAGCTTCTTCGGTACCGAGAATGAATCTCTCAATGCCGAGACTGGCAACAATATAGCTTCTTTGGTACAGACTGGAACCCTCGATACCAAGAGTGGCAATTACATAACTAGCATCTTCAATACAGACGCTGGAATTCTTAATGCTGAGACTGGCAATAACATAACTGGCTTCTTCGGTACCAAGACTGGAATTTTTGGTACTGAAAATGACAATAACATAACTGGTTTTTTCGGTATCAAGGCTGGAACCCTTGATACCGAGATTGGCAATAACATTAATAGCTTCTTTGGTACAAACGCTGAGACTCTTGATACCAAGAGGGCATCTCGCATGCAGCTTCAATGTCAGAGGGTGAGATGTAATATCTCTCCCCTCCAAGGCCAATGGACATCTGTCCACCACATCAGGGAGTGTAAACCTTGCAGGCTAACCACCAATTGCAAGGTCCCCATTCCAGAGTCCCTACGCTCTGAGTGCTTTGCTTTCAATGGAGAGCGTTTTATTACCATGATGTCTGATGTCATCATTTTTGGGGGGCCCTCCCTTGGAAGAGGAGGGGACACAATGTTAAATGGGCCACGTCTCCTGAGAATACCATACAAGCATGGATACTGGCTTCAGTACCGTGATGGGGATACGTACAACCGAGATCACTGTCATTGCAACCGATACACAGGGCTCAGCTGTTACAGCCACAATGCGTCAGCACAATTACTTAGCTCTTCGCCATTCCACCCCATTCTATGGGACATCAGGAGATCAACTTGGGGAAGATGAGTTAGAGCATAAGAATAGACCTGATTCCCGTCAATCCTTTGAGGACTATCAGTCGGTCTCAACATTGCTCTCTTCTGCATCACCCACACAGGGCAGAACCTCCTTTGGAGGACTTATACCACTTCCCGGTCATTGAGGATGATCAGCCTTGGTATTGAGACACATAACTAGGTAAATAAAGTGCAGGATATTGTATCTCATGCAGTATGTACTGAGAAGCCAACTCCAGTGTCGATATTTTTCCTCCCAGCACTGCTTCTGACAGTTAAAAATTCCTGGAAGGGCCCTTCTTGATGGCCCTGACATTGGAAAGTGCAGAATCTTTACATAAGGTCCAGTAATGGACATGGGGCTTTTTCTTTATGCACCCGTGTTCCAATTCTATATTAGTTCAGTTAGCCCCAAGGGGAGTTTTCAGAACATACTCATCTGCTTTGGGCCCCAGAGTCATACACTATCTAGTTATGATGTCCAGATACAACTTTTCCTCTTGTCAGCAACTTTACATGACCCGTCATCACTTCACTGTGAGTTGAGAGCGATGGTGCACGCTCTGGCACTTTGCATGCATACCTAGGATTAGCAGGTCTCACTCTGTGAACTAGATTGAGGACCTACCATCCGATGGTGAAGGATTGTTCAATCTCATTGCTCATCTCGTTTCCTGCATCAGAACCAGCAAATTACAGATGACACACTGTCCTTCTTAATGCTGCTTCTCAGAAGGGAGTATGTTTTGCCCCATACACATAAGTATGCATACTTCCATATAGCCATTCAGAACACTCGCCAGAGATACCTTGGGTTTATCATAGGTACCGATATGTCCCAGTTTGGGTGCGTCTATGGGCCTAAGCACAGCCCACCAAATGTTTGCAAAATATATGGCAGTTCATTGCCTACACAGGGTGAAAGTCTACCTATATTTAGACAACTGGCTTCTAGTAGCATCTTAGAAGAGGATGCTATCGAAGGCAGTGGGTGTAATCCTCAATTTATTGAGGTCTCTGGACCTCATAGTAGAAACCACAATGTTAGACTGTCAATCCTTACCCCCTGATATATGGGACATAATTCTAGCAGCTAAGAAACAAGCGACTAGAAAGTCATATGCTACCAAATGGGAAGCTCACTCCTCCTTTGCACTAAGCAGGAATGAGAAACCCCTTTCAGAGCCTATTTCCACCATCCTCACTTTTCTTTTTTCCTTGTTAAAAGAGGCCTTAAGTTTCCTCACTTAGAGTTTATCTGGCAGCGATTTCTGCCTCACATTTATGGATTCAGGGCTGTTCGGTCTTCACTCATCCACTGGTTAAGCGCTTTATGAAAGGGATGAAAGATTCAGTTCCACCCCTTCATTCCTTTGTTCCGCAATGGATCCTTTCCGTGGTGCTCAAAGCACTGTCTGCCAAGCCTTTCGAACCGTTGGCAAAGACAGATTTGCGTTTACCGGCTTTAAGGTGGTATTCCTTGTTGCCATAACGTCTGCTAGACGTGCATTAGAGTTAGCGGCACTCCGTATGGACTCACCTTATACGGTTTTTCATGCCGACAAAGTGGTCCTTAGACCGGACCCAGCTTTCTTCCAAAGGTTGTTTCTCCTTTCACCTTGGGCAGGATTTTACTCTGCCAAGCTTTTTCCTTGCGCCGACAACTCTTCTTGAGTCGACACTGCATACGCTGGACAGAACTGTGACTCTCCGGAGATCCCTAAGATTTTTTGTTTGTTATGGGTCAAACAAAAGGGACTCCAAGCATCTCCGCAGAGAATATCTGCTTGGGTTTTTCAGACTATTAAATTAGCCTATGAACTTGCTGGCCCCCCGCTGAAGGGGAAAGTGCGCTCTCACTCCACCAGAGGAGGGGCCACTGCTACAGCTTTTGAAAGAGGTATTGCCATACCGGACCTCTGCAAAGCGGATACCTGGTTGACACCTCTGACTTTTGCCAGTCACTACCGTCTGGACATCAGAGCGCGTAGAGACTGTGCCTTTGGGTGTGCCGTCTTATCAGCAATCCGTTGAATTTTCATCCATCACCTGACACCACCCACCTCCGGGTAGTCAGCTTGTTATTCGTCCATATGTGTGATGCACAGAGACCACGAAGAAGAAAGACAGGTTGCTTACCTGTAACTGTAGTTCTTCGAGTGGTCATCTGTGCAGTCACACAACCCTCCCACCGTCCCCACTATGGTGTCATTTTTTGATTACCTGGTGGTTCACCTCAGTGAGACTGTTTAGGCGGTTTCAAGAACTGAGGGGATTAGGTGGGAACCCCTGAGCATGCTCAGTGGACGGTGGGGGAGGGGTTCCCGCCTAAAAGACTTTCAGCTAGAGAAGTTTCCGAAGCTGGCCCTGCGCAGGCGCAGAGCCCCCATATGCGTGACTGCACAGATGACCACTCGAAGAACTACAGTTACAGGTAAGCAACCTGTCTTTATTGGTTAACCCAGAAACTAATTGGCAGCCAGTGAAGTGATTTTAAAGTTGGTGAAAGAAATAAGGTCGAAGGAAACTGTGGAACATATCTCCAAAGGTGCACACAGGTATAGTATCTAGAGACAAAAACTTGAGTGTAGAAGAAAAATTGAATTGAAGCATCGTACTGACCAGGAGAGGTTGGTTTAGGCATCTTACATACTTTTGCAGAGGTGCAAAAGTTTTGATGAACATTCATTCATTCATTGCATTTTTATACCGCCCAATAGCCGAAGCTCTCTGGGCGGTTTACAAAAATTAAAACTACAACAATATTTAACAATAAACTAATCAACAATATCACAATAATATTCAAAAATATATACTGAATACAAGTTTACAGTAAAACAGAACAGATAAGAAAAAAATAATAATAACTTGGTTGGAACAGTGTTTCTCCCCCTGAAGCGGCACCTCCCAGAACTAGGCTTGGCATCTAAGAACTAGGTTTGTTAGAGTTGCCATAGGGCCCCACTTTCTCAATGTTTAGGAAAGGGGGTCAAGTCACATCTTTTTAATTTCACTTTTTAAATTGTTGGTTTTAAAGGTTTTTTTTTTTAATGTTTTACCAGAAGAAGGTAAAATGTGTTGTTCTAGTTCCCCACTGTGGAGCTCTTAATTTATGTAAATGCAATTGTGTATTTTTATATTCTTATATTTTTGTTTATCTTTTTATTTTATTTTAAATCATCTATTTTTATTCCACTTTTAACTTGTATTTTATTTTTCTAACTATGTTAAATAGTGATGGCTTATCGCTTTTAGCAATAAAGATTTCAGTCAGTGTTTTACTCTGTTTTTATTTGATTCGGGTTTTTATTTTTTGAACTTTCTATAAACCGCCTTTTGGTTGACCCCAGAAAAATGGTATAGCAATACCATCCATCAGTCAATCAAAAAGTCCTCTGCTTTTGGTTCTGCTTCTTATTGAAAGGGAACCGGTTTATTGCCATTATGTCTTTTCATTTTACAATTTTGTTTTAAAGAGTAAACAAGATGACAAACAGGTAAGCTTAGTGCTTGTGTCAATTCCGTACTGATAACCTTACCTCCAAAAGGCGTATTCCTCCCTCAAATTATTCACAGTATGATAAGAGTCAAAGCTGGTACTGCCTCATTGTCAAACTGGTTCAAATTGCCAGTGACTCACTAAAAAAAGCAAACATTTATTGTTTTCTAACCTGGCTTTGTTCTATAAAGATGTATTCTGGCTTTCTTACAGTTCCTTTAATGAGCTGGAATAGTGTGCCTTTTGAAGCAAGACTGCTGGTGAAAATGTGGCTTAGATGTGCAAAATGCCCTAAGAAATGTCACTTGAGATTCTGCCTATTAGCTAGCTACATATTTACTCAAATTCTGGTGGCTTCGGTGATCTTTGCTAATTTGGCTTAGAATCTAATGCAAATGAGCCAAAATTCTTTGCTCATTTGGCTTAGAATCTAATGTCAATGAGCCCCTCCTTTCTCTTTACATCATTGTCTTAATTGCTTCATCCCCCGTCCCCCCCCGTCCCTCCCCCCCCCCGCTCTCTTTCCCATTTCCTCCCCTCCAACTGATATAGTCACTGCTTGTGTGACTATAGCAGGTGCTTTCAAGTAGGGGTGACAATCAAATCATATGCTGTGCAGTTTTGAGCTTAAAAAAAGGCTTCGGAATGTTTTGCCCCTTACAGCTGCAGAGGGAGAGGGAGCGACCTTGAAGCTATCATGAAAGTGCACACCACAAAGAAACAGAAAAGCGAAGAAGAAGGAAAATACCCCCCTCACATTTTCAGCGCACTCAGTTTTCCGACTTCTGTGATCTTGATCAAGTGCGGCTATAAAACTTTGTTGGACATTTCTGGTTGGAAAATGTAGTGAGGGCGCTTCAGCTGTTGCCAAGGGTGCTGCTTGCTGCTACTCAACCAGTAAAGAATTGCAATAAAAAATAAACCTCACAAAACCATGAACTGTTTCACTAGTACTGCTTCCCTAATGCTGCTGGGTGAAGATAGGCTGTGTTTGTGGAACTGATGACCTTTCAACTGGGACAGAACATCCACCCAAAGAACTTACATGGAGGTGGGGCAATGGCCGTGCAGGCTTCAGTGTGTCTGAAATTGGAAACCAATTGATTGATCCCTTGATCTTGCTAATAACTCTTTTTGTGTTTGAAATCCCCATAACTCTGACAAGCAAAAGGTTGGCTTGTCCCACGCTGATAATTCCAAAAGATTGCCAAACTGGTCCAAGACATATTTGGAAGGAGAACAGGAAGGAACTGAGACTGCATTTAGGCTGCAATCAAAATATGTAGGCAAAAGTAAAAGGTATATATATTTATTTTATATATATATATATATATATATATATATATATATATATATATAAAATAATATATATTTAGTGAAACTTTACTGTAATAGAGTATTGCCTTTCATTCAAGGAGTTCAAGGTAGCATGCCTGGATTTCCCCTACCCCCACCCAGTTCATTCTCATTTCAGTCCTGTGATGCAGGTTAGACTGAGGGCCTTGCTAGATGGAGGTTTAGCCCAGTGCTCGCCCTGGGCTCGCCCATGTGCATCCAGATGACGCACAGGGGATCCCGGAGTCAGGCAGGGGTGAAACGTCCCTGGGCATGGGGTAAATGAAACCCCATTTAGCCCGTTTTTTCCTGCAGTCCTGGTCTCAGGTCGGGCTGAGTCCGGGACCGCGGGCATGTGGACCATCCCGCTGCTTTTCCCGGCTACCACACTTATGCGCGAGTAGCCGGGAAAAGCGGCAGACGGGCCACAGCACTCCTGCCCCCTTCCCCCGATTCCCCCCACGACCTCCCCTGGCCTCCGATCCCCCCCCTGTCCCCACATCCATGTCTCACCCCCCCGTCCCCACCTCCTGTGTTCTGCCGCCGTCACTGTCCCCAGCTGGCATTTCCTATTGTCACCATGGTGACAGCAGGCATCACAGGCATCACAGGACATGGCGACAGCAGGCATCACAGGCCGGACATGGCGACAACAGGAAATGCCGGCTGGGGACAGTAGCGGCGGAAGTGGGACAGAGCGGCTGGGGACATCGGCGGCGCGGCGGCGGCAGGATACAGGAGGTGGGGACGGGGGGGATCGCAGGCCTGGGGAGGTTGTGGGGGGGAAATCGGGGGATGGGGATGGGGATGGGGGGGACCCTATTTTTTTTAAGAAAAACTTACCTTTCTGGTGGTGCGCTCCTTCGCACACCAGCCCCTTTAACAAAAAAACAATGGCGGACGCAACGGGGCTTCATTGCGTCTGACGTGTAGATAGTTGCGACGGCCCATGCTAATTGTAGCACGGCCTTGCCGCGCCTGAAGCACTGATTTTCAGGTAGGTCTAGCAAGCCCCTGAGAGCGAGAGAGAGTGACCAGGCAGAGGTCATCCAGTGATTTCCATGGCTATTGCAGATTTGTGCTGGGGTCTCCCTGGTCTTAGTTCTACACCTTGAACAAAACACCACATTGGCTTCCCCGTGCACCTGCTATATTCCTGCTATCTAGGAATATAGATAGTAGCAAAGTGCTATAAAAACAGTTGGGGTACATATATTTTGATGTGGGATTCAAAAACTTTGTCTGCAGTAGCTGCCATCCGTACTTGTCCAGCAACAGTTCTTCCAGACGTCAGATCATTACTGGTAGAGGGGTGGGGAAACAACAAGCTGAGAGTGAAAAATGAAATGGGCATCAGGATTTCAAATGATTTTTTTAAAAAAATTATGGAAATGTTAATTCTTCGCTTGACACTAGTTGATCTTAAAGTGCTTACCTCTGGCTGGATTACACCAAGTTTCACTCATTTTGTTTAGACAGGCTATTTGGAGAGCTCCTCTCTCCCTTCATGTATACTTTAGTACAGTACATTAAAATAGTTTCTCAAACATTAGCTTAATCCAATTTGTTTTAATGGTGTTTGAATTTTATACCCTACTCTTCCCAAGTGTGCCAACATGTAGATTAATTCGGCACATGTTGATGTTTCCTATAGCTTCTAATCAGTGTGCGATTAAAACCGTGGTTTTCTTATTCTTATCTTTAGAATGCTTCCCAGAATTTCTCAAAAGCCCAGCACTGCTCACTTGCCCAAATTGGATGACATTTAAGTGGGTGACTACATTTGAGAGGGGCTTTTCCACAGTGGCTCCCCCACTTCTGAAATGTGTTGCCATCAGGGGTCCACCAGGCCCCATCATTGCAGGCTTTTAGGAAGGCCCTAAAAATTTATTTGCTTACTAGCTGTACCCTGCCACGCGTTGCTGTGGCTCAGTCTGGTTAAATTAAAAAGAAAGAAAAGACAAAGCGGATGTTTCTAATATGTTTAATTTCACAATGCTTGTGGATATACAATATTTTTAGTTGTTCCATTGTCTGTGTAGATATAGAGATTGTCTGGTTTGCCGACTCTAGAACACGCAACATATAATTGTCCATGTGAGAAGCAATCTGTGTCTAGATCTAAACCGCACAATTCTAAAGATTGGCCCTGAGCTTTGTTGATGGTGATTGCAAACGCCAATCGAATTGGGAATTGCAATCTCTTAAATTGAAATGGCATATCTGTTGGAATCATAGGAATGCGAGGAATGAGGACATCTTCACCTTTGAAAGGTCCTGTCAAGATTGTTCCTTCTATGACGTTGCTCATTAATTTTTTTACTGCAAGCCGCGTGCCATTGCAAAGTTTTGGCTGGTTGATATTTCGCAACATGATAATTGGCATGCCGATTTTCAATTGCAGTACGTGCGGTGGCATCCCTGGCAGATCGAGTGAATTCAAAAATTCTGTTGGATAATTAAATGCTTCATCTGCTTCCACAACAGTGTCGATAGACTTGTATGTGACTGCCTCGCTTTGAATGTTAGATTGAATAATATTGTTAAGTTCGTAGACATTTTTGTTCTTGGCCGCAAGAATAGCTCGTTCACTCAGCCAATGATGATTCTTATAATTGGTTTGAATATTTGGAAATACTTTTTCAACCAATTCTTCTTTTGACGTCACTAAATTACAGAAGTTATGAAGTAATAAAATTCGTCCTGAGGTCAGATCAACCGCCACCTTTCCGTTCTCAATTTCCAGCAATTGACATGAGAATATCTCAGCTGATCGATCATTTTGCAGCTGGACACGCATAATTGATCTCCGACTATAACAATTGCCACTTCGTCTATAGTTGGAGCATTGAATCTTCGCACATGTTCTCCAGCAGGCGTTTTGCCAGCACGAATAACAATCTTGTGTGTATCAGATGGCATCATGTCAATTGCTGTTTTGAACAAATGTACTAAATTGTTTTTTTCGTGAAGTAGCTGTTGCAGTTTTGAAACGATGGACCTTTTTATGCCGGTATAAATTCCGCAGCGTGCATTCAATTCATCATTGCCATCACCAATGAAATACATTTGTAGGAATTTATGTTGACTATCTTGAAACGGAAGGAAGGAGCCGGCTTTATGATAAATTTGTCCTTTGACTTTGAAAGTTGGCATAAATGGAGCTGTGATGATTTCTGCACCGAACGACATCATTTGGAAGCATGAGTTGTATTTCCTGATGTTAGATAGGAAATGCTTTGATTCTGCGGTATATCCGGCAAGCAAAGTTTGTAATGGCTCTGGTGGTTCTCCAAGTTGAGGCAGTTTAATTTTTCCAGCAGCGCAACACATTCCTTTTGTTTCTCCATTAAATTTAAGAGCCTTGCAATAAGGACACACTTCAGTCACAGTGCCGATGAGAACATGCCGCCTCAAACTATAATCATCAGCTGGGTTGTACCGGAATGCAAGGCGATTGTAATCATGTGATTGTTTACCACGGAGTCGTGTTTGACGCTGATGTGCTGTTTCTCGTTGCCATCTTTCAGCCACTCTCAGCCTGTCGCGTTCATTCTGTTGAGAACAAAGCAGATCTGAAGCTGTAGAACGCGATTGCTGTGCTCGCAATCGTGCATCCTCAAGTCTGACTGAACGTTGCTTGCCTGGTTCCTTGGCACGTATTTGAGGCATTCTTTTTCTTTTTTTCTCGTTTGCTGATGCCCGTTCTTCCTCAGTCTGATTTGCAATTTCTCGTCGCAGTGCTTCCGCTCCGCGAGTACGACGACCTAAGTGTGATCTTCTGTGAGGCATTATTTGGATGAAGTAAAGCAGATTGTTTGGTTTTTTAAAAAGGATGTTTTTACGGTGAGGTGGATAGCGGAAACTCCTGGCAGTTACCTTTCTTCAGAACGTGTAACTGTCACAGGTGTGACATCTATATTCACTCAGCCAATTGTGAGAAAACATGCAAATAGGAGAGGAGTCAGAGGCAGCGGATTGGCCTACTGGTTGGCGATGTCACAATGATCAGCAGGACTGGTTTTGAGGAGGCCTATTTCTTCGATTTTAAGACAAACCTTTGACCCCATATAGAACATAGTTACATAACAACGCTCGCATATTCGAATGCAACGTTGTGTCAAAATTTCAAAGCAATCGGTGAAGAACTTTTGGAGATATAACGTCTGTTTCGAACGGACATTTACATTTTTATTTATATAGATTTGGGCCGTCCCCTGATTATGTTTTATTGCGGTGGGTTGTAGCTACAGTGGTATGTTGTTGTTTTTGGAATATTTCTGTGCTTTTATTATGTTCATTTTATTGTTGCATGCAAACCTTGGGAGGGTTTTTGCCCTGAAAGGTGGTCAAGGATTTAAATTAATAAATATAAATTCAATAAATAAATATGTACTGTGTGTGATGATAGTATTTGATCTTGCTTGTTGCTATCTGGACAAGGGATGAAATCAGCTGTTGAAGATGCCTTGAATAGTCAACGTTTCAGGATCAATAGTTTCCATTGATGGACCGGGGGGGCAGAGAGAGGTTTAAACCTGTCAGTGGCCCCATTCAGAAGACACCTTAAACCATGACTTTAACTACAGTGGTTAAGCCAGAAAGCCTTATTCACCTTGGTTAAAGCCATGGTTTAAAGTGTCTTCTGGACATGGCCTGGCTTTCTGGCTTAGCCACCATAGTTAAAGCTGTGGTTTAAGGTGTCTTCTGAATGGGGCCATTGACAGCTATCTCCAGATGGGGAGAATAGGCTGGCAGCTATCACTGAAAGTTAAGGCACTTCACATCGGTCCAGAATGTATTATCCAGATATAATTCTTTGAGAAACAGTGCTTACACCTGACATACTGTTTCAATGACAAACAGTTGGTATGTTTGTATTTAAAATCTTGGTTAGTGTTGCTTTTTCTCCCCTACTCAAGGATGTTATCCTGGAACTTATGTGTATGCACCCCTGGAATGCCAGGCTGTCTAGCCAAGACTAAAAATCAATGTATTACAGCTTCAGAAGATATCAGTTCCACCATCAGATGTACCTTCTGTGTGAGCAGAATGTTCCCTTGTAGGTCCATTTTTCAAGTAGATGCAAGCTGTGATCATTGATTATTCTTTTCTACTTAATAATGGCAGGCAGGTAAATAAGAGGAATATTTTGCCAGTCTGCAACAATGGTTATTTATTTATTGGGTATGTGGGGCTCCTGCTGTGAATATGTACTTTTTCTTTTCACTGCAAAAGTGGAAGCTTCTTAAAAATAAGGAAACTAATAAAAAGAAGCTGAAAGAGAGAATCAAGGGTCAAATCTCACCAAAACGTGTGGAGGTTATTTAAAACCATAATAATAGAATATCACATGGACTGTATGCCACAGGTTAGAAAAGGTACCACCAAGTCTCAGGAAATGCCAGCACGTTTAACCAAACTATAAAAGGCAAGAGGTTTATTTAAGAAAAAAGCATAACAGGGGAGCTTACAGAAAACACAAACTAAATGTTGAGAATAAAGCAAGGGAAACATGTTTTGAATGTATTGCTTAAAACATTAAGAACAACGTTAAGCATTTCTTTAAATACATCAGATGCAGTTAACTGGCTGGGGAGCATGTTGGATCATTAGATGACAAGGGACTGAAAAGCTTGGTCAATGAGGATAACGAGATTGCAGAGAAGCAGCTTCTGTGCAAACAATATGGGACAGAGACTCATGCCTGAACTGACTTTTGGGAAGATTTGGAAGAACTGAATCAAATAGAGGTGATGAGATGAAGCTTCATTAGTCATTTATTTAGAGTATTTTTACCCTGCCCTTCAGCTGCCAAGGTTCCTAGAGCACCTTACATAAGATCAATATCGACAACAGGAAACAGTACAAAGGCATGTGATCTTTCAATAGCCTATTTAAAGAGTTCGTGATGGTGATAGTTGGGCAGTTGGCTCCAATGGCACCTCTGAAGGAGGCCAAGGGCCCCAGCCCAATTAGTGAAGAGCAGCAGGTGGGGATGGTGAGGTATAGCAATACTTCTTGCTAACTTCTGCTGCTTTTCTTCCTGCATTCTAGGGCTTATCAACAAATAATATTTTAAAAAACAAATCACCAGGTTTGGAAAGCATTCACCCAAGAATTCTTAAATATCTAAAATGTAAAATTGTCCAACCAAAATGTGTAACTTGTCTATAAAATCACCCTCTCTACCAGAGGACTTGAAAGCAGCCAGTGCAACACTGAAATAGATCCAGGGCGTGTACAGACCAGCTTGCTGGTCATTTATTTCCTGTAAATCAGTGGGAAGCATTTTTAAAGGAAGTCCTGCCTCACTAACCCTTTAGATTGCTTTGAGAATATCAACGAACATGTGCTTGAGGTAATCTAGTAGATATTGCATACTTTAGACTTTCTGAAGGACCAGCACTTTTAAACTTGTCCATAAATGATCTGGAGTTAGGGTTGAGCAGGTCAAGACTTTTCTCTTCCCCCAGGCATTTAACACCATTTAACAATGCTAAGTTTGTTTTTTAACGGACCCCCAGAACTGTTGTTTTTAAATGGATACTGTTGTTTTTACACTGTTGTTTTTACGTTTTTAAATTTTGTATACTTTTAATGTTTACTGTTTTAAACTTTTGTCAACCGCCCAGAGAGCTTCGGCTATGGAGCGGTATATAAATGTAATAAATAAATAAATAAATAAATAGAGCAGTGAGGTGGCCAAAGTTACTGATGGCCTCATCAAATATTCCTGAACAAACGTAATAGTCATGGGATAAGACAATGAATCCTATTATGGATCAGTAACGAATCAGTAAGGAAAGAGTAGGAATAAATGGATCGTTCTCACATTGGAGTGATGTAAGAAGTGGGGTCCCCTTGGATCTGCATTGGGACCAGCACGTTTAAACTTGTACATAAATGATCTGGAGTTAGGGTTGAGCAGTGAGGTGGCCAAAATTACTGATGGCCGTAATTATTCATGCTGGTAAAATTCAAGGAGCATTAGAAAGTGTCCAGAAAGGATCAAACTATAGTTTCCAGTTTTTTAGTATGCTGGTCTCTTGCAAAACATGAGTTTGGCAATTCAGACATCTCACTAAACCACAGTTACACTTCTTGACCAAGATTTGGTCTAAACCGAGCCAGTAGTCTTCCTGCAATAAACAGCAACTTGAGATTTGCTTGGATTTCTCTGTCTTACAAAGTTCCATCGTCTGAGAACCTAAGATCCAGGCTGGACCACAGAATAGCCATCCACACATTTTCAGATGCCTTTCCAGTAGATATTGTTGTAGAACCTTTACCCAAATTATCAGTACTTGTGAGAGATCTGTGCACCACCAACTCACATTTAGGATCTTTCTGTCCTGGTTAGGGTTCTTTGACTAAGGGGCTTCCAGCAATAGGGCCCCTAACACTAACAATCAAAAGACATTGTGCAGCTATTCTGTGTTTTCATCTTTCATTACATTTTGTGACAGTGAATTCCATAGTTTAACCAGGTGCTTTGTGATGAAGTTCTTTCTTTTATCTCTCCTGAATCTTCCAGCTTCCAGCTTCTTTGGCCAACCCCAAGTTCGAGAGAGGGAGAACCCCCCTTACTTGTCAAGTCTCCCCCTTACTTGTCTTCCCCCCCAAGCTAAAAAGCCCCAAATATGGTGACCTTTTCTTATAGGGCAGTTGATCTAGCCCCTTGATAATTGTGCTCCCCCCTTTTTGCACCTTTTCCAGCCCCTTACCCCCACCCCATGATTTGCCTCCGCAGTGCATTTTACCCATCCTTAATGGAGTCATTAGTTTGCCTGGGGTGCGGTAAAAAAATTTCATGGTCAAAATCAGAGGGTAGGGTCAGTGTAAAGACACTGGTGAGGACTCTCTAGGTCCTTTGGGGAATGAGCTCTCTTTTTTTGTGTGCTTGTCATTCCCCATTCGTGGTTGTTTACAGGATCTTTAGAGGACAACATGACCCTCCAGTTTTGTTTCTATTTGTAGGCATCATTTTCCACAAGTCTTTTTTAGAGCAGAGAAAATGCAGTATTTCTAATGGCAAAAGAAAATGGTTTTTCCTCTTGTGTATTTGCACTATTCTGATATACTGCAGTGCCACCTAGAGCTTAAGTAGCAGAAAAACAGGAAAGGAAAAGCTCTTGGTGTTGTGCTTGGATCTCAATTCTGTGATGAAACCGAAAGTAGATTCAGCGGATTAACAGCCTTGTGTAGAAAAGCCTTTAATTTCTCCCTATGAAATTTACTATTTATTTTATTTAAAACATTTCTTAGCTTCCTTTCAGGGCAGAAGCCATCCCAAGGAGGCTTACAACCATACACAAAATATAGAATGACATAGCTCCATTACATTCATTAGAACAAAGCTGATTCAGCATTTTTTCAGCTGCTTGGATTTTAATTCAAAGGGGAAGAAAATTTCTGGCCTTCTAAAGCTTGTCTTGCCTACTCCTTGAGGTAAGGCTTCCGGAGTCCTTTTCTGAAACTGGACTAGGGAAAACATTTGTGACATCTCTACTTTTATCCTGGTTGTGCTTTTATATTGTATTTTATATCTTGTTTTTATACTGTTTGTTTTATACTTTGAATGGTTTTAATTTTTGTGAACCGCCCAAGGAGCTTTGGCTATTGGGCAGTATAAAAATGCAATAAATAAATAAATAAATAAATAATACTATAGAGATTTCCCCAGACTTTTTAGGAGCTATGCTGGCCATAAACATCCTCCATTGCGGAATCTGAGACAACATTTTGGTTCAATATTCTCATCTTACACATGGTTTCTTCTTGGGAAGTTGGTAGTACTTCTGCAGACTTGGTTTTAAGTTGGCTACTTTGCCTTAAGTCTGTGGTTCATGGGATAATTAGTTCGCAACATACATAAAGCTATTGAAGGTTTTTACACCTTTCTTTGGGATTCATATAACCAGTTCTTTCTGCTTCACATGCCTGGATTTCAAAGGCTCTTAAATTCAAATAATTTAGCTACCCCCCAAATCTTGCTTATTAACTCAAAAAGACATGCCCCCAAACTGGATGAAATACTCCAGCTGTGACATAATCAGCTACATTAAGCGAACAAAAGCTTATTTCAAAGCTTTGTTAGGTAACCATGGCTTTGGCCATTATGTAGTTACTGCGCCAAAGGAAATATATCTGATATCCCAGTGTCACTTGAATATAGATCTTTTGGTTCAGATAATTCTTGAGGAAGTTAAAAAAAACACTGATGAATACCCAGGGATCCATCTAGATAGCATACTGGCAGCTTCTGAAAGGAAGACATAACATATAGTGTTTTTTTTCTCCTTTTGCTTTTGAATAGCAGATAAAATGTGTAATTGAGGCTATGCAGGTCATGGGGTATTCTTCAACACCAATCAGGTTTTGGTAGCGTACCTCGAGTCTTGTGTATTCTGTACCTTTAAGCTATTTTATCATGGTGACCTTTTAATGCCCGTTGCTTATTATACCAACCATTTCCACAACCTTAGCATCCTGCTATAACTTATGCGAGGGAGCCATTTCTGCAACAGAATTGGCAAGTCTAGGATATTGACCTCAGGAAGGCAATCTTAAGTTTGTTGCCAACACTTGAGTAGTGCAAGAATGGGGGGAAAGGAAATATTGAGAGGACTTTAGTAGATTAGAAAGGAGGACTGCGTAGAGTTGTCTCCAATGTTAGTCCTACTTAGAATCGATCTATTGAAATGAACGGGACTTGTGTTAGACTAATGTTGGATATTTATGTTTTTATTTATTTTATTTGTACCCCACCTTTCTGTCCAAGAAAAATGGCTCTCAAGGCACTTTACAATCACAAATAAAACTTGATTCAAACAATAATAAAATAGATGCATTCAAACATAATTCAAAGCACAACAATAGCTGAATAAAACCAGCGTCCAACCCAGGAGACCCACTTACATTCCAAAGGCCTGCTTGAAAAATAACCCATAGAATTGTATTAGATAACAAATAATGGTGAGATGGTGAGACAGGGAAAAACATATTCATTCTGAAAAGTAAATGGCAGGGTGAGCCCTGAAAGTGTGGCAGATTCTCTCTCCACAATCAATCCATGCAGTTCATGGTTTGAGAGGGAAGGGATATTAGGAAGTGGCATGTATCATGTTAATTGATTAGATGAAGTGAAGGCAGATCAGTAGCTACTAGCCATACCAAGAACATTGCAAAAAAACCACATTCCATAATCACTGACTGAATATTTTAGGGCAACCTTTGACATTATAAAGAGTTAGTAGCAGGAAGGGTGATTCCAAGCCCTCCCACTGAGTTGTGAGACAATAAAGAGGTCTGCTGTGCAATCCACAAAACCTTGATTCAGGAAATAGACACCTCTTCACACCTGAGAGGAGTGTAAATGCTAGGTGCTATCCTCTAAGCTGAATTAGCCTAACAAAGCAAGGTAGTTGCCTATCAACTAAATGGACGGTTTCCCGCTGTGCCCAATAGGCTTTTACTGGACCCCTCCTTCAGGGAGGATCTTTAAGCTGTAACTTCTGGTGTGTGGCTAGTCTGGCAGACTACCTCCTACTGCCTCTCAACTCCCCTGCTTGACCCTGTGGAGGACTCTGGGATCTGTCAATTCTGATGCCCCCTCTCCCTCTGACAAACATGGACTTCCTCAGTTGGGAGGGGAAAGATAATATCTGAGCCTAGGCCTCCTGTTTGATAAGCTCCTGGGAAGATTCCTCCTTGACTGCTTGAGACCAGCTGAAACAGGAAGCCGGGCTTCCTGTTTCGGCTGGTCTTCTCTTTCTTCAGCCTCTGATTCTGATTCGGAATCCACACCAGGGAGATCGGCCTTCATCCTGACAATGAGTAAGGCCTAATTATCACAGAGGTAGTAAGCCTTTGAGAGGGTTCACATGTAAAATATAGTTTAACACTATAAAGACAAACCTTAAGGAACCTGAGCAAACTGTCAGCCTTGTGTTTTTTGCTTCGTCTTTCCTCCTCCCATGTGGTCAGGAGTAGAATTTCAGCAGTGTTTATTTCACTTTTAAAGAATTTTACTTTTAAAGGATTGTTCCCTCAACAAGCTAAATTCAAACCATGGGTTGTGAAGCTGGTTTGTTAAATTAACCATAAATTGGTGCTCTCTGCGAACCAGCCCTTTGTCTGAGCTATACCACTTCAGGGTATAAGTGGGGACTTGTGTGACTCAGTGCTTCCCTCTTCATTTAAAAACTTGGGCCGTAGCTAGACCTAAGGGTTATCCCAGGATCATCCCTGCCTGAGCGCTGGATGCCCTGTGTGGCGCTTAGATGAACAGGTTTGACCCCAGGACGATCCAGGGATAAACCTTAGGTCTAGCTACAGCCAAAATCCCTGTTTGTAGGAGATGAATATGTCAAGGAGAAGGTGCAGCTAGAACCTCACCCTGGCTTAGTCATTTCTTGAAGGGAAATGTTTTTGTGTTGGGGACATTTAATCATGGAAGCCCCCATCTGCAGTCTGACATCTCCAGACACTGGTTAGCCATCTTCTTCGTGCTGGGATTGGTGAGCTCTGTATACAATTTGCACTTCAGGAGGAAGAGGAGAAAGGTAAAGTGAGTCAAAATGTGCACATTATACAGGAAATGTATAGGAGAAGAAGAGAATACTCATATTTTACTGCTTTACTTTTCTTACATAATTTTAAGTGTAACTACGGACACATATATTATTTGTATTAATTGCTTGTCTACAATTTCCATAACAAAAGAAAAGTGACACGTTTACTCATATTTTCTCTGTCAGCTCCTTTTTATAGAATTTACAGTTGTCTGCAGGGAATACCATGCTGGGAAAGTGAAGTCAAATATTGCTCTTATGACCTGGTCGTGAGATTTTCCTGTGGCACTTGTGTAAAATGTTTGTGCTGAACTCAGTGGGTCATGGGTCTGATCCAGCACAACTATTCCTCTTGATTGTGTGTGGGGTCGATGCAGTACAGGAGTCATCTGGGGAGGAAAGGCAAAGATATTCCTCTTTGGGAGCTGCTGTGTTTAATAAGATAGGGTGCCTAAAGAGCAATAAACATGAATAAATCAACATTGTGTGAAATACCACTACATCTTTTAGTCTCCTGAGGAAAATTTTCAGTTCATCCCTCTTCATGTTTCACATTCTTGGTAATTTTTTCCCCAGTTTATTTGATAGCTATCAAATAAAACTAGTAGTAATTATTGGAGAAAATATGTTTTTTTCTCTCATGTTCTCCCTCTTTCTCTCTATCCAACCTCTCTTCCCCTGTATGCTGGATGGGAAGAGGAATTTGCATTACAATCCAACATCAGTTCTTGCAGATAGAAGCAAAAAGAGAGAGAGAGAGTAAAAAGTTAATTTCATCTTCTGCAGTCATTGAAGCCTACACTGAACACTTGAATATACATTTCTTTTTTATTGGGAATCTGCTGGCTCTGAGGTAAATTAAGACCTGCAACAGCTGCAGTGGTTTCAGAATTATGCCTTCCAATCTGTGCATGATTAGTGAATTGATTAATCAGAAACTACTGGCTGTACTATGCAACTGTCCTGAGAATGCCAGTGGAGGAGGGGAATTCCTTGTTAAATTACCAGGCTGCTTTCATCTCATTGCAGAAAATCTCATGTTAATATCTGCCTGTTGGTTATAAATGACACACTGGGTTAATGTGACCAGGAGAGATCAAAGGGGGTGGGAAAGACGGAGTTATTGTAACATCAATGAAAAGGAGGGTGTGCATCACACAGTAGCAGAGTCTAAATGGTGGTTTTGCAATAAAGATGTATTAACAGTCTGCTTTAACGTCAGTTTACTAACTAGGGGCTGAAACCCTGGATCTGAAACTGTAGTAAACCAACAGCAAACCACAGTTTTCCATTTCAGACACCAATGGGGAACTACGAGTCAAAAAAACTAGGATCAAAGTGGTAATGATTTGAATGTGGATGTTCACCGATACAGGGTACAGAATATATCATTAGTTCTGTCTATTTAAATTCCATTAATATCCAGAAAGTCAAGCTGAAATATTCTTAGGCATCAAGCTAATCAAACTCTCCTAATGGAAACCAATTGCATTGTGACTGAAGATTAATAGAAGTGAATTTTCAAATTCACACAACAGAAGTTCTTTATTTTTATATTAGAAATAAATTAGCAGTGTTGACCATCAAGAAAGTATAATTGATAAGACAACACAGATCAGGTCAACGTAGCAAGCACTCCTGAAGACAGCTCTCAGTAAACAAAAATAACAATATTACGAAGACTAAAACCAGCAGTATTAAAAATCCATCAACAGTAACAAAAATACAAGCCAAGCACTGAACAGTGTATAATCCGTAGCTGCAAAACCTTTAATTAGTCATCTTCTTCAAAGGGCCTTTTGAACAAAACAATATTGGCTAATCTTCAAAAGGTGAAGAGGAAACTGGTCTATTTGGGCTCCTCAAGTGAAGAATTCCATAAGAAAAGCACCAACAGTATAACTTCAGCAGGGTGAAATACCCAGAGCAGGGAATAAACTGAAAATGTGTGCGGGAAGATTTGAATGGGAGCAGCTTTCGCTTAAGTACATGACATTTCTGGCCATATGGCTGGTAGATCTATCCTCCAGCTATCTTCAATCCAACATTTGCTTAGCTAAATGATACCCCTCAACTATGGCAGATTCTTATATTTATTCTTGACTTTCAGTACTGGCTTGAAGGCTGTCATTAGAGTTCTATGAAGCGGAAATATTCTTAAGATACAAGGCTGTATAAATGCCTGTGTGTGGTATGGGAAAATTTAGAATGAATGAAAGAGGCTGTTGGAATAGATTGCTTATATTGATGGTATCTTGTACCTCATCTACCCAAGATGTTATGAGCTTTAGCATTCGTGAGCAGTAAGTGAAACTTGGGCTGAAGATCAGATCCTGAGTTTTATTTGAAGATAGATTCTACATGTAAAAAACATCTTTGCATTAACTTTTCCAATGGAATTGGCATAAAAATAATAATACTGGAGTACACAGTCAAGTCAGATTGAGGGAAATACATATATTAATTTGTTTCTTTTTCTACCATGCACTTAGGCCTTTGCTAGACCAGTGGTTATCCCAGGCTAATACCGGGGATTGCCCCTGTGCATCCCGGGCTCAGGGAGGGATCCCCAGGGAGGGATCCCTCCCTGGCCCCAGGATAAAGCCCTACACTTTGGGTCCGGTTTTTCCCGTGGTCTCAGGCCCATTGCCATGGCTTTTCCCAGCTCCATGCAATTACTTACGCAGAGCCGGTAGCCGTGCACGGGGTGCAGCGCTCCTCAGGAGTGTTGTGCCCACCAGGGCTAGAGTGAGGGGAGAGGGGAAAGCAATTTTTTTTAAAAAACAACTTACCTTTAGTTGCTCAAGTGATCATGCGCAGCCGGCCCTTTAAAAAAAAAATTAAATGGCGGGTGCAACGCCTCTCTTCTTGAGGTGTAAATGAGGGCAAGATCTCGCAATAATCACATTGCGGGATCTCCCCTCCTCCGTCGCGGACTTAACAGAAGGTCTAGCAAAGGCTTTATATTCTTCTCTGCTGTGGCACCCCGGCTGTGGAATGTGGACCCTAGAGAGGTTCACCTGGCATCTATGTTATGCTGTTTTCAATGCCAGCATTTTATTTTCCCAGCATTTTAACAGTTTATCATCTTAGTCTTTTAACTTTGCTGTTTAAAATCTGCATTTTAAAATCTGTATTAATCTCTGCATTGCTGCTTGGTTTTATCCTGGTTGTGCTTTTATATTGTACTTTTTATATTGTGTTTTTATACTGTTGCTTGTTTTATACTTTGAATTGTACTTCATGGTTTTAATTTTTGTGAACCACCCAGAGAGCTTTGGCTATTGGGTGGTATAGAAATGCATTAAATAAATAAATTCTTTCCATCACTTCTTTACAGTAACAGGAAATGTTGGTGGGGGGGCTTTTTTTGCCCCATTTTATCCTTGAAACAGTTGGTTAGGATGAGAAGTTGTGATTGTCCCACAGTTACTCATTGAGCTTCACAATGAGTGGGGAACTGGACCCAGGATTCCTGGTCTAAATCAAACACACTAACCATTGACCTGGTTCACATATAACGACAAGCCACCATGGGTGAATTTCCCCATAGGGCTTGCTGTTTTGCATTTTCAAAGTTCAAGCTGTGGTGGGGGCACACCATGAACACACAACATGAGAACCTGGCCAGGGTGTGTTGTTGGGGAGGTTAACAAGCCACCCACACCCCATGGCCCATGGTGGCTTGAATTTTCAAAATGGCAGCCAGCACTGCAACAAGAAACCCCACAGGGAAATTCACCCATCGTTGCTTCTTGTTACGTGCAAATCGGCTCACTGTATTTAACTACGGTATGTCAGGAAACAAACTAGAATCACTTTCTAATTGTACTTGATTTTCTTCATTGTAAAATAAATTTAATCTTGATTAAATCAGATTATTTGCTATTGTCCCTATATTGGCTCTGCTATTTCATTAGCATTCTAATCTGAGTGCACACATCCCTATGAGTGCAGAGAAGCCATCACAGGCTGGTTGTGGGTATGCAATCTAAAGTGCCAGTAGCACCCTCCCTTGATGCTACCCTGCATGTATTTTTGAAATACCAGTGTGCAGACATGATCTGATGAAAGGTTAAAGGCCCAAATATGTAAGTGAAGTATGATGGCTACAATGAAGAACGGTCATCGTAAAATAGGGTGACCATATTCAAAGGAGGACAGGGCTCCTGTATCTTTAACAGTTGCATAGAAAAGGGAATTCCAGCAGGTGATGTTTGTATGCATGCAGCACCTGGTGAAATTTCCTCTTCATCACAACAGTTAAAGCTGCAGGAGCTATACTGCAACTATTCTGTGACCAGATTTAAAAGAGGGCAGGGCACCTGCAACTTTTATTTATTTATTTATTTATTTATTTATTTATTTATTACATTTCTATACCGCCCAATAGCCGGAGCTCTCTGGGCGGTTGTGATGAGGAGGAAATTTCACCAGGTTCCCCATATATACAAATGACACCTGCTGAAATTCTCCTTTCAATTCAACTGTTAAAGATACGGGAGCCCCGTCCTCCTTTTCATATGGTCACCCTATCATAAAATTAACCTAGGACAAGGGTAGGGCTGATGGTCTGCTTCTTGTTTTTCATAAGCCAGGCCTAAATACCTTTGGGGCTTAGAGAAGGAGCCAGTGGTGTGTCTAAGTCCTTATATGTAGATGGCTCCATGTAGCATCTATAGGAGAGCATGATGCCGCTTGGAAGAAGGAGGTCTAGAAAGTTGCTCGAGGATGCAGTTAAAAACAAACAAATCCTGATATTTACAAAAATAGCAGATCTGAGCAACAGGGCAGGAAGATGGTTAGCATAACATACTGTGTTCATGCCTTGTGGACAGATGTTTCTTTGCTATCAGATAGTAAGAACGTTTTAACTATTACCCCTGTTCTGGGCAGATGATCCTAAAGGAAATGAAGCTAGTCTTTCCCCATGATATTGTCTATTGAACAATTAAACCTCCTGAAATACTGAGTTTTGTTTGTCTGTTTTAGCCCTTGTTCCAGTTCTGCAGTTCATGGTCTGTTTGCCTTTGCTGATATTTCACTAGTTCCAGATAAGTAGAAAGCTCATTGGATGCCCTGGAATAGCTTGTGGCTGATAATTACTGGGCTAAAAGTTATTCACTGCAATGTTTCTGTCTTCAGTTATTTGGTGCTGCCATCGAAATGCAAGCTTTGCAAAATCTATCAGATTGAACTTTCTCTTGCCTGCTTGCAATATCCAATAATAAGGTACCAAGCTGGGGTTTATTTTGTCAGTGCGTTAAAATACTTGCCACTCCATGCTTGCTTAACTCGCTAAAGTGCAGGAATATGAAGGCTAGTTAAATATTAATTTGGAAGTGAGATATTTGTACCTTTTTTTTAATTACTTGTTGAAGATAAACTCCTTCTTCAACTTCCACTTGAGAATCAACGTTACAGTGGTGAAACGGTGAGGCCTACAACTCGAGTGCTCTCATTATTGAAACATAGTTATAGATGAGCAGTATGAATGGCGTAACTGTTTTGCGTTTTGTGATGGGATGCTGTCTATTATTATGTGCCACAGTGGTTGCACTTGCTAGTTTTTTATTAATTGTATTTACACTTACTTTGGATTAGTGGATGCGGGTAAAAGGGAGTTTGTATAAGATGAAACCTTAAAATATGGTTTTCTTCCCACCCCACCCATTATCATTTGTGATTTATGTGGCTTCTCATAGGTCTTAACTAGAATCATCCACTATGAGCCATGTTCTGCAAGACACCTACCAAATCTTAAATTAGAGGGGGTTGTACCCAGTGTTTAATATGATTTAGTGTAAAAGCACTGAAATGAATGGGACTGAAGTTATTAGATACAACCCAGATTTGCTTGTTTTTTAAATGAAAATCTGAAGGCATAAAACAGGATACATTTTGGATGGGACCATCACTGTTTAGGAGGCTAGCAATGCCATTGAGAAAAATAGTTGTTTTTTAAATGGACAAAGCATAGGTAGATAACCTGAGATTCTGTGTCCTTATTAGAAGCAGTTAGGTAGGGTGTGATGCATCCTGTGTCTCTAGTGAGAAATCAGATTTTCCTGTGAAAGTGAAAATGGAAATATTCAAGGAAGAGGCAAAGGGCTCTTGCCTATTGTGTTTTTTTAAAAAACTTTTTTGATTTGACAGTATTAGGCCATAGCTAGACGGGGCGATATCTCGGGGATCGCCCCAGGATCGTCCCTGTGTGTCCACATGATGCACAGGGGATCCCAGGAGCAGGGAGGGATCATTCCTTCCTTTCCCCAGGATATGGCCCTACAGTTGTAGCCTGCTTTTTCCACGGTCTCGGGAGTCACGGTTTGTCTCAGTTCCTCGCTGGGAGTGGGAAAAATAGTTTTAAATAAAAAACCCTAACCTTTTGCGCACGAGTGTTCATGCACTCTTCTACTTTAAGAAAATGAAAACAAAATGGTGTGCGCCATTTTCACTATGGGCAAAATCAGTGAGAACTATGGAATAAACCAATTTACTAAGAAGGAGCAATAATAATCCTAGGATACAAGATGCCAATGTTGTTGGTAACATACTGTACATGGAACTACAGCATTCTGCAGCCAGAACATGTAGAAATGAGGATTCTGAATAAAATTACCCCTCTGCTTATGCTCCTTGCAAATA
This sequence comes from Elgaria multicarinata webbii, assembly GCF_023053635.1. NCBI lineage: Eukaryota > Metazoa > Chordata > Lepidosauria > Squamata > Anguidae > Elgaria > Elgaria multicarinata. The sequence goes on from NC_086174.1 coordinate 142,007,201, forward strand.
ACTACTGATCTTAATTGCTCAGTTATGATGTTTACCTGTTCTGTGATGATGCTGATTTAGGAACAGACATAATGATGAAATCCAGGAAATGTAATTAGATACTTCTGGCTTGCTCTGTTTTGCAAGCAAGTAAGCTCTACTAATTTCTGAGCACAGATAGCATAGGTTGAGCAAAAGCAGGTATTTGCATACTGCCTATAGCCATCACTGCACACTCTTTTTCAGTCAGAAATGGAGCAATCTAATCTGTTGTAATATAGTAAATTCAGATTGGACATTAGCCTTTTTAGGTTTTTCTACATTCCTCCGTATAAAGGCTATTTTGAGATTTCAATGTTCCATTACCAGCTTTTGGGTTTTTTGTCATGCATCTTTTAGATGTCACTAGAAGTGCAATCTTTAGTAATTGGTTTACTGTAGACTTCCATGAGTAATAAATGCCTGTTAATGCAGTTTCCCCATTCACTTCAATAAAATTACTCCTGATGTAATTTTAAATAATCTTGTCTAAAATGCGAAAGTATATCAATACTCCTGCCTGGGAATAGCATTAACTTCTGCAGAGCAGAGGGTAAGAGGTCTCAGGCTTCGACTGTGGATAACACAGTTAGTTTCCATAAATGGATCTAATGCTTTAGAGCTGGAATTCCTCTGAAGATCATTTAGTCCATCCCTCTGCAATGAGCCAGGGGTATCCATAGCCAAACATTATTCCCACAGCTTAAACTCCTTCTTCAACCTTATTATAACATATTTTATTCCAACGTATGGAGTATAGTCTGTTTCAATTCAATTTTAAATTGAGGGTTTGTGCAGCGTAGTGGCTAAGGGACTGAGTTGTGGACCAGGAAGTCTCCAGTTGAACCTCACCTCTTTCATGAACTCACTAGGTCAGCCCCCCCCCCCAATCGAGTGTCCGTGGGGACCTAGAACAGTGCCCATGAAGCTCTCCACTCTCTGCTCCCTTCAAAATATACTTTTTAAGAAAAACCTTGAAAAATATTACAGCTCCAGGTTTTCCTTCCTGTTCCTGAACCTGCTGCTGATCAAGAAGAAAAGGAAAACTTTGCTTCCTTGTCCCACCCTATCTTCTTCCGTGCACTAGAACTTCCCCTTTGCCCTCTCTCTCTCCCCCCACTCCCAACCTCTCTCAACCCAACCCCTTTCCTTGCTATTTCTCTTCTCCATCCCCAGCTGCATTCTTTCTCTCCCTTCCTAGCCCTTAGCCTTGCTCTTTTTCTCCCACTCATCTCCCACTCCCTTGAGGTTCCCTATATTCCCAGCCTCTATCCCCACTCTTTCTGTCCCCCACACCTCTTTACCTCACTGCTTCTCCCCACTCTTGGCCTCACTCTTTCTCTCCCCTGTACCCCTTTGCCTTGCTATTCCCCTTCCCTCCCAGCCTCTAGCCTCACTATTTCTCACCCTCCGACCTCTTTTGACAAGACAGGCCCCTATGGCAGCCATTATGCGACTAGCCACATCTTCCATGAGAGCCATTTTGTGGTAGTGCCCACAGCAGGTTCTCAAATATCCAGATATGCACACGGGTGACAAAAGGTTGGGAATGACTGCACTAGGTGGCCTGTGGCAAGCCATCCTCTCTTTCATCCTCAATCCCCATCTACATCTGCAAAATGTGGGTAGTGGGTGGTGGATTAATACTGGTTTAGCTTTCAGGGTTCTTGTAAGGATTACAGCTTTTCTTCACCATTAACCATGTTGATTAGGGCTGTTGGGAGTTGAATGCCAAAACATCTGGGGGGGGGCACCCAGCTTCAGGTGTAAAACAGCCCTCCCTTATGCAGAAGGACACTTTGGATTTAAAGTGTTAAGCCTCCCAAAGACCAGTGTGGGTTTGTTAGATTTCTCTGCATCTCAGTTCCTGTGTTTTGCAGATGGGTACAAAACTACCTTTGCATGGTAGTTCTGGTCCAGATCAGGGTTCCACAAACTTACACTAAAGTTAAAAATAAAATAAAAATCGGTAGCATGCTACGCATTTATCACAGCATGTGAATGAGCCCTTAGAAGGGATTACTAATCTAGCAATTTTCATCCATTTTTTTCTTCTTCAAAAAGTAGTGCTGCTGCTGAATTTTGCAATTGTTGGTCGAACCACACCTGTTTTGTAATGCTCACCCTTTTAACGAGTTACAAATCCACTGTTAAATTCAAAGTTGATTGTGAACTTCTAAGTATGTGCAGTGCCGTTTCTGTGCGTACACTGCGTTGGTTAGATTAACACTTTCCTTGCCTAATCAGGTGTTGTTTCCCACTCCCGCCACGCCTACGCCCCCCGATTTTTAGTCTCCCCATCACCAGCACTGCAGCTCTGGCTCTGTGAGCAGCAGGAGGACTCGTTTTCATCCCTCGAACGTTTTCAGTTGTGCTCTTTGCTCTTTTAGCATCTTCCCTTGTCATTGCTGCCACCGCTGCAACTCTGACTCCAAGGAGGCACTATGCAACTCCAAAGCACAGCTCCAAAGTTCCACTTTGATATTGCCTGCGCCAGGGTGGATTTGATTTAAATCAGTTTTTTAAAAAATCATGATTTAAATCAAAATTTAAATCACTACTCAGAAAGACTCTATTTAATCATGTGACTCCCCCCCCCCCCCAAAAGAAGTGCACTATTCATTGAATTTTTTGAAACTTAGCACTTAAGAGGTAAGGGGTTGATTCTGTGCACATAGATTTGCAAAGGAACAATGGGATTGTGATCTCTGCAGACACAATTTCACAGTTTTGAGAACTGTAAAACCAAGCATCTGTGATAATATCTTCTAGATAGAAAAATTGCCCAATAATCTTACAGAAACCTCTGGATTAATGGAATTCATTTACCAAAAAAATAAAATAAACATTGCATGAATATACAGCCTCATCCTACATAATTAAAAACTAATCTTTATTGCATGATGAATAACCTTTGGACTATAATGTATCTTAAATAGGAAACTATCTTTAGATAGATAATTTTTTATTTTTTTAAAAAAAAATCATTGTTTTTTATCCACTCTGGCCTGTGCACAAAAGCTCATTTAAATTGAACCAGAGTTCGATTTGAGGGAGAGCTCTCATCCGAGGCTCCATGGGTGAGTTCATTATTTTCTGAGTAAATAATGGTCTCACTTGGGGTAAGTTCACCCATCACTATCAGAAAGTAAAAGGTTATAGCTGTTTGTTGATTTCCCGCAACGGGGACATACAGAGCTTTGATCACATTGATTCTGCATATAATTTCTCATTTGTAGAATATTTTTACATTTTAATTTATAACTGGACAAGTAGCAAGCCGCAATCTCATCCTGTCCATGCATCCACTTGATATTCCCACAGGCTATAGAAAATTGTTCTTTGAGGATTTCATTTTATGAAATCTTCGTCACTGTTGCACTAAGCAGATGTGACGCTGAAACATATTCTGTCTGCTGAGGAAATAGGATGTTAATATCCTGGGGTGCAAAAATCCAAGAGCTCAGTTGCTTTTAGCTCCTAAAAAAAATGGCATCTGGGTTGATGACGAGGGCAAAAAAACCTCTCATGTGCTGCAGTGAGGAACCTGACCACTCTCCTCTTATTTCCTTAGACCCTACTGCAACCACTCATGAGTTAGAAGCTGTGATTTCCAGGGAGACTTGAGTTCCGACCTCTCTCAGTTAAACACTGCCTGGAAAAAATGTGGAAAGAGAACCGAACACACCAAAGTGTATCTCACTGGTATACTCAAGTCTCTGCCTCTCCAACCTTGTAGAAAATCTGGTTGGCTCTATAAGTATCACAAAAAAATAAAAATACATCCTTCTATATCAAGTGGGGCTTCATGTAAATCATAGGAAAAGGGGGAGATGTTTTGGCAAGGTACAGACAGGCTGAGAATTGGAAATCTCTGAGGGAAAAGATCCCTGGGGTAATGAAGCGATGGAGCAAGAACGAAAAATGGCAGAGTGGCTGGAGGAAGTTGATAGACCAGACTGTGAACTGTATAAGGCAAGATAGATAGATACCTAAAGGCAAGATACATAGATACCTGAAAGGGAAGAGGAGATTGTGGAAGGGGCTAGTATAAGGAGGAGGTGGACATTTAGGGCATGTCTAGACGAGTGTTTATCCCAGGGATCGCCCCGGGATCATCCCTGTGGGTCCACATGATGCACAGGGATGATCCCGGGGGCAGGGAGGGATGATCCCTCCCTTTCTATGGTATAATGGGCACCACTTTTATCCCGACTTTTCCCATGGTCTCGGGATGATCCCGAGACCACGGGAGGTGTGGCTGCCATTCCGGTTTCATCTTGCCTCCTTGCAAGTAATCGTGAAGAGCTGGGCATGGGTCATGGAGCTCCTCAGGAGCTCCATGCCCATCAGGGGTGGCGTGGGGGGAACAGGAGGGTTTTTTTGTTTGCTTGTTTTTAAAAAACATACCTTTTCAGTTGAAGCGCTCCTGTGCTCGCTTTCGATAAAAAAAACAAAAACAAAATGGTGGGTGCGACGTCCTCTTCCTCCTGGGACGTCGCGCGCCGCGTGTAGACTGAAGGAGGAGGATCTCGCGAGCAGCATATCGCGAGACCATCCCCCTCCACACACACCCTGGTCTAGACATGCCCTTGGATAGGTCCTAAGGAGCATGTGTGCTTGGGGAATGATGGACCTGCATGAGTGCTGAGCAAGCAAACCGTACTGAAAACAGCAATCTTGAAGCGTGGACTTGAAGAACTGAGCAACCAAGGACAAAACCCTGCTCCTCTATAGGGCTTACGTTGAAATTTACATTCTGGAGGTTTCCCCCTGCCTGGCTTTGAGACATCAGACTCTGTGAACTGTTGATAGGAAAGAAATGGACACACAAGGTAATCTGTAGGGCTGGGAAGCCAAGCGAGTCAGGAGTTGCCAAGCTCACACGCTTCAACTTTCCAACTGTTAACAGGTATAGAAGGGGGAAATGGACATAACTGCCAGTTGTGGCTTTCTGTCGTTGTAGCCCTAAAATTGGGGACATCCACAATGGTTTCTCTTATATGCAACTGTTAGTATTGCAGGGAACCTTGGTGCATGAAACACTAAAGTGTGTGTGTGTGTGTGTGTTTGGGGAAAGCTGTGGCGTTACGCCCCACAAGTCAATTCCCAAAGGTATGCCTGCAGTTTGTAAGTCTGTGGTTTGTAGAATGTTGGCCTGAGTGGGCGGAGTTAGAATGTCTTGGGAGGGGGGAGGAGTGATATATAAGGGAAGGACGGAGGGGATGGAGAGTTCTTTCCAGGGAGACTTGTTAGGTACTCTTAGAGTCTGTAGTGCTCTCTGTATTTATGGTACTTAAGTTTTGGGAAATTTGAGAGTCAGTGTAGTGAGTGGTGTCTTTAGAGTGTGGTGTGCACGTAGTAGAAGTATATTAATCAATACTGAGAATAAAGAAAGTTCAAGAGTGATTGTGTGAGAGAAAGGAAAGCGCGAATGTGAGAGTGACAGGATTGTATGGAAGGTTTCAAAAAGGTTTTTAAATGTTGTTATTGGAAACAAAGCTTATGAACTTTTAAAAATAAATTTTGATTATTTTGTTTTTAAAACTACCACAAAAATCCCACGTGTCTGTTTGGCATTTATCATCTTAAGTTTACACATATAACACCCACTCTGACAATCATTCACCTAAGCAGATATAACTCACAGCGCATTATTATATATATTAAAAATCCTTCTCCATTTTAACCCCTTTCTCCACGTAGTTTGGAGGAAGGTGGTTTTTATCCCTTGCCTCAGGTGTATCAAGCGGTGGTGCTTGGCTTGAGCAGGGAGTAGCCTCGGCTGGGTCTGTTGTTCAGAGCCTGTGTCGCCCCATAATAAGTGGTGGCAGACTTGAGGTCTCGTGTTCAGAGCCTGTGTCTTGGCATAATAAGTGGTGGCAGCGTCGGGATCCGAAGTAGACTCTGTTCATTTATAGTGACAGAAGTCAAAAAGGATTTTATTTGTAAACAGGACAGAGGGTGGTTACTGTAAAGCACCTCTGAGGTCCTTAGCTGTGAAAGTTACATATTACCTAAGTCAGAGGTTGCGCTGATACAATTCTCTGACAGGATATTTTTGTCTGGGGTGAGATACATATTATAAAATATCAAGTTTACCACTCCTGATCTCAATTGAAAACTCCCAGTACCATTTTATTTATTAAGGTTAAGTCTCTGTCTGATAAAAATGGAAATCTTAGCTTTGAAGAAAGATGCCCTTTCAGACAGATGTAAAAGTTTAAATTTGCCAACTGAAGGAAAGTCAGTTGATGAAATGAAATGGGCTCTTATAGAATATTACAGAGTTCATGCTGCAGTTGAAACTGAGGCAAATCCTCTGAGGCAAGTGCCTGTAGAAATGTCTCCTCAATACTTGCAGCTAGAAAGGGAGAAATTAGAACAACGAAAAGCTGATAGACAACTTGAATTAGAAAAGATAAAACAGCAAGAGGCTGATAGAGAATTGAAGAGAGCTGAGTTGGAACAGCAAGAGGCAGATAGAGAATTGAAGAGAGCTGAGATAGAACAACAAGAAAGGCTGAGGAAAAAAGATTGTGAGGCAGAAATAAGATTAAGAGAAAAAGATAGAGAGCTAGAGCTAGAACAACTTGCTTTGGAAAAGAGAAAATTTGAGCGGGAAGATCAGAGGAGAATTGAGGAAGGGGCTAGACCTCCCAAATTATCTCCTAAAGACTTTACCCCTTATGTTGAAGGACAAGATCCCCAAATTTTCTTCAATACCTTTGAAAAGGCAGCCATGATGTGGGAAGTAAAGCCACAAGATTATATGAAGTTTATCCCTAACTTGATCAAGGGAGACCTGGCTGAAATTTATAACAGTTTTCCTGTGGGGGAAGCTTTAGATTTTGCCTCATTTAAAACAGCAGTTTATAAAAGATTTCGCTATGGGCCTGAGTATTTCCGGAAGAAATTTAGAAGCCTTAATGCTGTGTCATCCAAATCTTTTGTGGAGTTGGGACACAAATTAGCGGATCATTTTGAGAAATGGATCACCTGTGCTGAGGTGAAAACCAAACAAGATTTAGTTGATCTGATGATTAAAGATCAATTAATTTTTCAAATCCCTCAAGATATAAGATTGCTGGTGAGAGATAGAGACCCAAAAACTTCTCAAGATGCAGCTTCCTTGGCTGATCAATTTCCCTTAAACTGGGGCTATCATATGACCAGTAAGTCTCCTAAAGAAAATAATATTAAACCAGGGTATAAACCTAATGGGGGTAAGAAAGAAGCTGAGGTAAATAAAAATCAGTTGCCAACAGAAAAGGCGGGAAACACCACCAAACCTATGTTTGGAAATACAGACCTCACATGCCATCATTGTGGGTTGGTGGGGCATATTAGACCACACTGTGCCAGGCTGAGGGAAGAGAAAAGTACCTCAGTAAGGAGAGTGGATATAAATAAAGATGCTGAACATACCCAAAGTTCCCAGTGTTCCACATTAGTGTGGGAAAATGTTTTAATAAATGGAAAAAAGCATAAAGCTATTCTGGATACTGGAGCTTGTTTGTCTCTGATTAGAGCAGACCTTGTGAGGAGGGAGGAGATTATTCCTCACAGAAAAATTAACATCAAACCTGTGACAGGGCCCATAATTGAAATTCCGGTAGCCGAGATGGAGGTTACATGGAGGGGAGTCCAGGGAAATGTATTTTAGGTGTTAATTCTTGGCAAAAAGAACCTTTAATCCTAGGTACTGATATCATGGGGTTAGAAGGTAGAAAAGTTTTTATTATTACACGCTCGCAAGCAGCAGTGGAAGGCTTGTCAGACAATTGTAGCGAATCTGGAGAGGCTGAGGGCATGCCTCTGCAGTTGCCTAGCAACCCAGCTGTTTCTTGTTGAGCCAAGAAACAACGTTGCAAAAACTGATACCACGTTAGCTTTAAACACAGGAAATGATCCCAGCTTGGAAGTTTTAAGATCCAAAGCTGAAGCACAAGAAACCTCTTTTAGTGACATTCAGAAAGAACAGGTTTTCTGGGATCAGGGACTCCTATACCAAAAGTGGTTGCCCAAGAAGAAACAAAGAAGTTGGGGGGCTGAAAAGCAGCTTATGGTACCAATACCATATAGGGACCAACTGCTGAAATTAGCTCACGACTCCTTTTTGGCAGGCCACATGGAGATAGGTAAAACCCAGAAAAGGTTGATGACTAATTATTACTTGCCAAATATTTTTAGGGAAGGCACAGAGTTTTACAAGTCCTGTGAGAGTTACCAGAGGGTGGAGAAAAGTAGAGACAAGGTCAAGGCTCCCCTAAATCCCTTACCCCTTACCAACCAACCCTTTTTAAAAATAAAACTGGACCTTAGTAGGACCCTTCCCTAGACCTACACAGACAAGGAAAAAGTTTCAAGTGACCATAATAGATTTTGCCACAAAGTTCCCAAATGCTGAAGCCCTTCAAAAAGTTGATGTCTTGTCAGTGGCAGAAGCCCTATTAAAATCTTTTGTCGCTTGGGTTTTATCCATAAAATTTGGAGTGATCAAAGCTCAGCTTTTCTCTGGGATATAATGAGATGTTTGTGGAGGTGTTGCGGTATCAAATATATAACATCCACTGCTTTCCACCCCCAAACAAATGGGCTAGTTGAAAAATTCAATGACAAGAAAGAAGTTATAGAGCTGGCACACACAGGTTTGGCTGGAGCCCAAACCAGGCAGAAAACTTGGTGTGATGAAGAGGCTAAAGACCGGAACTTTGGAATAGGAGTTGAAGTCGTGGTCTTCTTTCCCAAGAAGAATAGTCAGTTCGATGCTGTTTGGGAGGGACCTTACCTTATTCAAGATAAGACTGGAACCCATCCCCCTATTAAGTCATCTGCTTATAGGGTGGATAGAAGAGTACCAAAGGCAGTAAAAGAGAAGTTTGTTCTGACTTCAGACGCTTCGGAGGTCACAGTTGGAGCCATGCTGATGCAGACAGTGGACAGTGTGAAACATCTCGTGGCCTACTCCAGAGGAGGGTTGGCAGAGAGAGAGAGAGGCTGTTCTGCTGTCCAAGAGAAGTGTCTGGCCATCGTTTGGGCTGTAGACAGGGTCAAGCCATGCGTAGAGGGACAGCGGTTCATCATGCGAGCATATCGTCGGGCGCTGTTGTGGCTGCAACCCCTGGAAATCCACAACCAACTTTTGCAGCAGTGGTCGTGGCAGATCCAAGATTTCAACGCGGAGATCCAGCATGTGGCAGGTCGGGAGAACATCATCGCGGATGGACTGTCTCGTCAAGAATCGTCGAATTCACCAATAACGTGAGACTTTGTTGTGGACATTGTGATGCTCCTGGACTTTAAAATTGGAGCCAAAAAGCGGACTAATAAAAATGTGGTTCATTTAACTCGTTGATTTGCATAGAGGTTTGTATGTGTATATATATTGTGATTGCTATTAATTGTATGTATAAATGTTTAACCATTTTATTTCCCCAAACCCTATGTACAGGTCCAGGTATTAAACCAGTCCCATACTCGGGTTTTTTAAAAAAGGGGGGGAATATGTGGCGTTACACCCCACAAGTCAATTCCCAAAGGTATGCCTGCAGTTTGTAAGTCTGTGGTTTGTAGAATGTTGGCCTGAGTGGGCGGAGTTAGAATGTCTTGGGAGCGGGGAGGAGTGATATATAAGGGAAGGACGGAGGGGATGGAGAGTTCTTTCCAGGGAGACTTGTTAGGGACTCTTAGAGTCTGTAGTGCTCTCTGATTTATGGTACTTAAGTTTTGGGAAATTTGAGAGTCAGTGTAGTGAGTGGTGTCTTTAGAGTGTGGTGTGCACGTAGTGGAAGTATATTAATCAATACTGAGAGTAAAGAAAGTTCAAGAGTGATTGTGTGAGAGAAAGGAAAGCGCGAATGTGAGAGTGACAGGATTGTATGGAAGGTTTCAAAAAGGTTTTTAAATGTTGTTATTTGAAACAAAGCTTATGAACTTTTAAAAATAAATTTTGATTGTTTTGTTTTTAAAACTACCACAAAAATCCCACGTGTCTGTTTGGCATTTATCATCTTAAGTTTACACATATAACACCCACTCTGACAATCATTCACCTAAGCAGATATAACTCACAGCGCATTATTATATATATTAAAAATCCTTCTCCATTTTAACCCCTTTCTCCACGTAGTTTGGAGGAAGGTGGGCTTTATCCCTTGCCTCAGGCGTATCAAGCGGTGGTGCTTGGCTTGAGCAGGGAGTAGCCTCGGCCGGGTCTGTTGTTCAGAGCCTGTGTTGCCCCATAATAAGTGGTGGCAGACGTGAGGTCTCGTGTTCAGAGCCTGTGTCGTGGCAAAAGCTGTTATATTTCACCAACCAATTTGAAGGGTTGAAATAGGAATGATTAGCTGAGTTGCTCTAACAAGCAGACTCCCTCGCTGGAGTGTAAAAGACTGGAAAAGAGGGTACTGTTATCAGGTTTTCTCTTTGATTCTCGCATGGCACGTCAGTGGCAGCTTTGACGTTGGAGAGGCACAGTGATTACCATAGGCAAAGCTGAGAAGAATACACTCCTCTTGCTTCCCTAGACCTGGGTTGCAATAGTGACCTCAGGACTCCAGTGCTTTACATTTCCAAGGCCGAAGCCTTTGAAGCAATGCAAATAATGGACACTTTTCATTTATTTTAGTAGATTCCGGCTGGACATCAGGAAAAACTTCCTGACTGTTAGAGCAGTGCGACAGTGGAATCAGCTACCTAGGGAGGTTGTGGGCTCTCCCACACTAGAGGCATTCAAGAGGCAGCTGGACAACCATCTGTCAGGGATGCTTTAGGGTGGATTCCTGCATTGAGCAGGGGGTTGGACTCGATGGCCTTGTAGGCCCCTTCCAACTCTGCTATTCTATGATTCTATGATTCTATGATTCTATGATATTTACATCTGGGTGCATGTATAATTGTCATAGGAGCCATTTTAATGGTCTAATGGACTTTTCACATGCCTCTCTCAGGATCAAGCCAGGAGTTTTAAAATACAGGCAACACAATTCTTCAGAACTCTATTATAAGAAGTCATGAAGTTGCACAAGATTAAATTTTCAATTTAAGTTTCTGTGGCTGATTTTCAGCTTCTGTTCATGCTACTAAAGTTTCCAGGCCTCTGTAATTGAAAGGATAGTCAAGCATGACCTTGCCCTATTTGCCTTCTTTAAAGTGGGCTCTCATACACATTTAGGGTTTTAATATTTGAGGTGGATGATCCATTAACCAAGTGGTCAGAATTATATAGGCAGAGATGATTTGGCCCAATATTTTGCTCTCATGCCTGTCAGAAATCAATCACATAGTAGACTGGCTCAGATTATCATCAGAGGAAAAGAAGCCACTGTGACTTCTTTTCCCCTGTCCACTCGCATGTGCCACTCCCATGCCCTCCATTTCCCTAATTACCTGTGCAGCGGCATGGTCGTCCAAACCTGCTGAGGTGCATGACAGGGGTGGCGTCCAAACCATCCTGTAAACTGTATGACAAGCCATGTATTGTGGGGGAGTTTGGAAGCCACTCCCACTTGCACCTCATTGGGTTTGAATAACATGGCAACCTTCCCTGCAGTGCGGGTTTTTATGGAAATAGCAGGCAGTGAAGCAGGAGTTGCGGGGCAGGGAAAAGTCGCCCATGGTAGCTTCTTTTCCTCTGATGATAATCTGAGCCAGTCTACTCTGCAATTGATTTCTGACAGGCATGAGAGAAAAATATTGGGCCAATGTGTCTATATAATATATAAATATATATATATATATATATATATATATATATATATATATATATATCTCAGATAATTGAGAGCCAGTGTGGTGTATGAGAGCCAGTGTGGTGTAGTGGCTAAATGTTGGACTGGCAATCGGGAGATCCGGGTTCTAGTCCCCACTTTGCCATAGAAGCCCACTGGGTGACTTTGGGCAAGTCACAGACTCTCAGCCCAACCTACCTCACAGGGTTGTTGTGAGGATAAAATGGAGAGGAGGAGGATTATGTACACACCGCCTTGGGCTCCTTGGAGGAAAAAAAGTGGGATATAAATGCAACAACAACAACAATAATTCTGACCACCACCCCTTGGTTAATGAATCATCCATTTCCTTTGAGGAAAAAAGGCAGAATATAAAAATAATAAATAAATAATAAATAAATATTACAAACCTAAATTTGTGTGAGAGCCCACTTTAAAGAAGGCAAATAGGCCAAGGTAATGCTTGACTATCCTTTCAATTATAGAGGCCTGGAAACTTTAGTAGCATGAACACCTCGAACCCATATAAGAAAGACAGACAAACAAAGCTTTTTATGCTAGATAGTTTCACGTGAACATTTCTGAATTCCAAGTCACTCTGAAAAGTTTTCTTGTAAAAAAAAAAGAAAGAAAAAAAAGTAAAACATCCTCACATCTAGGGTGGTTGCGAGCATCCGGATCGGTCCACAAAATTGAATTATTACTATGGAGGTTCACTAAGAGTAAGACAACTTTTATTAATGATAGCGCTCCCCCCACCTTTAAAAAAATGATGCTAGTATAATTCTCCCAATATAGTTTGCTGTTTTCGAGATGGGGGTCAAATCCCATTCTCAACATCTGATCTTCTTTGGTCAATGGTGATGTTTACAGGCAATCTGATTGATTGATTGATTGATTGATTGATTGCACTTATATACCGCTCCCATAGCCAGGGCTCTCCAAGTATGTCCTCGAAGTATGTCCTCTAATATCACTCTTTCCTCACTCACCCAAGATAGTGGGATATATGGTTTCCTTTGTCACTAGCTGAACTGCTCTGGTTATGTGCCAGGGAGGGATGTACTTAGTGTCTCTTTGAAAACATGAAGTGTGGGCAGTAGGTTAATCAAAGTTAATGTATTTGTGTATACCACATTTTCCATGATACATTGTGCTCAAAGTGGTTCACAGACCAAACAGACACACTCGTGATAATTATAATACAACATTTACTCAATTACAGTTCATTTAAAACACATCAAAATGTAAATAAGCACAAGGCATACCAGTAGGTCAGTTAAAAATACCCAGTGCCCATAATAACATATACTTGCATACAATAATCCACTGAGCAGTTCATGTTAAGAGACCTAACAATAATATACCTCATCCACATCAAACTCACAACAAGAAAAGGGGAAAGGAAAACTCCAGAAGGCACTTCAAGCAGCCCACTCTCAAATAGCAAAAAGAAACCACCCTTTCGCCAGGGTCCCATTTCCTGAGCAAAGAAAGAGCTCCCTCAATCCCTCATCCTCATGGGAACTCCCCTCCAGGCTGTCTTTGGCAGCGGAGCACTAATCCCTGGCCAGATACCTCTCTCTCTCTCTCTCTCTCTCTCTCTCTCTCTCTCTCTCTCTCTCTCTCTCTCTCTCACACACACACACACACACACACACACACACACACACACACACACACTTATTCTCTCAGATACACACACACATTCCTAGGGGTTGAAGTGTGGTAAGGCAGCCAAGCCCTGACAGCAATGTTAAGCATGTGAGCATGACAGAATCTGGGTCTATAAAGCACTAGCCTTTCCCAAGTATCAATCGAAAAGGAGAGGAAGTTGGTTCCTTTCAAAAACAAACAGAACAATATTGTCTAGCTAGGCATTTACACTTAAGAGATCCCGGATCCAGTAACTTACATGCAAGGTGAAGTCCCCTTCTGCATGCCAAGGCAAGGGTCTGTCCACCAGGGAGTCTGCAGCGTTTCCCCAGGCAACAGCAAGAGCAGAAGACAATTATGCTCAACAACCCTTATTATTATGACATAAGGCCCATAAGGTTGACAGGGAGGATTGTTGACATCAAAAATGTCACTGGCCAATGAGGCAAGTAGCAGGAGGCAGAGGATGTTGAGGAAAGTGGCAATTAAAGCTAGCCATTACTTCCTGAAATGAGAATCCTGATAGATGCTCCTTGTGGATTTAAGTGTGTGTGTGTGTGTGTGTGTTTTGGGGACTATGGCTGAAGAGGATCTTTTGGGTAGACAAGGGTGATATTGAATAGGCATTGGTTACATATATTTTTTGCTCTTTGTTATGTACAAGTGATCTTTGGGCCACTTGTTTTTTAGATAGGGCATCAGTGAAGTACGTAAGCAGAATTGGTAACACTTCACCAAGGACACATCTGTTCTGAGGACTTTCATTAGAAATCATGGCCAAATGGTTGCTTTATTTCCCCAGCATTCATGATCCCAATATATGCTAGGTTCTGAAACTAGTATTTAGTCTATTTATATATACCCAGCCTTTTAGGGTAACCCTCACAAAACAATGAAACATGGAATAAATAAAAAAGGCAATAAATCATAATATAACAAAGTAACATAATACCACATACCTATAAACTTTATTTATTTACTTATCCATTGCCTGCAGGATTCATATTATATGGTAGCAGTTCTGCCCTTCAAGCAAGTGTCTCAGATTTCATGGGTTTGAGAGAGGAGATTATTCAGAAGTGGGGAAAACAGATGGAAAACATGGTCTGAACTGAGTCCTCTTTCCCTATTGCTCTCTGTCTCCATTGAACAATAGAAGGGTGCTTCAGTTAGCATTTTATTCAGGTTAATGAAATGAGTTAGGCGGTGAATGATAAAATGCAAAGCTATCCACAGTAGCTTTTTTTTTAAAAAAAACTGCAATCTTGGTATGATACTGTAGCAACAAGTTGGAATGGATTCCCCCCCCCCAATTACATTCATTCACAGCAGCAGATGCCAAATTAATAATTAATGGATTTATTCTGTAATATTCGTCTCATTGTTTCAAAACTTCATGTAAGATAATATTTGGATCCCGTTTCCGCCTTGAATTTTATACACGTGTATTACCAGAATTCTATTTTCCCCCTGTGAGGTGTTGCAGCGTATAAAAGTGTAGTGATTACGATAGATAGCAGTTGTATTTCTGCTTTCCGCACTCCGTTCTGGTCACACTCCTAGACATATTAGAGGAACAAGGTTGCACCTTGTCTTTACCAAGGTGCCTGTCTTACCTATAAGGCGACTCAATACCTTTTCATGGGTATAACGTGACAATAGGGTATGTATTTGAAAAATCCAGCATGTAGACTTCGATTGAATGGTCAGTTTTATCTGAGATATCAGTGATGCTCTTTAGACAATAGGTCACCATGGGATAGGTGCATTGGTGGGGAAGAATGTCAGTCTTACTCCTTTGCTATGTGTAGGGGTGAGATCTCAGAGGGTTTCATCCAAACCAGGCCAGTATTTACTATCTGCCAATTAAATGTTAATATTATATTGTCAGTGTAAGCTCTGACACATTGTGTCACTCACGCCCTGGAATGCAGTCACATGTGCGGACCAAGAGATAGAAACTGTACCGAACTCTAGACACCTCTTGAAGACAACTCCTGTTTACTCAGGCTTTCCCTGATGTGTAATTACACTGCTCTGTTTTACCATTTTTGTTGTTTGCAATGTATTTATTTTTATATCGTTTTTTTACATTGGCTTTTTTATTGTATTTATGTCTTTATGTAAACTACTTGCAATGTGAAGTGGCATATAAGTAGTTTAAATAAATAAAGAAGTAAAATGTTGCAAAGGGAATTTCAAATCAAGCATATGGGTCATATTTTACGCCTGATGCCAGGCAGATAAAATGTTGAATAACGGTTCTTTGAGGCCATTTCATCGCATTGCCATGTACATTGGAAATAATGACTTACTTTGGGGCTCTTTGTGCTTAACCCAAACCTTAACAGGGATGTCTTATTATTTTGAAATGTATGATATTTTCTGAATCTCTAAAGATGTCTCTCCTTTAGTACTCACACAGAGAAGCTAAGTAAAATTGAGTTAAGCAGACAATAAGGCCAGGTGTGTGTCAAAATAGCTTCTGTTCTCTGCTGTCATTACATTCATAAAGGCATGTGAATTTGCAGTGGTTTGAACTTTCCGTTTTGTTGTTCCTGTAGTCCCCATGCGCTTTAAACTTTCTCATCCCACTCACAGTTCCTTTGTACAAAAGTGGTGCGGGGGAGGCTGAGAGGTATACAGAACAAATCCACTTGAGTGACTTTTTGTTGAGCGCGATACTCGGCTCAAAAGTCACATGCCTAATTAGCAATGTGCTCACAACTTTTTTTATTATTATTATGCCAGGAGCAGCCGTCATTGTTGGAACTGAAATGCATGTATACACCATCATTAAGAATCCTTGGTTCACTTCACACCTGCAGTTTCATTTGAAGGCCCCCCTCCTTTTGTGCATTCAGATCAACACAGGTGTTACATTCTGCTTCATGTTTTCTCCAACCCATGTGGACCAAATAATATAATAATATTCCCACTGAATCAGCTCAGAGCTCCATCTAGTCCTCCCTCTAGTTTCCAGCTAGACTCAGCCAAAGGATTTCAATTTTCCTATAAGGTGGGCGTGAAAGCAATAGTCTACCAAAAGCAAACTCTTATTTAGTGGCATGGGGCCTCTGAACATGGAGCCTAAATCAAGCTATCATAGCTAATAGCCACTGATAAATCTATCCTCGGTTTGCACATTAATCTGGCAATCATTTAGACTGCAGCAATTCTGTGTAGAGAAATCTAGAGATGTGCACATATGGGCCTGTTTGCTGCAACTCACTACTGTATTTCTTCGATTCTAAGACACACTTTTTCCCCTAAAGTAACAGCTCTAGAAATGGGGTGCGCCTTAGACTCGATGGCGTCTTAGAATTGAAGAAATACGGTATCTACCCCTTCTTCCCACCCCTTCGGCGCCAACCAGCTTCCACTACCAACAGAAAACCTAAGAAAGGCTCTCTCAAAAGCCTCACCAAAAAACAGCCAAGCGTTTTGTTGCCAGGGCGATGCCTCCGCGTTTCCTCTTCCCCACCTCACCGCCCACCCGGCCGCCCCCGCTTTGCCAGGCCGGGCCGCTTACTCCTCCTTTCTCCGCCTGCCCTCCGGGGAACACCCCAGTTCCGTACCTCACGCTTCCAACCCTCAAGCTCCTGCGCCTTCTTCACCCTCAGCCAGGCTCTCCTAGCGCCGCTTCAGAAAGTGCCTCCCTCGGCTCACGAGGGAGAGGCGGAGCGCGAGAAGGAAGCGCCGCCTCAAACTACAGAGCCGCGGCGAAGGCTAGAACGGGGGGGGATGTGAGGCCAAGGCATAGAGAGGACAAGGGACAGAAGGGCGCACGGCGGAGCATAGAGAGCGCGGCACAAGTTTGAGGCCTCTTTGGAAAGCGTGTGTGGCGGGGGGGGGCGTGCGATGTCGTCCAAGCGCATGCGATCTTGCTCAAGACGAGAGTTTTATGCTTTTTTCCCTGTTGGTGGCACTGAAATTAGTGTGCGCCTTAGAATCGATGGTGTCTTACAATCGAAGAAATACGGTAACCCACATTCAGTGGTTGAGTGTAGGTTGTTTTGAATCATGGGCGTTTGTTGAACCATGGGTTGGCATGTTGTCTGAATGCAGGACATTTTCTGTAGGGTGGGTTATTGTCATGGCTAGCCCTGCTCCCCCTGGGTTGGATGAAAGTGTTTCAGGTGATCAATCAAAATCAGACTCTGAAGTAGAGGAGCTGGTGCCAGAAACAGGCCAGCCTGTACCAGTGGGGAAGAAAGCTCTCACGGGCTCTTCACCTGCTAGGAGTGAACTCTCTCCAGAGCTTATCTGGAACCAGTTTCCTAGGGAGGTTGGGGACTCTCCTGGACAACCATCTGTCAGGGATGCTTTAGGGTGGATTCCTGCATTGAGCAGGGGGTTGGACCCAATGGCCTTATAGGCACCTTCCAACTCTACTATTCTATGATTCTATGATTCAAGGGCAAACAATACACAGTCAGTGGGAAGCCAACATCCTTCCAAAGGAGAGAGCATGGACAGGTTAGCCGATCCTAGAGTATGCCGCCGACAAAAATGGGTGGAGCGAAAGGAAGGTGAGAGGAAGTTGGCCCAGCTCACATCTCATCAGAAGCTGCCTCAGAACTAGTCTCTCTGAAATTAACGTGTCTTGAGAAAATACTTTCCATCCTTCTTGAAAAGACAATTGTCTCGCTTAGTTTGCATAGTTTTGCCTAGGGAAAAGTTCCTAGAGATTAGACTCTCTTCAGGTGGGAAGAGATGTTTATTGCTTAAATAAGGCTTTGTTGATAACTTAGCAAGCGTCATTGTCTCCTAAGAAAGCAGGAAGTTTTGAAAAACATGACAGCTATTGTGTTGTCTGAACTCAGCTACAGTAACCATGCAGTGTGGCTTGTTAGACACCCTGAACAACCAAACAACAAACCATGGCTTCTCAAGGTGGCTGGTTCAAGAAAAATAAGCCCAACTGCATGGTTAGCAAGCTACCCTGACTGAGTTTCGACAACATCATAACAACATCAACAAATAACCCATGGTTTAAAACAACCTACACCCAGTGGCTTAGTGTGTTGTGTAATCATCCCCCTGTGTGTCAAATAAGGGCTGTGTGATAATGCATTAATGTGAGACAACTTGAAATTCTTACTTGTAAAAACAGGGCAATTTGACAGATGTTTCATTTTATGTGATGGTGCCTGACAATAGGTTTAATAATAAAAGACTGGATTTTTAAAATGAATACTGAAGATGTGCTCCTTACTGCTTAAGTATGGTATATATTGGTAATTGAGATAGCTGTGTGTGCCCATCTGATATTAATAACACAAATTATGTATGGCACTTTATGTAAATATAGTCAGTCTAACAATAAGTTTTGACCAACAGTCAGAAGATAATTGCAGCTGCCATACAAATTTTAAGTGCCTTTTATGCAAAGGACTGGATCCAAATTATATATTTCAGTGAGGCTTTATCAGAAGCAAGCAAAATGATACTTGGGTTATTAAAATACAGCTGAACAACAATTACTGGATAATTGATTGAAATTCTTCTAAGATTCAACTCTCTATAGCCATTAGATGGATTGGTTATGGTTTGATGACTGCTAAAGAAGAAAATAAATAAAAGAGAGAGAAATCACATAGTAATAGTATAGAGCATAGCACTGGAAAAAGTGCAGGAAAGGGCAAGTATAATGATTTAGGGGCTGGAGCATCTCCCCTATGAGGGAGGGTTACATCAACTGGGATTGTTAAGCTTGGAAAAAAGGAGGCTAAGGGGAGACATGATATAAGTGTACAAAATGATGCATGTTATGGAGAATGTGGATAGGGAGACATTTTTCTCCCTCTCAAAATACTAGAACCCGGGGTATCCCATGAAGCTGATTGGTGGGAGATCCAGGACAAATAAAAGGAAGTACTTCTTCACACAGCGCATAGTGAAATTATGGAACTCACTACCCCAGGATGTAGTGGTGGCCACCAATCTGGATGGCTTTAAAAGGGGGTTGGATAAATTCCTGGAGGCGAAGGCTATCAATGGCTACTAGCCCTGATGGTTGGGTGCTGCCTCCAGTATTTGAGGCAGTAAGCCTGTGTGCACCAGTTGCTGGGGAACATGGGTGGGAGGGTGCTGTTGCACAATGTCCTGCTTGTTCATCTGTGGCAGATGGCTGGTTGGCCACTGTGTGAACAGAGTGCTGGACTAGAGGGACCCTTGGTCTGATCCAGCATCAGGGCACTTCTTAGGTTCTTATAGTTCATATGATGTGGTATCAATTTAGAATTTGGGGAGGGGGGTTGCATGTTCATCCCAAAGTTAGCTTCCTGTATGTGGAAGCTCCAAGCTCATGTTCCTTGACTAAGCAGAGGAGTGGGTTGCATGGGGATATGAGCATTTAGTGAAGCCTCCCATTTTTCACAGGGCAGTGTGTGTGTGCATACCCAGGGGACTGGGAGGAAAACGGGACTATGCATTATGTGTGTGTGGTTGGTGTGCCTGGACAGGAAACACGGTGGCCACTTATGATATGAATCACACCAAAAAAGGAAGCGCATCGCCCCAAAAGAGGACAAAAGAGGAACGTTGATGCAAATTTAGAAATAGCAATTGCAGTTTAAATAGAAATACAGTAAACTTTCACCATAGTGCAGAAGATGGTGACCAGGGCCAGATCTACACCTTGTGTCACATTATTAGGATCCTTTCATGGTGAAGCTGTCTCTCTCTTGCAGAGTTATACCTTGTAGGACACACAATAACATTTGTTGAAGTATTTTGTATAATGTGGAATAAAAAGCATGAAATAACCCTACAAAAGCAGTATATGGAATGTGTAATGTGCCCCAACAGTTAGCAGTGCACTTCAATACCCCTATAAAGCAGCAGTGTAGATCTTGCCCAGGTGACCTGCATGCCTACTTATTCAGCCCAATGTTCAAGGGGACACTGTGGATGGGCAACAGAGCTTCTGGTTCATTATCTTTAAAATGGACTTGGGCCAATCAGCCTTTTAAATAGAAAACATCTTCAAGGGGAGGGCGGTCCTCTGACAGCCCTTCTAATACAGAACTGTCCTCTGTAAGCACATAAAGGACTGCCCTCTGTAAAAGAGGATATCAGGTCACCCTATCAGGGAAGGACTGTGCACTCAAATATTTTCCTTAATTCAATTGCTGAATTAAGCACAAGACAAATAAATGCAACATTTCAGGTTTGGCTGTTAGTCAAGTAAAACCTTGGTTAGTGGAAGAATTCTAGAGAAATTTATTTATTTATTATTTATTTATTTATCATACTTATACCCCGCTCCTCAGCCAAAAAAGGCTCTCGGAGCGGCTTACACTTAGCAAAGAAGACAGTCCCTGCCCTCAGGCTTACAATCTAATAAAGACATGACACACAAGGAAAAGGAGTCAAGGAGGGAGGGAGGGAGGAGAGAGAAAGAAAGAGAGAGAGAGAGAGTCCAGCAGGAGCAGGCCCCGATGTTACTTCTGCCTGCTCCTGTCCCCTCGGTCTTTCTTCTTCCCCACAGGGCCAAGATAGCAGTTTGCCCTGGGGGGGGGGGAGAGTCCAGCAGGAGCAGGCCCCGATGTTACTTCTGCCTGCTCCTGTCCCCTCGGTCCTTCTTCTTCCCCACAGGGCCAAGATGGCAGTTTGCCCTGTGTATGTGTGTGGGGGGGAAGAGTCCAGCAGGAGCAGGCCCCGATGTTACTTCTGCCTGCTCCTGTCCCTTCGGTCCTTCTTCTTCCCCACAGGGCCAAGATGGCAGTTTGCCCTGTGGGGGGGGGGGAAGAGTGCAGCAGGAGCAGACCCCGATGTTACTTATATTAGAAATGTAAGTTTATGTCCACTGCTTTTCTGTAATATCAGATAGAGGAAACTGGAACAGTTAGATAAAATGAAGCATCTGACATGATTTGTAGATTATGTCGGTCAGCAGACAGAGGACAAGTGCTGGCAATAAAAAATAATAATGAAAAGAAACATGATATATTGCCAAGGTCAGTGATCCTCTTCAACATATGATGCCCACTGGCCTTTGTTAACAGGCCTGTCTGAGCAGCTATGGTGTCAGAAATCATTTAACTCAGAAAACATTTAACCTCCCAGTAAATACTGTATATATGAAATAAAGTTAAAATCAGGAAGGACAGGGAGCCTAGTGAGTGAGGTCTCCATGAGCACATTGATGCTCACTGGCACCATGTTGGAGATGCTAGAGAGCCTGAGTGCTTTATAAACATAGTTTTGTAGTGCAACTGTTTCTTGCCTATGGGCCAGGGTGGCCAGGGTTGCATAGCTTGATTGGAAAGAGGGGATAGTAAGATGGATCATTCCCATACTGAAGAGTTGAAGCAGAAGTCTTTTGGGTCCTATTCCAACTGGTGTGTGTGTGTGTGTGTGTGTGTGTGTGTGTGTGTGTGTGTTCATGTTCTCTGGTCAAGCCTGGGATCACTAATATCATTGAATCAATGAATACAAAGCTTGTTGCCTTTTTTTTACTTCTTCACTTGTTGTGAGGGACAGTCTACAGTACATTGAAAGTAAGTTCCATAACTAGGTTTTACACGCTTATTATTATTATTTATTTATTTATATAGCACCAACAATGTACTTGGTGCTGTACAAAATATACAAATAAAACAGCGATACCCTGCCTAGAGGCTTACAATCTAAAATCACATTAAAACATATGAAGGGGGGAAGTGGTTCACAAAGCAGAAATAAGAGAATAATCATAGTAATAAGTAATAAGAACAGTAAATCAAGCTAAAATACCAAAAGCTGTTGAAAACAAATGAGTTTTCAAACGCGTTTTAAAATCTACAATGGAACCCGTGGTACGTAGTTGCTCTGGAAGAGCATTCCAAGCAAACGGGGCAGCCAGAGAGAATGGGCGAAGTCGGGCAAGAGAGATAGAGACTCTTGGGCGGGAGAGCAACATAATATTTGAAGAACGGAGGTTACGAGGGGGATGGTAGAGTGAAATGAGAGAGGAAAGATAAGAAGGTGCAAGACCATGACACGCTTTGACTGTCAGCAAAAGAAGCTTATACTGAATTCTATATGGGATCGGAAGCCAATGAAGAGATTTCATCAAAGGAGAAACATCGTCAAAACGACGAGCCAAGGAAATAATCTTGGCTGCAGAATGGTGAAGAGAGACCAAAGAGGAGAGATGAGCATAAGGAAGACCAGTCAAAAGAAGATGACAAAAGTCCAAATGGGAGATAACCAATACATGGACAAGGGTCTTAGGCAGCATTTGATGTAAAATGTTACAAATAGCAAAGTTTTAAGTAGATCATATACTAAGGGTGCAATCCTATGCATGTTTGGACATAAAAAGGTCTACAACTCCCAGCATTCCCCAGCCAGTGTTGCTGGTTGGAGGGTGCTGTGGGTGGTAGGATTTCTTTCTCTCTTCAATATGCATAGAATTGTGCCCTTATTGTTATTAAAATGGTTTGCACCAGCAGTCATACATGGATATTTGACTACAATTCTACTGGAATGTCTTCAAGAGTAACTAAACAGGTTTGGGGGCTGGCTTGGTAACTCAACGAGGAGCCTTTTGGAACTTCAAGAACGTGTATGTGGCACCACAGAATATTTTAGGCAACAAGAGCCATAAAAGCTTCTGTTCCTTCTTGAACTTTGGATATTGAATCAGGTTGATACAGCATTACTGATAACCCTGAGGTGAGAAGGGTGGAACATTTCATTCTCTCCTCTTTTGAAGCTGAAACATGCTGCTCTTTTACTCTAGGATGCAAGCAGAGAAGCATATTCTTTTGTTGCCCTCAAAAGGACACCTAAGAAAGAGTGTGATATTTAACAAGATAGTTTCCAGATTGTGTGTGTGTGTGTGTGTGTGTGTGTGTGTGTGTGTGTGTTCCCCCCACCCCCCGCAAAACAGTTTTATTCTTTTTCTGACTTGGAGGGATTTTAAAAACAAAATAGTATCAACACTAACAAGGTTTCTCTATGGAGAAGTCCTGCAGTAAAGCAGTTCTAGGAAGACATCATTTTGAAAAGAAAAAAAAGTATCATTAGAGGTTATGTCTGATGCTTGTTGGGCAAATCATTAGCAACAAATATACTATTCATTAAACCAAAAACCAACGGTTTACAAAACAACGTTAAGGCTCTACAGTTTTCAACCAAGCACCAAAAAGCAGAAATTGGGAGTTAAGGCTATATAAATAATAATAATAATAATAATAATAATAATAATAATAAGAAGAAGAAGAAGAAGAAGAAGAAGAAGAAGAAGAAGAAGAAGAAGAAGAAGAAGCCTTAACACAACATCCTCCCTAAGGAGGCAGAAAGTGCCAGTGAAATTCGCATTCTCCCAAAGCGGATATAAACCATGAGGATAGGATGGAGAATAGGATATGCAGAGGTGACTGTGGGGTTGTGGAAAACTGATGACGAACAACTTAGAGCCACCTACTTCTTTTTTTGTTTAGAGCAGCCCTTCCCCAACCTGGTGCCCTGCAAAGGTGTTGGACTACAACCCCATCATTGTAATTCAGTATGTCCCATGGTCAGGAATGCTGGGATTTGTAATCTCAAACATCTGGATGCCTAGATGCCCAGATGCCCATCTGGATAGCCTGCTGCCCAGATGTATGATAGGCAGCAGGCTATCATATGAAGAGGTGACTGTGGGGTTGTGGAAAACTGAACATGAACAACTTCAGGCCACCTACTTCTCTTTTTTTAGAGCATCTCCTCATGTTGAGAGTTGCAGCCGAACACATCTGACTGGCACCAGGTTGGGGAACACTGTTCTAGAGCAAGGGCAGGCAGAATGTAGTTATAGAGAAATTATATAGCCATCATGACTAGTAGCCATTGATACCCTTATCCTCCACAAATTTCTCTAATCCCCCTTAAAGCCTCTTAGGTTGGTGACCATCACCACATCTTGGGGTAACCAATTCCATACGTTAATGATGTGCTATGTGAAGAAGAAGTAGTTCCTTTTATTGTGTCCTGAATCTCCCACTATTCAGCTTTATTAGATGACCATGAACAATCATTTGAGGATGCATGTAGGAAGAGGTGCAGTGGCCCTAGAGGATAGGCCTGAGCTAATAGCCAGACTAAGGTCCTTTGGACAATATTCAAGGGATGCAACTTTCATAAGAACTCTGGATGGGAGTAAATAGCAGCTGCCATAGTTCTACTCTTCTGGTTAATGAATCTCTCTGCATGATTTAAATGAGGGTTTTGGTTCCTTCAATATTATGAGGATTCATTAGTTTACGTGGATACATTTTAGTTCAGGGGTGGAGAACACCTTTCATCCTGATGCCCAAATTCCATGGAGCGACAGTCCAGCAGTGGGTGAGGCCAAAGGCAGAAGAGCAGGGCCTAAAATAAAGATCCAGCATATTTTAGCTCTTACTAGGAGAGGCATGACTTAGGAGAGGCATTCCAAGCATTTTGAATGAGGACAGAACTGCACAAAAGCTGGGAAACCCCCAAACAATTGTGGGGGGCAGGGACAAGGCGCATAGATTCCAGGGGTACTCTAGAGGGTGAGATTGGGACACCCAGAGTGCCAAATTTGGCCCTAGCTCTGAGGTTCTGCACCACAGCTTTAAGTTGTATTCATAGTCAGATGCCACCTGGGGCTCATCTACACTAAGCAGGAGATCCTAGTTACATAAGGCAGGATACAAATGTTTTAAATAACAAATAAATAAATAAATAAATATTCCACTATGAAAGCAGTAAGAAAGTGGTATATAAAAGGCAGGAACCACACTATTGCTTTATAATTGTACTGAAGTGTACTGACAACTGTTGGGGCCCATAACACACCTACACCAATCAGGATATAGAGGTATGAAAGCGGTATATGGTATGTGTCTATGGGCCCCAACAGTTATCAGTGCACTTCAATATCTCTATAAAACAGTAGTGTGGCTCCTGCCTTTTATATAGCGCTTTCATACTGCTTTCATAGTGCAATATCCTGCTTGGTGTAGATAAGCCTCTGTTCTGTTGGACCATCAATATATTTTCCATCAAGATTGCACCCCTGCCAACCTGAACTTGGATATTTAGCTCTCTCTTTTTTCTTCTTTTTTAGATCATTAGTGTGCCACTTATAAAGTTGTTGCTTACATTCTTTTGTGGTCTCAGCAGCAAGTGATTACAAATTTGCTACTTAATATTGCAGGAGGGATGGTGGGTCAAGGATGCATTGACCCCAAAATGGATGAATATAAAGGTTAAGTAGACAGCCAGACCTGAGGGTGGCATGAAGACATGAATCAAATAACAGAGTTGTGTGTCTCTCTCTGTGTGTGGGTGGGTGGGTGTGTTTCCCTAGGGTGGCATGTGCTGTTACTAGGGTGACAGCATAAGTCCCACACTTCTGACATCACACTTCGGAATTATGAAGGAGACTGAATCCCCTCCTCCCAGCTCTGTATAAATCCAGCAGCTTACCTTGCAATGCATGGCAGTGATGTTAGGGACAAGGTGTAGACCATCCTTGGTGTCTCCTTTAAGCCCTTCTCCAGGGACATTAAAGCATGTCTTTAATGAATGGGAGCCATATGGATCTCTTCCTCTTGACCTGCTGGCCTACACACTGAAGCGGCGTGAGTATAGCCTGGAAAACAAACTTGTTTAGCTATGGAGAGACATGAAGAATTGTTTCCTTGCCTTACTATGACAGTGTGAGAGTTTGTCTCCTGGACTTCTATGGATAAGAAAATAATGGTGGAATTGTGCCTAAGAATTTACATTTGTTTGATTGAATTATCATAAAACAAATTACATGTATGTCTTAATTACAATGCACTAGTTAAAAATAAGTCAAAACAATTAAATCAAGATAAATAATGAACAGAATCAACATATGATAAAATTGATCTTCTCAAATGTACTAGAAAGTGGTCTTCAATATGCACCTGGTGTAATTCTAAAGAGTATAATGCATTTAACACCTACATTTAGTAATCTGTTTGTTAAATAAATAAAATTAATGTTAGATCTCTCTCTCTCTCTCTCCCTCTCCTTCTCTCTCTCACACACAGAGTATTCCTTTTTGGTGGTCCCTTTTGCTTTTTGTAGCATGTCTACACTTTTTGAAACTTGTTTTTTTATTTTACTTGTGCATCTTTTCTCTAGGAAAGGGGTGTTGGTGGATTATTTTAGTGTCTGCAGTATCTCCTATGACAGGTGCCCTGTCCCTCATGTTTTTTTGTTTAATATTTTAATTTTGATTATTATTTTTTTAAACTGGGAGGCTAGTGAATTGCAAAGCAACATGTTCACCTTGAGTACCACCTTTATTTCTAAGAATGTCTCTGGGCTTCAGTACTGGAATAGGCATGTGTGTATACCATCATTACTCAAGCAGCAAAATTCCTTCAACCAATTCTCATTATGAGCCATACATTGTTCTGTTTTTCAGGGTAGAACCAATGCTTTCTTTTTTAAATTGATATAGACTACTTCACAAGTACACTGGACCAAACTGCTCTACAATACATTTAACCTGTACCGTAAATATACATACTAGCCTGTGCCATAACTCACATTACAGCTGGACATCACAGGATCAAACTGGAGCCAAACTTGTAATCACCAGCTAAAAGTTTCATTCATTCATTCATTCATTCATTCATTCATTCATTTATTACAAGCTCTCTGAGTGGTTACAAATATTAAAAACCATCTAAAATACATTTTACTGAGTGTAAAATCATTTACAGACAAATATATAAACAAACAACACAGGCAACATATAACTAACACAATTTCAAACAATCAACAATAAAACAAATCCAGGACCTGATTAACCTCATCATATGCTGACAAATGCCTGAGAGAATAGAAAGATCTTAACATGGCACTGAAAAGGTAACATTTTGGGTGCCAGGCGAGCCTCATCAGACCTCATTAATGTTCATCAATATAACTTTTACACACAATGCAAGTTTCATACTATCCATAACTTGACAGTAAGGCCTTTAATATATTCTTTTTCTAAATGTATAAATTTGAGAACCACATTTAAGTGATAATTTCTGTGTCTTTGTGTAAAATTACACTGATGGAAATTATATTTAAATTGTAGCACCAAGAAAATTCTCATTGATATTGAATAAAACGTTTGGCCTTAGATGTGGATCCCAGAAGTCCCACTTGGCTGTCTGGACAGGCATAATGAGCAGACAGAACTGCTAGTGAAAATACCAAACCTGTGTCAAGTATTCATTGATATCTATGTCAGACAATGTAAAATACTGTCAGACTTAGTAAAACTGAGAAACATTATTAGTTGCTGTTAACACAATGTTTGACAAGTGTTCTGCACTTGAAGATGAATCTGTAGCTTTTGGCTGTACTCTATTGCTTCATGTTGCTTTGATTGCTTGACTTGAATGATATATGCACACACATTTATACTGGCAATAATCTTCTGTGGCAACTGAAGAACACTCAGCAAGTAAGGAAAGAAGGAAGCTACTCTGGGAGAAATCAAATGTATTGTAAAGTTTGTACTCCAGGGTGATTCTAGCCAAATCAAGAGAAAAGTGTTCATACCTAGAGTTGGGATGTCATGGTAGTCCAGGAAGTCCTTCAGACTTCCCCAGGTCACACACACACCCCAGACTCCAGTCCTTGGACCCCTGTGCTTGCCTGACTTGGCATGTATCGAATTGGGTAAGCTCAGGAAAGTTCACTTACTGCAAGCCACCATTCGGTGGAAAGTTACAGGTAAGCATTTTACATTCATGGCAATTTAACGCAAAATGGTGGCTGTAAATAGGGCCACTTATACAAAATTGCAGGCGTAATTTTGTGTAAATGGCCCTATTTACAGTTGCCATTTTGTACAACCTCATAATTTACATTAAAAAAAAAAAAGCTTACCTGTGATTTCCCGCAAAATGTCAGCACCTTGTTCAGTGGTTCACACCATGTTCCAAGCAGGGTCGGAGCAGCCTGCGGGGGTCTGGGAAGCAGCATGCAAGTCTGGTGCAGGTGAGTTGGACCATTCCTAGCCTGGAGCTACTGATGACAATGATGATTCTGCTGGAATTGTTGAACTTTTACAGGAAATAATATTGACTCTGTGCAAGTAGGCCAAGCTTTCTTTTTCTATCAGTGCTCTATGTTCTGTTATGGCATGAAGTAGCAAGATATCATCTCAGAGCTTTAGGCCAGAGCTGATGCCAGAAAACTTGATTGAAAATAAATAAAAGAATCAGAGTCCATTGAAAACATTTTTTTAATAAATAAATAAATCAGAGTCTATGAAACTTTGAGCTAATTACTGAAGGGTCAGGACCTTCATAGGGCTCTGGAAACAAAGCCCTATGAAGAGAGACTGAAAGAACTGGGCATGTTTAGCCTGGAGAAGAGAAAATTGAGGGGAGACATGATAGCACTCGTCAAATACTTAAAAGGTTGCCACACAGAGGAGGGCCAGGATCTCTTCTCGATCACCCCAGAGTGCAGGACACGGAATAACGGGCTGAAGTGACAGGAAGCCAGATTCCAGCTGGACATCAGGAAAAACTTCCTGACTGTTAAAGCAGTACGACAATGGAATCAGTTGCCTGGTGAGGTTGTGGGCTCTCCCACACTAGAGGCCTTCAAGAAGCAGCTGGACAAGCATCTGTCAGGGATGCTTTAGGGTGGATTCCTGCATTGAGCAGGGGGTTGGACTCGATGGCCTTGTAGGCCCCTTCCAACTCTGCTATTCTATGATTCTATGATTCTATGACCACAGTAACAGATTCTAGCCTGGATAGAAGTCTTGAGCTTAGGCTTCAAAAAGGAAGAAATAACAGTCAAAGTGGTGGTGTGTGTGGAAGAAGCACAACTAGATAAATCATAGTTTGCAGAAATAATATGAGAATCCTTCTGTGCTGGTAAAGCATAGCAATGCTGCTGGAATTGAGATGTCTTCTTGGGTTTTTCTAACAAATGTAAAATAAATGTTGGTTTTTCACTTGTCAATTAAGGTGAGACCAGAACAATATTCCTCTAGAAGTAGGAGAGAACCACAGATAGGTAATCCCCCATAGCTAGTTGAAAAGGAAGGCTAATATGACCAACAATACGTGCTTATTAAAATGCAAATGCACCTTCCGAGACAAGAAGAAATTCACAACTTCATTTGAAGTGGTTGGAATGCAGAAAAGCTATATTATGTAACATGTCCCCATCTCTTGCCACTAGCTTTTGTTCAGCTGAGCAGCAGCGCTAGAGCCCCATTGGAAAATTTTGCTAAACTTTCCATTGCCTGCTGTGCTGTGATATCACTGTGCTGTGATAGCAGATCTGACAGTTTCCATGTTTTGGATTAGAGTATAAATCCTATCTCTCATATTGGAGTATTATTAAAACTATCATCATTTAGATTAGTATAAATGTGCTCGCCAGCCTGTTGCTTTTGTCATAATTTAATCTACTGTCTCTGTGGCATTATATCTCCCTCTTCAAAGAAACTTCCATTTATGAGATGACTGGAGGAGATGGCAGGAAGAGGTATCTATATGCTACTCTTGAGAGCAATTTAGCCATCTTTCTTAATACATATGTGTGCTCAGGTTAAATCTGTAATGTTTCTGAATGCCAAGTGCGGTGTTTGAAGGATTGCTCCTCACACTGTAATTCAAAGCCATTCCATGTAGGATTCAGGTCTTCTAAAAGCACAGCACAATATTCTGTGCAGCTGTCAGTTTGCATATCACAGACGGCATTTGTCTGCTCATGTTTCCCCAGGAAATATATATATGCTATTTCATGGGTTTTAGATAATTAGTAGATGGGAAATCTGACAACCGCTGTTGAAAAGTTCTAACTTCTTCTAAATTGGTTATTGCGTGAAAATAACAGCATGAGTTATGCAAAAAGGAAACAAAGGAATCTTCTTTTATTAAAAACAAACAAAAACCTATAATAAATGTATCCCCAATGATTCCAGTGTTTGTGGGCAGCATCTTCAATGTGTAGGTGTTTGGCCTATGTGGCTGGTTTGTTTTGTTTTAATCTGTATTCTAATGTAATGATGTTGTGTACACCTGCCCAAGAGGGATCTCAGTTAACATGGTATTCTGTTTATATTAGTAAACCACAAAGTTTTTTAAAAAGCACCCCATGTTATTTTTTTGTCTCAGTACACCATAATTATTTTACCTGAAATATTTGAATAAAATAATGAAAGAACACTTCAGGAACAATTGCATGGGACGTGCCCTGGGTACTTGTTAGTTTCCAGACTGTGCATTTTACCTAGTCGGGTGATTTTGACTATCTAGCAGAGGCTTCAGGGAGGGAGGGAGAAAGAGGCTGGGGATACCTTGTAGCCCTACATCCTCAGGCTTCCCCCGCCCCCCAGAATGCCAATTTTCATCCCCTACGAACTTGTGTTTGCAAACTCATAGCAGCACCCAGCCCAGTTTTTTCCACACTGGTTTCGATGGGACAAGGGAGGGGGCAGGGAGCACATTTTCCTGGCTCTGAGCTCAGAACCAGGAAACCCAAATATCTGGTGTCCCCTAAGAGCATAGGATTGCTCTCTTACTGTTATTTCAATGTTATAATAAGTGGAATTTTTTTCATTGGAGTGAAAGTTTAAGACAATAGTATGTACATCCCTTACATTATTTAACTTGAAGAAGAAAACAGGTACTAAAAACTGCTGAAACACTAATTTTAGCAACCCAAGCAAACATGCGTTCTATGCTGATAACTTCTCATCTATTTCAGTGATTAAGAGAACTATGCAAGCTGTCATCATAATACAGCACTATGGTGGCCTTCTGTAACCCATGCCAGAGGGTCTTGACTGGAGATTATTTTTGTCAGGTGAAGTATAGTATTTCATGGGTAATTGCACATTTGTGGGCGGGGTGAGAGAGATAGACATTTAGATCTCAAGATATTCTTAATGCATTCTCTGGGGAGAGAGATTTTATTTTATGTACAGTGATTTGGTAGTCATGCAGAGATCATGATTGCTTTAAAAGCTGTGTTACTTATAATATTCTGGATTACTGAATGTTTTCTATGTAAGCTGAAGTTTTTTTTTATTAGTGATTAGTGATAGAAATTAGTGATAGAAGTTATCACTATAATCACTATATAACTATAATGTGGAATTCCCGGCCTCTGGAGGTCAGGCAGGCGCCAACCTTGTACTCCTTTCGGCGCCTCCTGAAAACATCTTTATTCCAAGAAGCCTTTCTTTAATATGCAGCCTTGAATCTCTGTTTTTGCTTCTTTTAAATGTTGTTTTAACTGTTTTATTCTGTTTTTATTTTCATTTTACCTTGTACACCGCTCCGAAATTTTTCAATGGGGAGCGGTATATAAATATTCTAAATAAATAAATAATAAATAAATAATATTATAATGATATAATATCACTATAATGATAGAAGTTATCATTAGTGATAGAAGATTAGTGATAGAAATAAGTGAGTTTTGTATGGTCATGTCTACCGTGATTCTGGGAGACTAACAACTATCTAGTGAAAGGCAGTTCAGAAACAGGCAACAGGTTTAATTTCAACCGGACCTCAGCAGGACTCAGCCTGGTGATAAAGGAAAGTCTTTTATCCTCCTCGGCAGGCACGGCGTGAGGGGGAGAAACAGTAGTTGCGGTGGGGAGGAGGGGAATAAAGGCTTCACGCGTTGCACACATGGGCCATGTGAGGCAGGGGCAGGGCCAAGCCTATAAAAGCTGGACCCGCCCCTTTCTCGGCCTCTCTGTCTTGCCTACTCCATACTGGAGGTTTTAAGGAGGGCAGATAAGTAGGTCAATTTGTCAGCAGGATGTGCGGGAATTTGCTATCCCAGAATAGGGACGGTGACCACTCTGGCACCTTTTAGGTGATTGGCATAGCCAGAGCTCCTGTTCCTCATGAGTTTCATGGCTCACGTGTCTGGATATGGTATGCCTTTGGAGATCCTCCTGCCTCATCTGCTCAGGGTTTTACAGCTCTGCGTGGGGATGACGTGGGGTGCTCTCCCCACACTCCTGAAGTGTCGCATAAGAAAGGGGCCAGGTTACCCAACTCCTGACTTAAAAGAGTGGCTCACGCTTAAACCAGGCAAGTGGCCTGCAATTAGTACATATTGATTCCAGCACTTTTCACATGCAGTTCCAGGGAGTGGTTGAATCTCCTTTGTTGTTAAATAAAGAGGCCCTAGTTTATCCAAAGCTCTGGTGTCTGTGTCTTTATTCCATATTTCCTTCTCCACTCGCAAATGCATCTAAGCAGGAGCAAAGTGTCCTCACTACGAGTGGTCCTCACTACAGTAACCACACCCAAACTGTACACAACTATGGGCGACTTACTGGCTAGGGGACATGACCTGAAATATCTATGCTTAGAATTATGTATTCAACTGCTCCTTACCCATCACATACTGCTCCCTTTAGATGTTTTAGACTACACATCCCAGCATTTTATACTTTTGGTTCTGCTGGCTGGGGCTGATGGGCATTGAAGTCCAAAATACCTGGAGGGCACCAGGTTGGGGAAGGCTGACATAAGGGCACGAAGGAGTCTGAACAGGATTTTATTGGAGACATCAAGCCTCCAAACATTGCTGTAAGGGGAGCTGTCAAGCAATATGGATCCATTTCACTCATTGCCTCTCAAATACTTCCCAGCTTCTCAGTTTTTTTGTAATAAACAGATTGTGTATGCTGTACAGCTGTGTTGCTAGGCACTTTGGCTGAGTGCTTGGTTTGTACACATTTATTTATTACTTTTATTTATTTATTACATTTCTATACCGCCCAATAGCCGGAGCTCTCTGGGCGGTTCACAAAAATTAAAAACATTCGAAGTATAAAACAACAGTATAAAACCATAATATAAAATACAATATAAAAGCTCAACCAGATAAATTGTAATTTATCCACATGCAATTGCACAGACTACAACACCCCAACGTCGCTTGCAAGGATGACTTTGCCTCTGCAGTTCTCCATTATTTCTTACTAGCATGCATCAGAGTTTAATGATAATTTGATTTTTTTATTATTATTAAGAACATATTTTGTGAGTGCTAAATATAGAGGGTCTGCAATAGGCAGAATCTCGGAGCTGAAATAAGATCTGATAGGCACATTGCATAGCAACCATTCTTTAGTTATGATAGAAGTGGAAAATAGCCAGAACATAGAGAACCTCTCTCCTATTTTTGCCATATGTGATGTCATCTAGCCTAAAAATGTGATCGTAACATTCGTATAACGCTTTTTCATATTTAAAGTGTTTCACAGACCTTATATTGTTATAGTGCTTACAACAACCCTGTAAAGTAGGTCTGATTATTATTCTTATATTGTGTGTGTGTGGTGTGTGTGTGTGTGTGTGTTTGTGTGATGGGGAGGATTGCCTAAAGTTACCTACTGAATTCAGGGCAGAGCTAAAATTTGAACCAGGAACCTGTTGTTGTTATTATTATTTTTATTTATTTATTTATTTATTTATTTATATAGCACCATCAATGTACATGGTGCTGTACAGAGTAAAACAGTAAATAGCAAGACCCTGCCGCATAGGCTTACATTCTAATAAAATCATAATAAAACAATAAGGAGGGGAAGAGAATGCAAACAGGCACAGGGTAGGGTAAACAGGCACTGGGTAGGATAAAACTAACAGTATAAAGTCAGAACAAAATCAAGTTTTAAAAGCTTTAGGAAAAAGAAAAGTTTTTAGCTGAGCTTTAAAAGCTGTGGTTGAACTTGTAGTTCTCAAATGTTCTGGAAGAGCGTTCCAGGCATAAGGGGCAGCAGAAGAAAATGGACGAAGCCGAGCAAGGGAAGTAGAGGCCCTTGGGCAGGTGAGAAACATGGCATCAGAGGAGCGAAGAGCACGAGCGGGGCAATAGTGTGAGATGAGAGAGGAGAGATAGGAAGGAGCTAGATCATAACTCAGAGTCCAGCCCTGAAAAAATGAAGCCCGCAAGTGAGCCAGGAAGGTGCTAGTCTGGCACGTTTCCTGGAGTGGAGCGAGAGGTCAGGCAAGAAATGAACAGTCAAAGTTGAGTTAGAAAACAGGAGCAGTCCGAGACCGGTCTTTCAGGACCCCGGACAGAGCTCAGGGAGCCAATGGCCCTTTCAGAGAAGAGCTCAGTCTGAACTGAGCTTGTTAATGTTCCTTGGGACAGACTGCACCTCTCATCCTCCGCCCCCTTCCTGAGAACTGCAGACCATCTGTCCTGTATCTGCATTCCAAATTTCATTCTCCTATCTCAGTTTTTGACAGTGATACCTTGTCTTCAAACAGACTTTTTTTTAAAGTAAAATTATTAACAGGCGAGTTAACCCAAGGCTTCTCTTTTCTCAGGAGAGTAACATCAGATTTAGGGTGCCCTTTTGATGATGATGATGATGATGATGATGATGATGATGATGATGATGATAGAAAAACATTAACAGAAAATGGTGTGAACTTTCTCAAATACAGTATTGAATACTATAGTGCCGAAGTATGTACATGTGAAGCTGTGCGTGTGCTTGGCAACACGCATGGTGATCTAGATTAAATCTAACAGTGCAACCCTATATATATATATCTACTCTGAAGTAAGTCCAGTGGCTTCAATGGAATATAGATAAATGGGTATAGGATTGCAGCCTAAGTGGGGGTAGGATATTACGCCAGTGTGGTGTAGTAGCTAAAGTGTTGGAATGGGAGACAGGAGATCCGGGTTCTAGTCCCCACTCAGCCATGGAAACCAAACTGACTTTGGGCCAGTCATGGACTCTCAGCCCAACCTACCTCACAGGGTTGTTGTTGTGAGGATAAAGTGGAGAGGAGAAGGATTATGTACATTGCCTTGGGTTCTTTGGAGGAAAAAAGGCGGGATATAAATGCAATTAATAATAATAATAATAATAGTAGTAATAATAATAATAATAGGAACTGTTGGTTTTGTCTGAATAAAAGTCATAGAGCTGCAGATAATTTTCATCTTGGCTGTGCTTATATTACTTATTTTCAGATTAGTTCTTTCAGTTTTTGCAGAGCCTTTTGGGATGTGACACTAGATGAGGCGGAATAAGGACTGTTTCATGCCATCAGGTATTTTCAAATCAGACTGATAGTTTAACACTCCCTTCCCCAGGTTCCTGCCCTCTAGATATTTTGAACTACAACATTGGCTGAGGCTAATGGGAGTTGTAGTCCAAAATATCTGGAGGGCACCAGCTTGGGGAAGGCTGGTTTAAAATATTTAGTGGCAGCAGTGCAGAAATAATTTCATTGAAAGAAACTTTAGATGTAAAGAAATCATATGTAGATGTTAAAAATGAATACAACTGGATATTCTGGCAATTACCTCCATTTGTTTTAATCTAGTTCCTTCTCAGCTTCTTCGCAGCCACTGCACATTTAGAAACTTAGTGTGTCTGTTGTTGTTGTTGATGATGTTGTTGTTGTTATGTTGGAGATGAATCAACACAGTCAGCATGCCCACAGAGAGAACTGCCATTACTCTTTGCATTTCTTCAAGTGCAATGCTTTTAAATGGAGTCAGTTCAGACATAGAGCTGCCAGTCACCAAGTGTACAGTAATCCAGTGGAGAATAATCAATGTACAGGCATGTGTGAACCTAAGTCACAGTGGTTTAAAAAACAAAACTGATTTCTTCTATGGAGTTTTAATAATAATGATAATGATAATGATAATGATAATAATAATAATAATAATAATAATAATAATAATAATAATAATAATAATTCTTACCTGCCTCTACATTTTGATCGAGGCAGGGAACAACAGTAAATAGAAAATGCATAAAATACTGATTAAAAACATAGTATACATTGTTAAAACTTCCTTTAAAAAACATCCTAAAAGCATGCTAAAAGCATCCTAAAATTCCACTGGATAGGTCTGCCGGAAGAGATCAGTCTTTATAGCTTTCTTAAATGCTAAAAGACTGCTAAATTGACAAATCTCCTCCGGCAGGCCATTCCACAGTCTGGGAGAAGCAGAAGAGAAGGTCCTCTGGGTAATATCCGTCAGCCTAACTTTGACTGACTGAAATAGATTATTCCCAGAGGACCTGAGTGTGCGAGGCAGATTGTACGGGAGAAGGCGATCCTGCAGGTAGCCTGGACCCAAACCATGTAGAGCTTTAAGGGTAATAACTTTATACTTCTCCCAGAAACTAATTGGTAGCCAGTGAAGAGATTTTAAAACTGGTGTAATGTGGTCCCCCTTATGTATACCGGTGACCAGCCTGGCTGCCATATTTTGAACTAGTTGAAGTTTCTGGACTAGGCACAAAGGTAGCCCTATGTAGAGCGCATTGCAGAAGTCAAGCCTAGAAGT
This sequence comes from Elgaria multicarinata webbii, assembly GCF_023053635.1. Classification (NCBI taxonomy): domain Eukaryota; kingdom Metazoa; phylum Chordata; class Lepidosauria; order Squamata; family Anguidae; genus Elgaria; species Elgaria multicarinata. Next base: position 142,043,920 of record NC_086174.1, read on the forward strand.
TATAATGTCAGTATGTTGATTCATGCAGGTTTTTAGCCTGCATTGGTTTCTAATACCACAGGAGCTTTTAGGTTGCCTTGAAACAAAGCTCAAAACCCCGGTTTCAGAATAATAGCAAAAAAACCAAACCAACCAACAAAGGTGTTTCTAAACATACCGATAGCAAATGTGCCCCCTTTCACTTTTGTATGACTCCTGGCTTTTCAATGCAGTGGTGAAGATGAAACATTGGAATTTCTATAAAGAGCTTTGAGGGGAACCTGAATGCTTGAAATAACTCACTTTTAGTAGGTGGACTCCTGGGTGCTGTCTGAGAGATGTACTAAGTACATATCTTAGAAATTATCAAGGAGATACTTGTCTTTTATTCGTTTATACACTTAGAGATATGCTTGGGGGAAGGGAATAATTCCTTTCATACTATACCCTTTATGAAATACATTCCTAGGACATGGTAACAATGACTAAAGTTTCCTTTGTCAAATGGGCGGAAGGTATGACAGAGGTTTTCAAGATTATGTATGGTGTACAGAAAGTGGATATGGATTTTTCCCCTCACCTGTAACGTAATAATTCAGTGTCATACAGTGAATTTGATGGGCTCTAGATTCTAGACAGGCAGAAGTATGTACTTTTGTACAAAGGTATGGAACTCATGGCCACAAGGTGTAGTGATAGCCACTGGCTTAGATGTGTCTGAAAATGGCTCAAGCTGTGTTCATGGAGAATGGGTCTATCGATGGCTATTAACAATGATGGCTAAATGGAACCTCTAAGATTCTGGACTAATAGTGTGATCCTATACATGCCTATTGAGAAGTAAGCCCCTTCAAGTTGAACAGGGCTTACTCCCAGGTAAGTGAGTACAGGATTGCAGTCATAGGCAAATGCTATTTGAACTTCAGAGACTTGTGCATGCATCTCTGTTCAAGATAGCCAGGTTTACGTATTGGTTCTGTATCTGAGATGCAGAGCTTCTCTGGCGTGCACAACACATCCGACTTAATTAAAGAGATTAACTGTGTAATTGGCATGATTGATTAGGATGATGTACTACTAACACTGTTTTAAATGGCAGTTCATCTATTACGTCTTGAGGTTCCTTATCTTTGCATGTAATTTGTTTTAAACAAGGTGTACAAACATGGGTCCAAGGAGCTGAGGGACTACCTTGGGAGGAGAAGTTTTCAGAGCATTTTATACTGTGATGTTTTAACCAGTTTGCGTGGGTCTATAATTACAACTCTATATTTGTGAAATGGGATACCAGTATACAGTAGTCCTAAATGGGGAAGAGCAGAGCATGTGAGAGCCCCCCACCAATGAGCCCCCCAGCATTTAACAACGTTAAGTTTGTTTTTAATGGACCCCAGAATTGTTGTTTTTAAATGGATACTGTTGTTTTTATACCGTTTTTTATGTTTTTTTAAATTTTGTATACTTTTAATGTTTACTATTTTTAATTGTTGTAAACCGCCCAGAGAGCTTTGGCTGTGGGGCGGCATATAAATGTAAATAAATAAATAAATAAAAAATAGTAGAGACCATCTGTTCTTTCAGAAAATACCCCCCTAATCCCCAACCTAGCAAATCAATCAACTGAGGGATGGAGACCACCAAAAACTGTATAGCTGGTGTTTTTTTTTAAAGGCAATGCTTTTCTGAATTTAAATCCTTCACTTGTGGCACAGTTACTGCAAGGGAAGGATCAAATATGCTACTTAGTCTCAGATTTGATCTTGGAGCTGTTTCACATAATTACCTGGCCGTAGCCTGCGGGTGCTCTTCCTGTGGAGGAGAAATAGGGATATGCACACTTTTTTTATATATATATATATATATATATATATATATATATATATATATATATATTTCTACATTACTTAAACATACACATTTACATTTCACATAAAAACAACAACAACAACAACAACATACTGCATAATGTTGAATATTGAATACATAATATCTTATCTTAATAACATAATCAAAATTAACATACAAGTGCACCCCCCACCTCGGGATCTCATTCCTGATTCCAGAATCTCATACTTTCTTCTGCTGGTGGTTTCCCACTTCCTTTAGAAAACACAAATATTAGGAACTGTTTCCAAATTCCTTCAAAATCATTTGATTTAGCTATACCTCTTCTCCATTTAATATTACTTGTTAATTTATCATTAATAGCTATATCCCATACTTCTTTATACCATTCTTCAATAGAATATTCCCCTTGGATATGCACACTTTAAGAAGCTCCAGCAAGGGCATAGTGCAGAATCATACAGTTGGAAGGGGCGATTTTAGGCCATCGAGTTCAAGCCCCAGTTCAGTGCGAGAGTCCAGTATAAAGCATATCCTTCAGCTGGCTGTCCGGTCTTTGTTTGAATACCTTCAGCAATGAAGAACTCACTATCTCCATAGAAAGTTGGTTCTGTTGTCTGTGCTCTGTCCTTTAGGATGTTTTCCTGGTGTTCAACCAAAATCTGCCATCCTGTAATTTAAACTCATTATTTCGTGCCCTACAGTCATGGGTGACAGAGAACAGGTTGTGGCTGTCTTTTGTGTGACGTCCCTTAGGTACTTGAAGCATGCTATCATCTCTCTCCCCACCCCACCCCAGTCTTCTCTTCTCAAAGCTAAGCGTACCAAGTTCATTTGATCTTTCCTCATAGGACTTAGTTTCCAGCCCCCTGATCATCTTTGTGGCCCTTCTCTGAACTAGTGTTGTTGCGAGTATCTGGCTGAGTGTCCAACGGAGCCCCCTGTGTCTGCCCCACAAAGCCCAGTCAAAAGTGCTCAGCACAAGTGCAGATTCATGGCTGAGCTCTCATGAGGCTCCCGTGGGTGCTTGGCAACCGCCCACCCTGGCTTCTGACATCACGCCCTGTCCCCCCCGTGTTAATGGCAGCTGCCGTTAACACAGCAGAGGGAATGCGCACTATCAGGAGCTCCAGAAATCATGCACTTCACCCCACTGTATCAATGGCATCTGTAAAGGCCCCATTAATTACCCTTGCATTAATGGGGCCTTTACAGCCACAATTGAGACAGTTGGGTAAAGTGCATAATTTCCTGAGGCTCTGAAAATTGCGTACTTTACCCCACTGCGATTATGGCAGCCACCATTAATGTAGAGGGCAGGAGCTCACAAGTTCATCAGGTTGGGTGGTCAGCTGTCAAGTGCTCACTGGGCCAAGTCGAGCCTCAGAAGAGATTCACGTGGCCAGGCGATCAGGGGCCCCACTGTATTCTGAACTTGTTCAAATTTATCAAAATCTTTCTTCAAGTGTGGTGTCCAGAACAGGACACAATATTAGAGGTGAGGCATGAGCAGTACAGAGCGGAGTTGGATTATTACTTCCTGCAATTTAGAAACTATACTTCTATTTGATGCAAATTAAAATTGCCTTTGCCTCTCTTTTTTTGCAGCCACATAACACTGCTAACTCATATTCAGCTTGTGATCAACTCCAAGATTGTTTTCATACACGCTACTATCAAGCCAGGTAACCGCCTGGCATTTGATTTCTCATTCCCAAATGAAGAACTTTGCACTTATTGCTGTTCAATTTCATTCTCTTATTGTCTGCCCAGTTTTCGAACCTGTTAAGATCATTTTGAATTTTGTTCCTGTCTTTTATGGTATTAGTTATCCTACACAATTTTGTGTCACCTGTAAATTTGATCAAACCCTGTGGCACCCCACTCGATCCCTCCCTCCAGTTTGATGAAGAACCATTGGCCAGAAGCATATGCTTTGAGTTTGCTGTACAGCCAGCTGTAGATTCACCAGGGCAGGATCTACACTACAGCTTTATGGTGTTGAAGTGCATTGACAGCTGCTGGGGCCCATTGACACATACCATATACCATTTTCAAACTGCTTTCATAGTGTTATATCTTCTTTGGTGTAGATCTGGCCCTGGTGTAGTGCCATCCATCCCACACTTAACTAGCTTGCTAATCGGAATATCATGGGGCACTTTGACAAATGCTTTGCTGAAATCAAGATACTGTATATTATGTCCATGGCATGTCCATGGTATACTAAGGAAGTTCTCCAATTGAAAAATGGAATAAGATTAGTCTGGCAGGACTTGTTCTTGACAAATCCATGTTGGTTTGCAGTGATCACTGCATTAGTGTCAAGGTAACTACACATAGGCTCAGTTCAGATGGCACGTTAGTCAACAGTGGACTTTTTAATCTACTGTTGATGAAATAGTCCCCCAATGACTAACGTGTTGTCTGTTGGGCAAAAACCAGGCCTTGGTTGATTATTTCAAAAACAACAAAAAAACAACAACAGAGATAACCAAAGGTTTGCAGAGTTGTTTTTCTGCACAACCATTGATTATCGTGTTGTGTGGTGGGCTCCATTGATTATTTCCCTTGCCAACAGAGTTGCAAGGCAAGAGTGGCAGAAACCCTGGCCGCTCTAGCTCAGCAGGGCTCCATCGACATTGTTGTTGTAGCTGCCCCATCCATGTCGCTATGGAGACGAGGGCAAAGTGTCTCTGAGAGTCCATCCACTAGCTCCTTCAACAGCCTTGGATGTAGCATAGATTCTCCTGAAGAAATCACAGCAGGTGCTTTGCCGCATGATCACTTTAGGAAGGAACATGGAGGACAAGTCTATGAATGCCTACTAGTCGAGATGGCTATATATTACCTCCAATATCACAGGCAAACTGCCTCTGTATGCCTGTTTCTGGGGAACATGAATGACTGCTATTGCAATCATGTCCTGTTGTGGGCTTCCCATGGGCATCTGATTTGCCACTGTGCGAACAGAATGCTCTTTTTATCTTAAGAAGACCACATCACGCCAGTCCTTTTACAACTTCATTGGCTGCCAGTCCAGGTCCGGGCCCAATTCAAAGTGCTGGTACTAACATACAAAGCCCTAAATGGCTTGGGGCCAGGTTATTTGAAGGAACGCCTCCTCCCATATGTATCTGCCTGGACATTAAGATCATCCACACGGGTCCTTCTCCGTGAGCCCTTGCCAAAGAAAGTGAGGCAGGTGGCTACCAGGAGGAGGGCCTTCTCTGTTGTGGCACCCCGGCTGTGGAACGAGCTACCCAGAGAGGTCCGCTTGGTGCCTACACTGTATTCTTTTCATCGCCAGCTGAAGCCCTTTTTATTTTCTCAGTATTTTAACATCTAATTTAACTTAAATTTAAATTTTGCTGTTTTAATTCTGTATTTTAATCCTATATCAATTTCTGCTGTGTGGTTTTATCCTGGTTGTGCTTTTTATATTGTATTTTGTATTTGAGTTTTTAGATTGTTGGTTGTTTTCTTATTATGTTCCTCATGGTTTTAATTTTTGTGAATCACCCAGAGAGCTTCGGCTATTGGGCAGTATAAAAATGTAATAAATAAATAAATAAACAAACACAGGAACAGCACAACACTGCTTTCCTATTCCAATTCATCCCCCCATGCCCCAATGCACATCAAAACAGGTAAATGATCCCTGGGGCCCAAGATTAGCATTCCTACTTCATTTCTCCATGTCTAATCCATCAAAAACTATAAGCAACATTCTAGATGCTGCACATTTTTAGTAGTGTTCCCTTGAACTAGTCTAACCAAGGTGTGAAATCTTTTAGCTTACCAGCCATGCTAGAGAAATACCACTTCTGGTTTTAAGAAACCCTTCTTGTTTTGTCCATGAGGCTTTCAAAATAATGGGCTAGTGCTGGGCCAATTGGTAGCCATCTAACAGGGCTTATTTTCCATTTCTCTGCAACGTAGAAAAACATTTATCAATTTGATCAATTGCATTTGTGTCGCACAATCCTCTTTATTTGACAGTGGCTGTATCTCCGAGATATCCATAAACTGATGATTGATTAAATGCTGTCTGGCGATCTGCTTGTGGTGTTTGCTTGCTTCCTATATGCGCTGCTTTCACATTTTGCCAATATTCCAAAAATACAATATGCCTTCAGGATAGTCTCACTCAAAGAAAACTGAATTCGGTAGTAATGCAATGAAAACTAAACCTGTGGAACCTCTAACTGCTTAAAAGTGAAGAGTATGGTTTAGGTTTAGGCAATTTGAATAAATAGAGAGAGAAAGGGGGTTGTTGGTCAAAATAATGTTTTCAGTTAGCCAGGTTTAGCAGAGGAAAATATATAAAGTTTTCACAGTGGCGTGGAGGTTTGGGGCTTTTTATACCATCATATATAATAGCTGAAGACAGTGAATCGTGTTTGAGAATTCTTTGACTTTGTTAAAAATAACACTTTTATCTGTCTTCCCTTGCTACGGATTCTTTGAGATCACAGTTCTTTGTTATCACGCAATCACGGAATTATTTCAGAAGTAAAAAAGAAAAGAAAAAGCAGCTGCTTATGTGCTTCATCTGTGAAACTTCATTCCTCCGTGGAATGAAATGGGCACCTGTAGAACAGTGTAACTAAGCTCTATGGCAATGCTAGTAGAAGAATATATCTGCTATTAGCTTCCTATGCAGGGTGCAGCCAGTCATTTCTCAGGAGCATGCAACTGCTTAATTGGATGTTACTGCTGTAAAATGACCATTAAAAACAGTAAAACTAGACATTAGTTTCAAACAGAAACCATAGCTGTAGCTAGACGAGGGCTTCTCCCGGGGATCACCTTGGGATCATCCTTGTGTGTCCATGACACACAGGAGATCCTGGGAACAGGGAGGGATGATTCCTCCATTCCCCTGGGATTTTGCCCTACCCTTGCCGCCTGATTTTTCCCAAGACCCCAGAATGTGTGGCTGGGCGTTGCGGTTTGTCCCGGCTCCTTGCAGTTGGCCGGGAACCACGCATGGGCTGCAGAGCTCATCAGGAGCTCTGTGCCCATCGGGGGTGTGGTGGGGGGAGCGGGGAAATTACTATTTTTAAAAAACAACAACAACCTATCTTTGAGCGCATGAGCGCTCATGCGCTTCTTCTGATTTTTAAAAAAGAAAATGGCAGCCGTGACGTCCTCTCCCTCTGAGGTCATCACGTGCCACGTGTAAACGGAGGGGGAGATTTTGCGATAAAAACATCGTGAAATCCTCACCCCTCCATCGCGCTAGACCAGGTAGGTCTAGCTAAAGCCCATGTTAACTTCAAAAACAGCTTTCTTCAGAATCCTGCTATTTCATTTTATTCTATACATTTGATTGAAACAGCATCGCCTGGATAGTCAAGCACTATTTGAATATTGCTTTTGGTTTTGGTGTTGCTCTAAATGCTAGCCCTCCTGGCAGGCAGGCTGTGGTAAAATGGGCAGCAAGCGGAAAGGTATTGTACAAGTTGCACCTTCAGTGTGGCAATTTTCTCTGAACTTTAGAGCCACAGTTGTAGTGGTATATTTCTATTAAAATCGAATAACAAGCCAAAAGGGCAGCAGTTGAACATAGCACAAGAACAAGCAATGCTGAAAAGCACACAACTGCGTACAAAGTAAATTGTTTTTATACAACACAAATAAAAGTTATTTAAAAGGCAAATAAGTCAACTAAGTGGTTATATCACAAGTTTAAATTTTTCACCTACTAAATTTGTGTAAAAATTCAAACTTGTGATATAACCTCTTAGTTGACTTATTTGTCTATTAAAATAGAGCATAGGAAAGTATCCTCTGTAGATGATGAATCGGGGCTGGCCTTATCATTGGCTAAACCTGATTGAAGTGTCCATTGTGTAAAGCAGCCAATTGTGATGGATGCCAGAGCACATGTGCCACTATCAGCGGCAGTCTTTGGGCTGTCCCCCTGCCGCTACAGTTGCTCCCTGCCCCCAAAAGCCAGATATTCCTGCAAACTGCGAGGGAACCGCCAGCCTTTATCTTGGATTGAAGTGTAGCAGCCAGTACTCCAGTCATGGAACAGTTGGGGTCTGTTATGCATCGTGCTTCACAATGCATTATTTTGGGCAGGGACAAATGTGCCCTTCCTCAATGAGCCATTTGGGGACAAGGTCCAAGGTAGCCCCGGACACAGTCGCAGAAATGCCACCACTGCTGCTACCCTTCTGCTGCAAAAACTTTGGCCCCGTTCAGACAACATGCTAAACCATGCCGCTTAACCACAAAATGGTTAACAGAATGCATTAACCTTAAGCAGTGATGGCGGATGTGGTCTTATGGCTGAGCTGGGGCCATTTTGCCTGATCACTCCACGACATGCCCTTCTTCAGACCAAGGCATTGTTTTGTTTTGTTTATCCTTTCCCTTTTTTCCTTGCTCTTTGATATCAGCTTTGTGAGGCAAGATGGCTAGAGGGGGTGAGCAGTGAGCAGGAGGCCAGTCACTACAATCCAATCTCCCTAATGGCAGGGCCAGCCCTGAGTCATCATCCACAGTGGGCTCTTTCCTGTACTGTTTTTAGTAGAAATCCATCACAACCTCCATAGTTCAAAAACTGGGAGGAAAGTGCCACATTTGATGGAGCTCTTGGATTTTCTGATGAAGTATGAATAGGCCCTATTTGAAACAAACATCTAGGTTTGGCTTTCTTGTAGCAGCATTCTTCATTGAAACAGTTACAGGGTCCATAGAAATGAGCAATTGCACCCTACATGGGAAGCTAATAGTCTCCACATTCTTTATATTTGACTGCCATTCTCATTATGTTCGTCTCCACAATGTTGGTTCGCTGCCAATTTTATTGTAAAATCATCGGTGCTGTGTTGCACCCTCAATTCAGAGAGAATAAGCTTTCAGTGGAATGATTGATTGATTGATTGATTGATTGATTGATTATTGCATTTATATACCGCCCCGTAGCCGAAGTTCTCTGGGCAGTTTACATCTAACCAGGGGTGCCAAAGGTGTGGTCTTTGGACCATGGCCTCTGCTAGACCAGAGGTCATCCCGGGCTGATACCGGGGATCATCCCTGTGCATCCAGATAACACACAGGGGATCCCGGGCTCAGGCAAGGATCAAACCTGCCTGGCCCCGGATACAGCCCTACACTTTGTGCCCAGTTTTTCCCACGGTCGTGGGCTGAGCCTGAGACTGCGAGCATGTGGCCTGTTTCCGCCGCTGTTCCCGGCTCCGCGCAATTACTCGCGCATAGCCGGGTGCTGCGACCATCGGGGGCAGGGTGTGGGGAGCGGGGGAATCTATTTTTTTAAAATAAAATAAACTAAACGTACCTTTTTGCTTGTGCGCTCGTGTGCAGCCGGCCCTTTAAGGGAAAAGAACAAAATGTCGGGTGTGACAGGTCTCTTCTTGACCTCGTCGTGCCTGACGTATAGACTAGTGTGACAGCCCACAATAGTTGCATCGCGGGCTCTCCCCTCCTCCGTCACGCATTTACCTGTAGGTCTAGCAAAGGCCCATGTTTGGCCTTCCAAGCGATTTCTGGTGGCCCACCAGACCCCCCTGCATTTGCTTTCAGAGAACAGAGCTTAGGGATTCTCTTTCCTTATTTCTGATCTTGGATAAACAGGTAGGGGTGAGCTAGGATGGGGGCTGCAGCCTTCTCCCTTCCTCATAGACTGAGAACCAGCCTGGATTTAGTCCCATCTGCCTTCTTATAAGTTCAGTGCTTTCAAATGGAACTGGAGGAACTGAGGGGCTCTTTCTCAGACATTTATTAAGTGTTCCTGAATTATAAGATCCAGAGGACTGGGGAAAGTTTTCCCCAAATTAGCTTGCTGACTATCACCAATCTCTCCCAATGATGTCTTGGATGCATTTTTAGTTGACCCAGAGCTGTGGCAATGTCTAATGGGCCTGGCTGTTGCTCCTTAAGAATTGAATGTGCACACTAAAACACTCCCCAGGATCTTCTATATTATGCAGGGATTTCTCAGCAGGGAAGTTCATGCAGATGGGGTTTCCTGAAGGCCGAAAGTTTGAAAATGCTCTTTTAGCTAATGGTCAGGGCAGTATGTAATTGGATGCTAGCACTAACCTCAATTATGTTGCAGTAGCATAAGGGACCTCCGGCACAACTCCAATAGCATTAGCTAGCATGATGGGATTCCCCGGAACTCCTGTTGAGCCAGCTAAAACTATTGACATTGCACTAGAGGTCCTTTATGCTAGTGAAATATAATTTAAGTTATTGCTTGCATCTGATTGAATACTGCCTATACGTTACTTTTAACTTAAGAACCTGCCAGTAATTGTTCCACAATTATGCTTTGGCTAGGGTGACCATATTTGGGAAACCAAAAAAGAGGACACCTAGTGTGTGTGTGGGGAAGCAGCTTTCTGAGTCCTGCAGAAAGTACGTTATTCCCCCGCCACCTTAAGGAACCCGATTGGAGTGGAGGAGGGGAAAGGATTTCATTCTGCACCACCACCATCCACTCCAATTGGGGCCTTTTCTATAATGTCCACGAATGACCCACTTTCCCCTTTAAGACCTCAATTGGAGCTCAGGGTGGGGGAATGATGTGCCTCAAGAAAGCATGTCATTCCCTCCTGCCATGCTAATGGCAGCCTTAAAGGGGAAGGTGTGTCATTCCAGGACATTATTGAAAATTATAGAAAATCCCCCCTGACACCATGGAAAGAACAAAAACCAGGACAAATCCAGGGAAATCCTGACAGTTGGTCACCCTAGCTTTGGCTGACATCTTGCCCATTGTAGGAAAACCAACAGGAGTGTTCATACAAAATGGCAGCAGTTGATTTTATTAAAAGAGAGAGATCCACTGGAATGCTACATGCACATAGATATCCATGTTTCTCTCATACAGTGCACTTGTGCACATATGCTCACTTATACCCACCCATAATTTGTTTTGGCGCCAGAGAGACAACCTAAATGCCTTCGGCTGGAGCTAAAATCATGGTTTTGCCATTAAAAAGTAAATGCGTGTTGAGTTTCTTCTCTCCTTCATAATGTGTGTTAAAGATACGGACGACATGATACCGTGCATTTCGCTGCCCCTCCTCTACATTATTGGCCACCAGGGGGACAGGGATGGAGAATGCACAGCTTGGTGACATCGCATCACCTATTTGTTTATATGTACATTATAAGAAGAGGAACTTGAAACAGGGCTGTCTGGTTCAATCCTTCAAGCATTCACTTGGCAAGATGCAATGTTCAAATCCTGACTTTCTGTTTTTAATGATAAGTTGACATTCCTGAAAGCCTCCTAAGAAGATAGCAGCCCCTGGGCAATAAGTATTCTTTTCTTGGTGAGCCTTTATTATGTTCACGTCTAGCCATTCTCTCTTACAACACTGAATCTGTAGTCTCATTCAGTCCCTGCGTGTGTGACCAAGGTTGCAACCCTATACACACTTACCTGTGAGTAAGCCTCATTGAACAGAGAGACATATGTCTGAATAAAGATGCATTCTATTGCACTCCCTGTGTATGGATTAGTAGTCATAGCAGCTTTTCAAGATTTCACTCATTGCAGACACTGGCCATGGCTAGACCAGGCCTATATCCCGGGATCATCCTGGGGTCATCCCTGTGCATCCACATGACACACAGGGGATCCCGGGAGCAGGGAGGGATGATCCTGACACCGCGGAACATTGGGTGGGCATTGTGGGTTGTCCCGGCTTCTTGCAAGGAGCTGGGACACGGGGACGGAGCAAAGAGCTCCTCAGGAGCTCTGGCCCATCGGGGGTGGGGTGGGGGGAGGGGGAGGTTTTTTGCTAATGTCTGTCTACTTCCAAATGTGTGTGGGAAATGTGCACAGGAAAGACAAGATTTTAAATAGGAAATAGCTCTTGCTTTTTAAATTACAGTTTAGCCTAGAGGTATGTTACTAAGAATTGTTGAACTGCTAGAGTGAAAAATTAACTCACTTGCAGTGCAGAGAATTCAGAGAATTTACCTTTGAAGTGGGATTATTTCTTAGACAACATCCAGTGGGATTATTTCCTGCAACACCCATTTGCCTGGGAGACAGGAAACTGTTATGAAAGACAATGAGTCAAATTGCTATCAGGAAATGTGCAAAGTAGCAGCTTTGATTGAGATTGCAGAAGGATGTTCTGTTCATAGTGTAAATGAATACATTTATATTTATTTTACCAATTCCGCAAGCCCCTTTATTCACATGTTCAATGGTGCACACCCATGGTATCCCAGTGGAAAGACTCTAATGACATGCATAAAATTAGATAATACAGTAGGGAAATGAAAACCATTTTGACAGCTTTCTATGATGATGTTATTAATAGAATAGCTCATTTTGCTAGTTTTCCTTAGATTTTATTATCTTTCCCTTTGGTAAAACTGGTCTAATAATCTCAGTCATGTTTAGATGTATACTGATTAAAACTTGAAATCTTTTGGTGACAGGAAGTGTATGTGTGTGCGTGTTTCGACATTTTATATCATGTTAGTTTCTGATCTCTCTGGCCTTTACTATCAAGTACATTTGACATGTGTTATAAAAAAAAATACCTGTGTTGAAGGGCTGTCAGATTTTTAACTGTGCAAGCCATGTGGAACAGATTACACCAATTCTAAAGGAGAGGCTCTGGCTGCCTGTTTCACTTCCTAGCCCAGTTTAAGGTGCTGGTATTGACTAGAACTATGCTCAAATGGCCTCTGGAAATATACGGTACCACCCTCTTTGTGGTCCACATTTTATCAGGGGGACAATTAAATTTCTCCAGGTGTAGCAGACGTTCTCCCAACAGTTTGTCACAGGTAGGGCTCACCATTGTCCAGTGTAGTGACACAACTTCTTTCTTTTTTCCTAATGCTTTTTTTCTAAGAAAAATCTCAGAACCTTTCTGAGAAAAACATTCTCTGAGAGGGTGTTTTATAAGTCATTTTGAATGTGGTTTGGTGGTGGTTTTGAGCTTACCAAATCACTGCAAGTGTACCAAGTATTACACCAGCCTTCCTCAACCTGGGGCGCTCCAGATGTGTTGGACTACAACTCCCAGAATGCCGTCCAACACATCTGGAGCACCCCAGGTTGAGGAAGGCTGTATTACACATTGTTTCATTGCTCTGCAGCCTCCTATACTGCTGGCATTTTGTTATATGAAAATAACATATGGGAGGAATTACCTCACGATGGCCTAATCTACACCAAGCAGGATATTTCACTATGAAAGTGGTATAAAAAAGGCAGGAGCCACACTACTGCTTTATAGTGGTACTGAAGTGCACTGACAACTGTTGGGGCCTGTTGACACATACCATCTACCGCTTTCATACCACTATATCCTGCTTGGTGTAGCTCCTGCCTTTTCTATACCACTTTCATAGTGCAATATCCTGCTTGGTGTAGATTAGGTCAATGTCTTCCCCTGGGTTTTAATTGGGTTGTTCTCGTGATCCGATTCCTTCTCGCGTCTTTATTAATCTTATTCCTGCTATCCTCCCTTCCTTGCTACATATTATTAATCTTTCTCTGTCCTCTGGTTCATTTCCTTCTGCTTTTAAACATGCTACAGTCTCTCCCATTCTCAAGAAACCTACTCTTGATAGGCTATCTCTGTCTAACTACCGACCTGTCTCTTTGTTGCCCTTTGTTTCAAAGATCCTGGAGCGGGCGGTCTACTCTCGCTGTCTTGACTTTCTTTCTAGTAACTCTGCTTTGGATCCATTTCAATCTGGATTCCGTCCTCTGCATTCCACCGAAACAGTCCTTACTAAGATCACCAATGATCTCCTTACTGCCAAGTCTAAAGGCCATTATTCCGTTCTTATTCTCCTTGATCTAACTGCAGCCTTTGACACGGTTGATCATGATCTTCTCTTAGATTGCCTTCATGACCTTGGATTTTGTGGCTCTGTCTATAACTGGTTTGCCTCCTATCTAGCGGGTCGCTCTTTCAGCGTGTTGACTAATGGCAGCTCGTCTTCCTCCTTTCCCCTTTCAGTAGGGGTTCCGCAAGGCTCAGTGCTTGGCCCGTTGTTGTTCTCCTTATACATGTTGCCCTTGGGCAAGCTTACTCAATCTCATGGCCTCCAATATCATCTGTACGCCGATGATACACAACTATATCTGTCATCTCCGGAACTTTCTCCTGATGTTCACGATCGTATCTCGGCATGTCTTTCAGATATCTCAGCTTGGCTGCTTCATCGTCGCTTGAAACTTAACATGGCAAAGACTGAATTGCTTGTTTTTCCTCCTAAACCTTCTCCTCATCTCTCATTCTCTCTTACTGTCAATGATGTTACGCTTACTCCGGTCAAGGAAGCTCGTAGCCTTGGCTTTATATTCGACTCCTCGCTCTCCTTTATTCCTCATATTGAGGCAGTAGCTAAATCTTGTCGATTTTTCCTGTATAATATTGCCAGGATTCGATCATTTTTGTCTGTCTCTTCTGCCAAAACGCTTGTTCATGCACTGGTTATTTCACGGTTGGACTACTGCAACCTTCTTCTCTCTGGCCTTCCTTCTTCTCACATCAGTCCGTTGGTTTCTGTTCACCACTCTGCCGCAAAGATCATCTTCTTGGCTCGCCGCTCCGACCATGTTACTCCGCTTCTGAAATCTCTTCATTGGCTTCCAATTCACTTCAGAATCCAATATGAACGTCTCCTGTCGACCTTCAAAGCTTTTCACGGTCTAGCTCCTTCCTATCTCTCCTCTCTCATCTCACACTATTGCCCCGCTCGTGCTCTTCACTCCTCTGATGCCATGTTTCTCGCCTGCCCAAGGGCCTCTACTTCCCTTGCTCGGCTTCGTCCATTCTCTTCTGCTGCCCCTTATGCCTGGAACGCTCTTCCAGAACATTTGAGAACTACAAGTTCAACCACAGCTTTTAAAGCTCAACTAAAAACTTTTCTTTTTCCTAAAGCTTTTAAAACTTGATGTTGTGCAGACTTCTACTGTTACTTTCTACTGTTAGTTTTACCCTACCCTGTGCCTGCTTACCCTACCCTGTACCTGTTTGCATTCTCTTCCCCTCCTTATTGTTTTACTATGATTTTATTAGATTGTAAGCCTATGCGGCAGGGTCTTGCTATTTACTGCTTTACTCTGTACAGCACCATGTACACTGATGGTGCTATATAAATAAATAAATAAATAAATAATAATAATAATAATAATAATAATAATAATAATAATAATTGAAGGATGGGAAGCCAAGAAGCCTACAGGCTGCCAGAGAGATGATTATACTATGAAAGACAGGAGACTTCTGCACGCTTCTCAGCTGCCTCCTAAGTAAGATAAGTGCAAGAACCCTGAACCCAACCTACAAACATTTCAGAGAAATTTTCTTATCCTTTGGATTTCTTTTCAAAAGTAAGTTCTTTCCTACCAAATTGAATGAGAATCATCGAAAAAAATGTGGAAGAAATTTTCGGCACAGCAGTAGCATTAAGTTTTCAAGCCCTAAATTGCTTGGAACCCAAATATTTGAAGCAGTACCTCTCCTTCTGTCAGTCTGATGTGATCTTAAAATCTGCAAGGGAGGGTCTTCTCCAAGTACCTTTTACATGGGGCAGAGCCTTCCCTGCTGTGGCATCCTGATTGTGGAACATCCTCCCTTTAAAGGAGGTTCTGGTGCTGATACCACAATCCTTTTGGTGCCAGGTTAAACCGGTTTTGTTTGCCCCGACATTTTAAGTGGGGTTAGTCTGTCTTACTGTGACCATGGCTAGATGGGGCGATATCCTGGGGATTGCCACGGGATCATCCCTGTGCGTCCACATGATGCACAGGAGATCCCGGTGCAGAGAGGGCTGATCCCTCCCTTGTCCCGGGATATCGCCCTATTTATTTATTTATTTATTTATTTATTACATTTTTATACCGCCCAATAGCCGAAGCTCTCTGGGCGGTTCACAAAAATTAAAGCCCTACCCTTTAATCCCATTTTTTCCCGTGGTCCCGGGCTGATCCCAAGACTGCAGGACGTGTGGCCAAGCGTCCCGTTTTCATCCTGACTCCTCGCGAGTAACCGTGAGGAGCCGGTATCCAGGCACAGGGCACGGAGCTCTTCAGGAGCTCTGTGCCCATTGGGGGTGGGGTGGGGGGAGTGGGACCTTCCCCCCCTTTTTTAAACAACTTACATTTTGTGCTCTTTTCCGATTAAAAACTACAACACAAAATGGCGGGTGTAATGTCCTATTCCTCCTGGGACGTTGAGCGCCGCATGTAGACAGAGGGGGGTATCCCGTGATCATCATATCGTGAGATCCTCCCCACTCCCTCCTTCTACACCAGTATGGTGTAGACATGCCGTGTGTTTCCTGCTCCACAGTGGTTGATTATGTTGTTGTATTTTGTATTTATATGACCATTTATAGGCATTGTACACTTCTCTGGTATCCATAAGGATGAAGGATGGGTTTAAATTTATTTTCGTGAATAAATAATTATTGGTCGATCTTTGTACCAGGATGCCTTATGAATAAGCACCATTGGTGTTACTGAGAATCCAACGGGTATTGCTGTATGAGATCAGCCCTTGATTATGGATGCATCCATGATTGGATTAGCCAAATGCTTCATCCATATTGAGTATGATGACTGGGCTCAGATGGGGTGGCCTGTTTGCTTACAAGAGTTGGATACGGTTAGAAACAAACTCTTTCCAAGAGAAAGCTGGCCAAAGGATGTATTCTGATTAATGGGACGGTGTTGACTCAGGTGCAAGGAGACAGCAGCTCTGGCACTTGGTCCTAAGTATTACCCTTGGGAAGCTTAATTTTGAAGAGGCATCTGATTCCCTTCTGGTGACACAGGGCTATGCCATTCTGTTTCTAAGTAGGTCACATCTTGGAGAAGGAGTGGGGAAACTCCAGCCTGCAGCTGAATTTCATCTGGACTGTGGTTTTGGCAGCATTATGGCAGCTCCAGAAAGTATTAGGAGGAGCAGGGCTGTGGCTGAGGAAACAGCACTGGCAAGTGACTTACCCCTAGAGTCAGGTGAGCACAGGGCTGTCCCTAACATTAGATCAGGTGATTTGGCCACATCCAGCAGCTCTTTCCAGGTATCACAGTCGGGCAGCAAATTGTTAGTTCTTCTTCATGGTCTCTGTGGGTCACACGAATGGGCTCTGCGCCTGCGCAGAGCCTCATTGCAGGACACTTATATAGCTAAGATCGTTCCCCCACCATCTACTGCGCATGCCCTAATGGTTCCCGCCCGATCCCCTCGGTTCCCTTTTGACCACCATAGTGGCAGCCTCATGAGGGAAGCTTCTCCTTTGGTCATTAGTGATGGTTAAAACAGCGTTTATTCTATTCTTTTCCCACCTAATTTGTTTGTTAGTTTTCTTTCTTTTCATTTTTGTTCGTTGACTTTAGTCTGTGTTGGCATTTTGTGAGCGTCCATGAGGGCATATGGTCCTTGGGGCTCCTTTTAGGAAATGCGTGCAGTATGGTAGTAAAGTACCACCCTCCGACGGCCATTCTTTGTGTTTATTGTGTTTGGGTGAAACATAATTTAACATATTATTAGTGTAATTTTGCTCCCAGTGAGAGAAGCGCAGGTGAGGGGGGGGGTTTGCCTCAAGGGCCAAAACAACTTGACCAGCCTAAAGTTTTGGGCCAGCCCTGGGCGAGAAGCTTCTCTACTGTGGGATAAGCTGAGCCTGGAGCCAGGCAAGAGCCTAATTGTACCTGGAGGGGTTTAATGATAACAATGGGATGAGCATGTTTCTCTGTGAATTCCGGAGTCACCCTAGTCACCTCTCTACTTCTTCCATCAGCTCCTTTAGCTGGTTGATTTCCCCCACCCCACCCCCAGACCAGTACTCACACAGTAATCCACAAAAGAATGAGGACAGATCTCACAAGATCCTTTGAGATCTAGATAGATCTATGAGGCAGGAAAGGTTAGGTGGCAGATTCCTGCCAGTGAAGTGGCCCCATTGCTAGAGACAGTCACAGATATAGCATATTCTCGCTGGGAAAGAGGGACCTTTCTTTCCACTGTGCATATGCCTACAGTATAAGGAGACTGATAGCTATCCTGAAGGGATTTTTTAGAAAGAATTGTTCAGCTATATCTCCTTTTCCCGTTGATCTGAAATGAGTGATTCATCACACAGATTTCATCTTGCATACGGATTAGAAAGTGTTGCCAGTTCATTTCATCTTCTTGGTCGGAGCCAGTGGTTCAGGCTCAGGTGTGGGGGAATTATTTGCTCTGGTTACCTTCTGGCAACCGTGACCGTGGAAAAACGGCACCTGAGTTAAACCTCAGAGGTACTACTGAGCCAAACAAGGACAAGAATTAATGCCATATAAATATGAAGGAAGGAGTATACGTCGTGACAAAGTGCTTAAATCACACGGTGGCAGCAATCAGGGGCCGCGGCTCCAGGACTCAAGGCAATCTGCTGCCTTAGTTGATTTGCATTCCCTCAAGTAGCATCTTGTGTCCACTTGAAACCAACCCCCTGTAGCGGCTGTCATATTGACCCCCGTTTAAGTAAGTTATGCTCTCTCAGGGCTTATCCTGTGACAGGGGTCAGTAAAAGGAATAACAAAAACAGCTTGTTTCTCTGGGTCTAACAGAAGACCTCAGATGCACTTCTTCCCTGTTACAGCTTCACAACATGGCATGGCCAAAATGTGCTTTGTCTCCGAAGTGGTTTCATGGGCAGCTTCTTGTCCCCCCACCCACCTCTCTCTTCCTATTCTCATACCCCTAAACAATGTGCATGGCAAGACTAAATAGAATTATTATATTTATTTATTTATTTATATTGCACCAACAATGTACTTGATGTACGCTGATGACACGCAGCTCTCCTTCTCCTTCTCATCTTCATCAGGTCAGGCTGTGGATGTGCTGAACCCATGCCTGGCTGCGACAATGGACTGGATGAGGGCTAATAAACTGACACTCAATCCAGACAAGACTGAGATGCTGTTGGTGGGTGGTTCTTCTGACCAGATGGGGGGGTGTTCAACCAGTTTTGGATGGAGTTGCACTCCCCTGAAGGAGCAGGTTCGTAGCTTGGGGGTTCTCCTAGAACCATCTTTGTCACTTGAGGCTCAGGTGGCCTCGGTGACACAGAGTGCTTTCTACCAACTCCAGTTGGTGGCCCAGCTGTGCCCCTATCTGGACAGGGATAACCTAGCTTCAGTTGTCCATACTCTGGTAACCTCCAAATTAGATTACTGCAATGCCCTCTACATGGGGCAGCCTTTGAAGATGGTTCGGAAGCTGCAGCTTGTGCAAAATGCAGCGGCCAGATTGATAACCGGAACAAGGAGGTTTGAACATATAACACTGATTCTGGCCCGCTTGCATTGGCTGCCTATACGTTTCTGAGCCCAATTCAAGGTGCTGGTTTTAACCTATAAAGCCTTACATGGCTTGGGACCACAATACCTGATGGAACGCCTCTCCCGACATGAACCTACCCGTACAGTGCGCTCAACATCTAAGGTCCTCCTCCAAGTGCCTACTCCGAGGGAAGCTCGGAGGATGGCAACAAGGGAGAGGGCCTTTCACTGCTATCTTTTAGGCGCCAGGTCAAGACTTTTCTCTTCTCTCAGGCATTTAACACCATTTAACAACGCTAAGTTTGTTTTTTAACGGACTCCCAGAGCTGTTGTTTTTAAATGGATGGTGCTGTTTTTATATATATATATATATTATGTTTTTAAATTTTGTATACTTTTAATGTTTACTGTTTTAACTTTTGTAAACCGCCCAGAGAGCTTCAGCTATGGGGCGGTATATAAATGTAACAAATAAAATAAATAAATAAATAAATAAATAAAATAGAACTTGCTGGGATCGTGATGTAAGAAGGCAAAAATACAGACTGCTCCCCAGTTATTAGCGACAAGAAAGAAGTTTCCCTTCTTCAACTTGCCGAAGGGTGATAAAATGTGGGTCCATTCTGGTAGTCTTATTCAGTAAAAAAAATGACCTAACCAAAATATGAAAGAAAATCTTGAGTTTGTGATCATTATTTTATTTATTTATTACATTTCTATACCGCCCAATAGCCGGAGCTCTCTGGGTGGTTCACAAGTTGAAGTAATCAAGCAAACACCATTACTTCAACAAGTTGGTTTCCTCCCTGCCTTCCCCCTCTTCCACCTGCTTTTTCTAACATCTTGCCTGATGAAGAGTTCTGGATAACTCAAAAGCTTGCACATTATTTTGGTGATCTTTTGGTTGGCTTAAAAAAGGTATGACACTAATATGGTTTTTGGAACATGTTCTGAATATTTTAGTATTTCATTGAACATCTCGAGTAACATTAAATTAAAGTTGGTGGAGGGGGCTACTTTGTCCACTGCTTCTCCTCAGTTTGCCATGATCAGCATTGGACTGTGAAATCCATCTTCTCTCTGCCTGAAGCTTTGCTATGTGGCTAATGCAGGATTAAATCCAGCAAAGCTGTTACCATTTTAAGAGCTTATTTGGGAGGCATCATATGAAATGCTTCTGGGATGTATGAATTGGATAACCACCTCAGCTTAAATACTGTATGCTTATTTTTATAAGGTGAAAGGATGGTGAGCAATACATTCTTTGCCTGAATGGAGAGTGGGTGAATCCTGATTAAATAAATCATTGGTGAAGAATTGGGAAAGGAATGCATATATTGATACTACTGACGAAATAGTTTTTGTGGGTACATGAAAACCACAGTAGGGGCACCAGTCAGAAGAGGGGAGTGTGGTCAAGAGCAGACTACTCCAGAGGTCACTACATCTTCACTACCTGG
This sequence comes from Elgaria multicarinata webbii, assembly GCF_023053635.1. Taxonomy (NCBI): domain Eukaryota; kingdom Metazoa; phylum Chordata; class Lepidosauria; order Squamata; family Anguidae; genus Elgaria; species Elgaria multicarinata. The sequence goes on from NC_086174.1 coordinate 142,064,509, forward strand.
AGAGGGGTGTAGATTCATCACAGAGTGCAAGACACGGAATAATGGGCTCAAGTTACAGTTTCAGCTGGACATCAGGAAAAACTTCCTCACTGTTAGAGCAGTATGACAATGGAACCAGTTACCTAGGGAGGTTGTGGGCTCTCCCACACTACAGGCCTTCAAGAGGCAGCTGGACAACCATCTGTCAGGTATACTTTAATGTGGATTCCTGCATTGAGCTTGTTGGACTTGATGACCTTCCAAATCTACTATTCTATGATTCTACTGCAAATTTCAGAGGCTTCCCCCTATATAACTGTTTATTTGTTTCATTTATATCCCACCTTTATTCCTCCAAGGAACCCAAGGCAGTGTACATAATCCTCCTCCTCGCCATTTTATCCTCACAACAACAACCCTGTGAGGTAAGTTGGGCTGAGAGTCTGTGACTGGCCAAAGTCACCCAGTGGGTTTCCATGGCCGAGTGGGGACTAGGAACCAGATCTCCCGACTCCCAGTACAACACTTTAGTCACTACACCACACTGGCTTTAGCCACTACACCACACTAGATGCAGAAGGTGAGAATTTGAAATGCAGCCTGGACCTGGGAGAAGTTGCTGAAGAGCATGACCCTGACCTTCCTGTCATGCACCTCCCCTGCAAGCCTGTGTAGGTCACAGTGGGTGAACTTCCCAGCTGGCATGAAGCTAGGTTTAGACATTGCAGCACCGGCTACCGCTGCATGCCCTTAAAACTATGGTCGGTGCGTCTTAGAATTCAGGCTCAGCATGTCAGGATCTGCAATGGCCTGTGGTGGCTCTGGATTAGAGAATGAATTCAAAGCATCCTAGCCTGGATCATTTCATGTTCTGGGCAGGCCTTTCTGTCCTTGACTTGATGTAGTCAATGCCCAAACCAAAAAAAAAATCTGCCCATTGCTTATGTAGTCTTAGTACCACAGACACCTGTGGCACTATGGTTGAAATGCTTATTATATTTTGCAGAAGTGCCCGTATAGTTAAGAGAGATGTGTCAAAAGTGTTCTGTCTTTTCATGAGTAACACAAGGCTAAACTGGCTGCCTTTTTGTTTCCAAGCTCGATTCAAGGTGCTGGTTTTTAAGCTGTAAAGCCCTACACGGCTTGAGATTGCCATATCTGATGGAGGCGCCTCTCCTGACATGAACCTACCCGTACACACACTCAGCATTTAATATCCCCCTCTGGGTGTCTCCTCCAAGGGAGGCTCAGAAGGTGGCAACAAGGGAGAGGGCCTTCTCAGTAGTGCCCCCCCCCAATTATGGAATGATCTCCCCAATGAGGCCTGCCTGCTGCCAACACTGTTATCTTTTGGGTGCCTTTCCCTTTTCTCAGGCATTTGACAGCATATGATGATTTTTTATCTGGTCCGAGATTTGCCTTATGGTTATGGTTGATTGCTCAAAGTTGTTTTTAGATACGTGTTGTCTCAGTGTATACTGTCTGTGGGTTTTACATGTAAATACTACATTTGCAGTGGTTTTTAACATTTGGAGAGAGTTTCAGCTATGGAACAGTATGGAAATAGAATTAACAAATAAATAAAACCTGCCATGTCTGCATCTGCAGTTTTTTCAGTGCATTGTTAGATTGGCTGAATAACTGTTATAGAGCCATGTTGAAGTTAAAAATTTCCTTTTTAAGAGAAGAGTTAATGTGCTTACAATTTTATTTGTATGCCCAAAAGCATTGAAATGATAAGTTAAACTGCACACTTTTAGTGCTCACATAGCACCCATTAATACAGGGGACATCTACATGGAGCTTTTACTCTGGTTCTGCTCCATTCCCAAGTTGATCGTGTCAGGGCCTTGCTAGACCTACCTGCAAATCCATGCGGGAGGAGGGGCCAGCCCACGCTAAAAGTAGCGCGGGTCATTGCCCCTGTCTACACATAAGACGGGACGGGCTGCAGGAAGGACCCATCGCGTCCGCCATTTTTTTTAGTTTAAAAGGGCCATGTGCGCGGGAGCACACCGATAAAGGTAGGCTTTTTTTAAAAAAGGGTTCCCCGCTCCCCCTGCCCCCGATTTCCCCCTGATCTCTGATCCCCCCACTTGCCCACCCGCGATCTCCGATCCCCATCCCCCCTGGCTCTGTTTCCCCCCATCTCCCCACCCTGCCTTGATGGCCGCAGTCTGCCACTTTCCCTGGCTACTCATGAGTAAATGTGGTAGCCAGGAAAAGCGGTGGAACAGGCTACACGCCCGCGGTCTTGGGCTCAGCCCGAGACGGCGGGAAATACCGGGCCAGAAGCAGTGCCGGTCATCCCGGGCCAAAGGAGGGTTACCCCTGCCTGAGCCCGGGATCCCCTGTGCATCATCTGGATGCACAGGGGCTGGCCTGGGGCTCATACTGGGCTACCCCGTCATCTAGCAAGGCCCCCAGATGACACAAAGCCTTCTCCATAGCTAGTGCAACATTTCTTGCCCAAAAATGTCCTCACCCCCTCCCCCGAATCTCAGTTTATGATGGATTTTCCTGTCACTGACGATTCAGTGCAGTTTGGGAGTCTGTGTGACTTCAGCTGGCTTTGGTGCAGACTGGTGTAAGTGGTGCTGATTGGCCAAAGTGGAAGTGGCATGGGGCGTCAGCGTGGTGAAAGCAGAAGCCTAAACATGGCTATCTGGATTTAAATCATTGCCTTCCATTACACTTTGCCCTACAGGAGTAGGGAGTGGAGCCAGCCCTGCGGCTTTGAAACTGCACTGTTATGAACATGGGCTCAGTCTCTGCCTTTCCATTGTTTACTGCTGCACTGTTTTGCAGTTGTGCACTTTCAATATTGGGTATTTCCGGCTTTCCTACTTCACCCAGGCTTAGGGGCGCAGCTGCCACTGTGGGGAGTGAGAGGTGGGCAAGGGGGTGTGTCTTTGCATGTCGACTCAGAAGTGACTTCTTCATTGCACGTTATGAACATGTGATTGAGGGGGGAAGCCTGTTGATTCAAAGCTTTGCAACTACGAAGAAGCACAACTGAGGCCTTAGCTAGACCAGCCTTTATCCCGAGGCAAACCCTGGGATCATCCCTGTGTGTCCACATGACGCGCAGGGGATCCTGGGATCAGGGAGGATCAGCCCTACCCTTTGGCCCCGCTTTTTCCGCAGTCCCGGGCTGAGCCCGAGACCAGGGAGCATGTGTCCCTACCCGGGAGCACTGCACCCATCAGGGGTAGGGTGGGAGGAACAGGGAAAGTAGTTTATTTTTTAAAAAAACAAACCTTACCTTTATCACACGAGTGTTCATGCTCTCTGTCCTCTTTTAAAAAAAATGGCGGGTGCAACGCCTCTCTTCCTGCGGTTGTCACACCTTATGTGTAAACGAGGGCGAGATCTCGCATTAATCGCAATGTGAGATCACTTTTCCTCCATCCAGGATTATCTGGTAGGTCTAGCTGAGACCTGAGATTGGGTGGGTGTCCGTTGATTCAAAACTGCAGAGGTGTGCGGAGGCATCATTTCATTGCTACAGAGTTGAGCAGAAGGGGGAGGGGAAATACTTTCAGAGACTCATTGTTAGTCACTATTTCCTGCACAGTAACCAGTCCTGTGAAGTTTTGGGGCAGGATATCCCATGTTCGATCCATGTTCATTTGCAGTGGTTGTCGCTTCGCAACTGTGATGCTGCGGGTTTTTGATGGGATCAGCAGTGAAAGCAGTGCCCTGTAGATGGCCCCATATTCTCCAGTCTCACGTACTGTGTATAGATACAATACAGACTCCATATATTTTCCGTTGGTCTTTCTCTAATGTGTTTCTCTGTAGGTCGGAGTACTGAAGCTTTGGATGCTGTGGGGGTAGTGACTACCTAGCAGTATATTGACCACCTTTTTTCCCTTTATGGAGCTTCAAGACCAAGGGAAAATTGTGGGTGCATTGGTGGCTAAGTTGTAATCAAGTACAATATGTGAGACTGTGGAAGATGTCTACTGCTTATATAGTACAAACATTAAGACAAGTGCCTTAGCGTATAGTTTCCAAGATTTTGATCCATGACTGGGTTTTGTAAGTGGCTTAACCCTTTTCTCAAACCCACTTGCATTGGCTGCCTATACATTTCTGAGTCCAATTCAAGGTGTTGGTTTTGACCTATTAAGCCTTACATGGGTTGAGACCACAATACCTGATGGAACGCCTCTCCTGACGTGAACCTACCCGCTCACTGCGCTCTACATCTAAGGTAGGGTGACCATATGAAAAGGAGGACAGGGCTCCTGTATCTTTAACAGTTGCATAGAAAAGGGAATTTCAGCAGGTGTCCTTTGTATATATGGGGAACCTGGTGAAATTCCCTCTTCATCACCACAGTTAAAGCTGCAGGAGCTATATTAGAGTGACCAGATTTAAAAGAGGGCAGCTTTAACTGTTGTGATGAAGAGGAAATTTCACCAGGTTCCCATATATACAAATGACAGCTGCTGAAATGTCCTTTTCAATACAACTGTTAAAGATACAGGAGCCCAGTCCTCCTTTTCAAATGGTCAACCTAATCTAAGGTTCTCCTCCAAGTGCCTACTCTGAGGGAAGCTCAGAGGATGACAACAAGGGAGAGGGCCTTTTCAGTAGTGGCTCCCCAATTATGGAATGATCTCAACAAGGCTCACCTGGCGCCAACATTGTTATCTTTTCGACGCCAGGTTAAGGCCTTTCTCTTCTCCTAGGCAGTTAACAACATGGGCTGAGTTTGTTTCTAACTGACCCCAGATTAGCTGTTTTTACAAGGATACTGTTGTTTTTATGCTTTTTAATTTTGTATATTTAATAATAATAATAATAATAATATATTTATTTATTTGTTACCCGCCTCTCCCTCTGGATCAAGGTGGGGTACAACGCAAATAAAAACACCATTAAGTACATAAAACTAATTCAAACATTTTAAACCAGTGCATCATTAAAAGCAGCACACCTTTAAAAAAAGGCATCTTAAAATTCAGCTGGGTAGGCCTGCCGGAAGAGATCAGTCTTTTATGGCTTTCTTAAATTCTGAAAGACTGTTAAGTTGACGAATCTCTCCCAGCAGGCCATTCCACAAACTGGGAGCAGCAGAAGAAAATGTCTTCTGGGTAATAGTTGTCAGCCTTGCTTTTGTTGGCTGGAGTAAATTCTTCCCAAAGGACCTGTGTGGGCGGGGCTGATTGTACAGGAGAAGGCGATCCCACAAGTAGCTTGGACCCAAACCATGTAGGGCTTTAAAGGTGATAACCAACACTTTATACTTCACCCGGAAACTAATTGGCAGCCAATGAAGAGATTTTAAGACTGTTTTTGTTTTTAATGTTTACTGTTTTTAATGTTTGTAAACCACCCAGAGAGCTTTGGCTATGGGGTGGTATATAAATTAAATAAATAAATAAATAAATAAATAAAGGCGTGTGTTTTTATCCTAGGATTATGCATAATAATTTGTGACTTTGTGGAAATATTCATGGTTGTCTTCTTGAATGTACAGCTTTGGCTAACTGATGTTAATTAACTTGAACTGTCTGTTTAGGTGTTTGAGATGCAATCTCATATACAACAGTACTTTTCTTTCCTCTGGCATCAGGTGTGTTTGCTAGGTTCCTCTTGCTGTCAGCTGTCTCCTAATGATAGGTGGCAGGTATAGCTTCTAGGGTTTTAAAGTAAGACGAGTAAATACTCCTTTGGGATGTGAAAGATGTGTGATTGCCACATTAAGCTAAGGATAGCTGAGAAAAGTGGTGTCGAGCATCTGACCCCATTAACTCTGAAGGCATCTCTACTTCTTTGGAATCACTCTGCCTTCTTCATTTGAACAAAATGGATTGGCCAGGCAACTTATCAATATGCATTAAAGATTTAATACTCTGAAATGCTGCATGTTAGATACCCATCCATAGAATCAAATCACATTAGACATGATGTTATTATATTTCAGAAATAAGACCCTTTGTTAGGCTTGTGCATAATCATCAGGAGTCTAAATCTTTGAGATTACGTTTATTTTCTGGAGCAAATTGCTAATACCATTTTGGCAAAATTGATAAAAACACTACCTATAAATAATTAAGCTTGCTATTATTAACACATCCAGGTTGCTCCTAGTAATAGTGTTAAACTAGTACAATGTGAACAATTATTATTATTATTATTATTATTATTATTATTAATAATAATAATAATAATAATAATAATAATAATAATAATAATAATATCCTGCCTTTTCCCCAGTACTGGGACTCAAGGCAGTTTACAAGATTAAAACATGTACAATTAAAACATAAATATAAACTACAAAAGTTAAAATAGAATTAAACCTACAGTAAAATTGAAAACATGTTAATTTTTTTTTTAAAAAAGAACTGTAACAGGTTAAAAGGGGGGATCCAATACATTAACACAGGTCCAGTATTATTATTAAGTGTATGGATAGTTTAACTTATTTATCTTTTCCCTTTTGTAGTGAAAATTAACAAATGTTTTGTGCTGAAAGATTGGTTCTTCATGTTTTTTGGTTAGGGTGAGGGTAAACGTTATTGCCTAGATGCTTGCAACCAATATATTGGCTAAGCACCGGATGGCTGATTCAAATCAATGTGAAACTCCGCGCCTTTCATTCCTTTTCTTATTGCCGCTTTCTTGTCTTGCTTCCATCTCTGCTGCCCACTTCCTCAAGTCCCCTCTTCCTTCTCCTACCCTTCTCTTACTTTCCTGTTGTTAACTATTTGCATGCCTGGCATCGCAGTTGACCCTTACTTCAAAGGGAGGGAAGAAGTGGAGTGCCTGGAATTACTCAATAGAGTGGGCCACCTTTATATAACTTTTATACCTACTGAGGTTCACTGCACCCCTTTAGTCCTGTTCTTTCACAGGCCGTAGCTCTAAGGTTTATCCCAGGATTGTGCTGGGGTCAAACCTGTTCATCTAAGTGCCACACAGGGCATCCAGTGCTCAGGCAGGGACGAACCCGGGATGATCCTGGGATAAACCTTAGGTCTAGCTACGGCCACAGTCTATTTTTACAAAGGGAGAGAGAAAGAGAGAGAGAAAGAGAACCTCAGTTTAATTGGGTTGGGGCTGGAATAGAAGTTTCAAGGAGGGAATTGAACCAGTTGTACAGAGCCAGTTAGGCAGAGAGAACACTTCCTTTTGATTTAACCATATTTAATGATAATCCATTACCACTATAAAGCAGTAGTGTAGATCCTGCAGTGCACTTCAATATCTCTATAAAGCAGTTGTGTGGCTCCTGCCTTTTATATACTGCTTTCATGCCGCTTTCATAGTGGAATATCCTGCTTGGTGTAGATGAGCCCTGGGTTGTCGTTAAGTACAAACCAGGTCATAGCGAGAACTCCCCTTGGACCTGAAACAGTAATAAGAAACATGTAGGCCACAGCTAGACCGAAGGTTTATCCTGGGATCATCCAGGGTTCGCCCCTGCCTGAGAACTGGATCCCCTGTGTGTCACCTAGATGAACAGATTTGACCCCTGGACGATCCAGGGGTAAATCTTAGGTCTACCTATGGCCATAGTAATGCTGCAGCCTAAGTATTGATCCACATCTAGAAAAAAGTTTTGAGACAAAAGAGAGAGAGAGAGTGAGACAGAGTTTTATAGGAAAGTTAGTCTGGATTATGAGTAATGTTATCACTTCTCAGGGTGAGTGTTCCTTCAGGGAAATTGCTTTTTCAGACATTTCTTTTCCTTGTAGTAATCATTTAGTCAGAAATAACCAATTACATGTCAGATAAACTAATAGGTTTCAATTGCTTTTCTCTTGAGCTGAGTTAAGAAATGGTGCCATGAATCTGATAGATTGTACTGCCGCTTACGTGGTCTCATGTTACTCTTTGTATGATTAATAATTATGTCAATCTGTAATTTAAACTAGCATAAATATTACATTAAACTGTAAGAAAAGACCTCAACATTTTAGGAGACGTGTAAGAGGAAGAGATGCACAAGAAACTGATGATTGATATGAATCGCAGACTAGGTAGAGTTGTTGATTCTAATGAGTGAAAAGAAAAATAATCCAGTATACTATACTTGTACACTGTCATGCTTCACCTGGATTACAAAAATGCTATCCATTCATGGCCCAATCCTGCAAAGTGCTTACCCAGGTAGGAAGGCTATTATGAATATGGTATTGGTGTTGATCAGTTTTTATGATTGTACTTAAGAGTTTAATTCAGAAGCTTTGATGCAATCATAAGACATTGCAAAAATGGCTTGAATAGACCAAGTGTTTTAAGTCATTTTAGTTCTGTCTTAACATCTATGTAGAAGGAGCTTGTGGTCTTTTGAGAAGGTGATCTGGAGGGAAGGCTTTTTAAAACTACAGCCCATTTTCAAGATGCCCCCTGGTGTGCCATGTTGGCCACAAATGCAAGCATCTCTTGACCTGGAATAACTATATCTATGCGTCTGTGACATAGGTCACATAATTCTGTCATTTCAAATTTCTCATTTAATGAAGTATAACCATAGGTGAACTGAGTAGTTTTTAGGCCGTACTCACTTCTGTCTGCATGATCTAAGCAGAGGTCTTCAACTGCTCCAGACCTGAGACCTATCTCAGGCCTTAGCTAGACCTAAGGTTTATCCCGGGATCATCCCGGGGTCATCCCTGTTCATGTAAATAACACACAGGATATCCCGGGAGCAGACAGGGACGACCCCTGGACAATCCCAGGATAAACCTTTGGTCTAGCTAAGGCCTCAGTCTCCCAACCTACAACATGGGCCCCACAATTTTCTCCATGCCCAACATGGCCGCAACAGCTTGGCACGACCCATTTGGACTGATCTCATGACCCACTTTTTAAGACCACTGACAGACGGTATATTTGTCCTTTCTGTCAGCTTAACTGAGAATGCTAGAGGTGGGTTTGTGCAAAACAGCACATCAACAACCACCTAAACTCTGCGGCTCCTCTATAGGGATAACTGGAGATGAAAGGTGCAATACCCAAGTGCCTGCCATGTGATAATTCAGGACTGGGCAACATGCAATACATGGGCTGGAACTGGACTCGCTGGAATTAGTTGGTGTAAGTATTGTTTTTAGTTAGTGTAAGTGTTGCCTCTGTTCTGCGGCTGCTGATTGTATTGTTGCAAAGTACTGGTTGGTATTGGAGGGTTTTCTTTTCAGATTTGAATCTTTAGTGTAACCAAGCTGAACAAATTTGGAAATAGTTAACATATTTTAAAAAATTGAGAAGTGCTTAAACTAGGATTACATCTATTTAATAATCAACAAATAATACCAGAATAAAATCTAAAACTATGCACCTTAGGCTTGCACATCAAATGCCCAAAACAGGGATGGATGAACACGCTATGTTCTTGATCATTGAGGTTCTCCAGTTTCTTTGTAGAGGTTTGTTTCATCTAATTTACATTGCTGAGTGCGAGGAGGTGTTTTTTTCTTCCGATTGGGAGAAATGTGCATTTGTGATTAGGAAAAAAATATGCATTTTAAATTTGGATTTCTCCCCCATAGGCTAAAGTATGAAGTGCAGATTCTGGGGGTGGGTGGGTAGGATTTTCTGAAATGTTCACGTTTTTGGAAGCGCATGCATTTGCAAGTGCACAGCTTTGAATAAAAATACAGGTTTAGGAAATTGCAAAAAAAAATAATAATCCTGGGAATTGTGTTCGTGATCACATTCATGTTTAGCGTTGCAAATGGGACATGCTTCCATGATTTGCAAACAGGAATTAAATTCTCATACATCCCTAGGCCAAAGGTCTTCTAATGTCTATAATGAGTGGGGTATTGCAGGCTCAGTCCTGGGCCCAGTGCTCTTCAACATTTTTATTAATGACTTGGATGAGGAGGTGCAGGGAACGCTTATCAAATTTGCAGATGACACAAAATTGGGTGGGATAGCAAATCCCTTGGAAGACAGAAGCGAACTTCAAAGTGATCTTGATTGGCTGGAGCGCTGGGCTGAAAACAGCAGAATGAAATTTGATAGGGATAAATGCCAACTTCTGTACCTAGGAAAAAGAAAGCTGATCTGGGATACTTGGCTCAGCAATACTATAGATGAGAAGGATCTTGGAATGGTTGTAGATCACAAGCTGAATATAAGCCCCGTGTGATGTGGCTGCAAAAAAAGCAAATGCTATTTTGGGATGCTTTAATAGAAGTATAGCTACTAAATCACGTGGGGTACTGGTTCCCCTATATTTGACACTGGTTAGGCCTCATCTTGAGTATTGTGTCCAGTTCTGGGCACCACACTTCAAGAAGAATGCAGACAAGCTGGAGGGGGTTCAGAGGAGGGCAGCGAGGATGATCAGGGGTCTGGAAACAAAGCTCTGTGAGGAGAGACTGAAAGAACTGGGCATGTTTAGCCTGGAGAAGAGAAGATTGAGGGGAGACATGATAGCACTCTTCAAATACTTAAAAGGTTGTCACACAGAGGAGGGCCAGGATCTCTTCTCGATCCTCCCAGAATTCAGGATACAAATGGGTTCAAGTTACAGGAAGCCAGATTCCAGCTGGATATCAGGAAAAACTTCCTGACTTTTAGAGCTGTACAACAATGGAACCAATTACCTAGGTAGGTTGTGGGCTCTCCCACACTAGAGGCCTTCAAGAGGCAGCTGGACAGCCATCTGTCAGGTATGTTTTAATGTGGCTTCCTGCATTGAGCAGGGGGTTGGACTTGATGGTCTTATAGCCCCCTTCCAACTCTGCTGTTCTATGATTCTATGAAAGGGATTCTAGCTTTGGCTCTCTGCTGTTAGAGATGGGCATCCAAAATGCTTGGACCCACAGCTTTATCTGCATCCGCATTGTTTATACTCTGTTCTAATTAGTATCTAATTAGTAGTTTTTCAAATTGCTGTTAAGTCCATAATAATCACCTTTTTCACATACTCATTATCAAAGTGTCTTTCACCCAACCCAAAATGGGATTGGGGGGGGGGGAGTTGTGTTGACAGAATAACAAGCCAACCAAGCCCCAGTCAAGAGTATGCAGATCTGATATTGATGTGGTTCTCTGAAGCTTCGCGAAGGTTACATTCAGAGACATGAAAGGAAGAGCTTTCTGTTTCCTTCAGAGCATAAATATATATTGGGTGTGTGTATAATAAATAGGGGTGTGCACGGACCCCCCGCTCCGCTTCACTTGCAGATCCGCCATTTTTCGGAGCGGGTCGCTCCGCCCCGCCCCCGCTCCGCCCACTTCCGCTCCGCTCCGCCCGGAGCTCCGGATCGGATCCGGAGCTCCGTTTTTGCCCCCCCATAGGCTTGCATTGAAAGCTAAAAAAGTAAACAACTTTTTTTCCGTTGAAGTTAGAAACCTCACGTTTGGCACCATGACACCTCATGGGCGTATACACACACACGCCAAGTTTCAAGGCAATCCCATCATCCCCTGATTTTTGGCGAATTTTTGAAAATCGGGCACCCCATTCACACCCCTTGGGATAGCTCCGTCAATTTGCATGTTACAAACCTCAAACTCGGCACCAGGGCAGCTTATCCATGTGTCCACATGCACGCCAAGTTGCAAGCAAATCCCATCATCCCCTGATTTTTGGCGCGGCTCTACCCTCTAACGCACCTCCCATAACCCTAATTCACACCCCTTTAGATAGCTCCGTCAATTTGCACGTTAGAAACCTCAAACTCAGCACCATGATAGCTTATCCACGTGTCCACATGCACGCCAAGTTTCAAGGCAATCCCATCATCCCCTGATTTTTGGGGAATTTATGAAAATCGGGCACCCCATTCACACCCCTTGGGATAGCTCCGTCAATTTGCATGTTAGAAACCTCAAACTCGGCACCAGGAGAGCTTATCCATGTGTCCACATGCACGCCAAGTTGCAAGCAAATCCCATCATCCCCTGATTTTTGGCATGGCTTAACTCACCCCAAATTGTCCCATTCTACAACTACGTCAATTTGCACGTTAGAAACCTCAAACTCAGCACCATGATAGCTTATCCACGTGTCCACATGCACGCCAAGTTTCAAGGCAATCCCATCATCCCCTGATTTTTGGGGAATTTATGAAAATCGGGCACCCCATTCACACCCCTTGGGATAGCTCCGTCAATTTGCATGTTAGAAACCTCAAACTCGGCACCAGGAGAGCTTATCCATGTGTCCACATGCACGCCAAGTTGCAAGCAAATCCCATCATCCCCTGATTTTTGGCGCGGCTTAAACTTTTTAACTCACCCCAAATCAAGTCCCATTCTACAACTACGTCAATTTGCACGTTAGAAACCTATCCTTTGGTCCCATGACAGCTTACCCATGTGTCCCCATGGACACCAAGTTTCAAGGCAATCCCATCATCCCCTGATGTTAGGGGAACTTTTGAAATTTGAACACTCCAGTATGTCAGGGATTTAAAGTTGCAATTGCAGACAGCTCAATGGGGCCAGTTCCAAGGCAATCCCAACATGCCACGAGATAACCCTAAATCTTCTGGCACATTTGAAAAAGGGATTATTGAATTTGATAAAGTCTAAGTGAGCGCAGGAAGGACTTCTCCCCTTAGTCAAAGCAAGACACATACACCATCGCTGCAAGGCGGGAAGGGGAGAATTATTATTATTATTATTATTTATTTATATAGCACCATCAATGGAAAGCAGGCAGGCAGCATGCATTGTAGTGCCGCAAGGATGGCTTGAGCACTAACGCATAGCAAACCAACCCATAAGTGGGCGCAAAGTGAGGCAAAGATGGCTGGTTGTTTCTTTCTAAGCCAGCAGTTACGCCTTGAGGGGCACAGAGGAGGACGATTGGGAGCAAACCAGGCACCAGGCGGGCAGAGAGGCAGGCAGAGTAGGCGAGGAGTCAGTCCTGGCAGATGCCCCACCACAGCAGCACCCCGGGGGAGGCGGGCAGGCAGGCAGGCAGGCTGCGGGCATTTCTGGGGGCACAAGGAAGTGATGGCTGGTTTCTAAGCCAGCATTGCAGTTAGTCACGCATTGCAAACGCAAACCATCCCAGCGAGTCGGTCACCGAGGAGGACAGGCTAGCAGAGGGGCAGGCAGAGTGACATGTCATAGATCTAGTATTGGGGAGGAGTCAGTCCCGGCAGATGCCCCAACACAGTAGCACCCTGGGTGGGCATTGGAAAACGCCATCTTGTGGGTCAATACTTCCCCCACCCCATGTCCTGCAGGGTTGCCTGCCTAACCCTTGTGGGGATGGGAGATGGAGAGCTTAGAGTGGCAGTGCCAGCAGCAGCCTTCGGCTTTCCCCTGGAACCAGTCGCCTTGCCCGCCTCTTTCCCCAGCAAGATCGCCTGGTGCTGCCTATGAAGATGCATCTTCATGCTGCTGGTTCCATAATGCCCTGTCGATGAACCCCTGCTTAGGCTGAGTTTGCAGTGGCGACAGACAGCAAAGCGGGGATCCGCTCCCAACTCAAAGTGGTCCCACACGATGCTTGTCTTTCGTTTCTGTGGTGACACCACCAATTGCCCGCCTGAGCTCTCTGGTGTTGCCACAGAAACAGGGGTGTGGGATGAGACTGGGGAGAGAGCCTCGGCCTGCTGCTGCTCCTCCTCAGCCCCCACATCCTGGAGGCCCACCGCCTCCTCCTCCTCCCCCCCCTCCACTGTGCTGAGGACCTCGTCTAGGTCCATCAGCGGGCTCGTGGGCTGAAAGGAGAATGAAGGAGTTGGGGATACTCCTCCTCCTCTAATGGCACTGCTGCCACGTGCCTCTTGCAAACGGGCACTTTTCCCATTCCCACCCTCAAAAAGAGAACGCCGGGCACAAGTTGCAGAAGAGAGTGGCTCTGCCTGCTGCTTGTCCTGCTTCTGTTTTGGAGCAGTCAGCCAAGGAGTTGCCCGTTTGAGTTTCACAGGAGGAGAGGAAGCCCTGCTGGCAGACTGAGCCTTGCTGCTTTCAGCACGCCTGCTTTCTCTTTTCATGATGACTAACAAAATATTAATACTACTAATACTATGTATAAGGTACTACTAAGAATATGTATAAGAAGAATATAATATGTTTAAATGTAGGGAAATGGGACAAGAACAATAAAATATACTACTACTAATATGTATGAGAATATACTACTAAGAATATCTACAAGAATATAATAATATGTTTTAGAATATTACTAATAAATGTAGGGAAATGGGACAAGAAATGGGACAACCACTACTATAAGAAGAACAAAATATGAATACTACTACTAATATGTATGAGAATGTATACTAATAGACTACTAAGACTATGTCAAAGAATATAATAATAATATGTTTAAGAATAGGGAAATGGTGTGCGTATGCTTTCCCCAAAATGCTCAATCTGTGGCTGCCTGTTGAACTTGACAAAAGCAGCCCACTCCGTCGAAGTTACACAGAGAAGAAAAAGAGAATCCAATTTTTTTGGTATATTTGGTATATAGAAGATAGAAGGAAACACAATCAGGATTTAAGAGAGGGGAGGGGGAAAAAGAACCAACCACTACTATAAGAAGAACAAAATATGAATACTAATATAATATGTATGAGAATATATACTAATGGACTATGTGAAAGAATATAATAAAATATGTTTAAGAATATAAATGTAGGGAAATGGGACAAAAAGTGTGTGTATGCTTTCAAAAGAAAGCTTTCACAAAAGCAGAACAGTCAGGCTTTAATACAGGGAAGGGGGGGGGCAACCAACCCAACCACACACTCCAAAATTCAAAAATAAAGTTTATATTAAATCAAAGTAAGGGGAAAACACAGGGCAAACTAAGCTACAAGTCAGAAAGAAGCAAACAAACACACACACGCGCCAAACTAAACCTATATTAAATTAATCTATCTCCAAAGCAGGAGCACTAGCTAAGTAAGTGTTCCCTCCACGAACGCCAACCCACAAAGAGACACAAAACAGAAAGTTCTCAGGGTGGGTCTGCCTTAGTCCCCCCTCCAACGCTGGGATTGGAGGAGGATGCTTTCTGAGGAGATGAATTCTCATCAGGATTGGGAGTTGAATGTGCCTGTCATCGCTTCCAAAAAAATAATAATAATAAAAAAAAAAAACCCAAACCCCGATTTTTAAAAAAATATTGCACGTGAACCACAGCACGCAGAAAGTTGAGAGTGGTCTCAAAATGACCCCCATCCACGACTCTCTGTGCACAAGAATTTTCAGAACGATAGCTTAAACCCCCCCCCAGTTATCCCCGATTCTTTCCCTCAATGCAATCCTATGGGCGAAAAGCCGAAACGGAGCCCCGCGGTTGACCCTATTTTTAAAAAACTTCTAGCCCGCGACCCGTACGATGCAGAAAGTTGAGAGTGGTCTCAAAATGACCCCCATCCACGACTCTCTGTGCACAAGAATTTTCAGAACGATAGCTTAAACCCCCCCCCAGTTATCCCCGATTCTTTCCCTCAATGCAATCCTATGGGCGAAAAGCCGAAACGCAGTTTGAGCCCCGCGGTTGACCCGATTTTTAAAAAAATATTGCACGTGAACCACAGCACGCAGAGAGGTGAGAGTGGTCTCAAAATGACCCCCATCCACGACTCTCTGTGCACAAGAATTTCCAGAACGATAGCTTCAAAAACAACGTAGTTATGCGCGATTATTTGCCGCAATGCAATCCTATGGCGAAATGTTTTCAAGATGGCGACCGGAGCGCTCCGACTGAACTCGGAGCTCCGAAAAATGGTCGCTTCTCTTCGCCTTGCTTCTAGGGGGTCCGCGGTCCGCTCCTACTCCGCCTCTGGGTAAGGCGGAGCAGGCCAATCCGCTACTGCTTCTACGCTCCTAATCGGAGCGGAGCACATCCCTAATAATAAACATGCATTGCGTAAACGTGATTCTTTTCTTGTTCCAAGTTGGTTACAGTTGTGGGAGCATATGTTAACACGTCATATTGATTATGAACTACCTGGTGAGCGTGTGGAATCTAACAAATTAATGTTAATGCACCTCTATTGAATGTGTTCTTTGATAGGATGTCAGGATTTGTAGCTGTCACTCAATGCATTCCATGGCAACAACCTGCATTTCTTCTTTTGAGCAGTATGTTGGTTTTGTTGGTTTTATGGAACATGAAAGAGGAAACATTCAGCCTGCACAGCTGAAAGTGATGGTTGCCCCTTTCACATGCTGGCTGAAACAACCAAATAAATTTTGAAGGCTTCAGGGAGCTGGCGTGCCATCCCTGACTTTGTTGACAGGTAGAAAAATGATTTCAATCGTTGTGCAGTTGGCCTAACTCTCCAACGAAACGTTCTCTCTCATTGAACAGATAGATTTCAACACAAAAATCAAAACTCATGAAAATTTGGCTTATTTCTATAGCTGTAAAAAAAAAGGATAATAACTGCTAGAGTGGATAGACAAATTAAGGAGAAGCACTGT
Source organism: Elgaria multicarinata webbii (assembly GCF_023053635.1). NCBI lineage: Eukaryota > Metazoa > Chordata > Lepidosauria > Squamata > Anguidae > Elgaria > Elgaria multicarinata. The sequence goes on from NC_086174.1 coordinate 142,080,865, forward strand.
ATATAGATGGGATTACTGAGAAACTTCCTCTTCGGAAGTTCAATTAGCACCAATGCTATTATCTTTTCGGCACCAGGTCAAAACATTTTTATTTGCCCAGGCCCTTTATTTTATTTGCCCAGGCACATGACCCCTTTCTTCTTTAGAGTTTTGTTGCGTCTCTGTGTTATTGTTTGCATGAAGGGTATTGTGATTTTTTTAAAAAAATATGTTGTATTTTTCTATTATTGTAAATTTCCTTGTAATTCATTTGGATGAAGAGGGGTTTAGAAATGTTGAGAACAAACTGATAAAATAAAGTAAAGACAGCAAAAAAGGAGGAGCTAAAATCAGGGCTTAATCTACACCAAGCAGGATATAGCACTATGAAAGTGGTATGGAAGCAGTATATAAGAGGCACGACCCACACCTCTGCTTTATAGCAGTATTGAAGTGCACTGACAACTGTTGGGTCCCACTGACACATACCATATACTGCTTTCATAGTGCTATATCCTGCTTGGTGTGGCTCCTGCCTCTTATATACTGCTTTCATACTACTTTCATAGTGCAATATCTTGCTTGGTGTAGATTAGGCCCCAGGGCTGGTGCCAGACTATTTTGCGCTCTACGCAGGTGAGCTGCTTTCACCCACCCACCTACCCCAGCATACCTGGACGCGGGGCACCATCTTGCCCAGCTGAAGCGAAGCCAGGATGCTGGGGGTGGGGGGCCGGCCGGCTGGCTTCAGAAAGGAGCACCTGGAAGCTGCTCTCCCAGAGCGGCTTCCAGCCGGGCGTGCCATTCCAAAGCTGCCCATCCACTCCCCCACCCCAGCGTCCTGGCTTCAAAGACAGTGCCCAGCCGGAAGCCACTCCTGGCTTCGAAGCCAGGATGCTGCGGTTGGGGGACCGGGAGGCCAGCCAGCTTCAGAAAGGCACGCCCAGAAGCCGCTCTCCAAGAGTGGCTTCTGGCCGGGCGCACCATTCCGAAGCCGCCCGCCCACTCCCCCACCCCAGCGTCCTGGCTTCGAAGACAGTGCCCAGCCAGGAGCCACTCCTGGCTTTGAAGCCAGGACACTGGGGTGGTGGGGCAGGCGGGCGGCTTTGGAATGGCGCGCCCGGAAGCCGCCCTCTCAGAGCTGCTGTGGGAGAGTGGCTTCCGGGCATGCCGTTTGGCGCCCCCCTTACCTTGCTGCTCTAGGCTGCCACCTGAGCTGCCTCTAATGCAGCGCCGGCCCTGTTAGGCCCAGGCTAATGTAAACAGAGAAACAAAGCTTGGAAGAGAAGTCTCTGGCTTGAGCTAACAGCTACCCTTATTTTTGCTCTCTACTCCTTTACCTGGAAAAAGTAACTAGTTTATAGACTGAATTAACACTTTTTCTACATTTCTAAAAGTTTGCCATCAACAATGGCAAACTGCAGGAACTACATGAATGTACTGACTAAAGCTTTTAACAAGGAATTGTATGCTTGCTCATAGCTTTTATTAATTAGTCAAAAGCTTATATTTTCCTTTCACGAAATTGTTATGGCTGAAATGGGAAAAGTCCTGTCATGCTGACACTACACCCTGCCATTAATATATTACTGATACTCCTTCCAGAATGCTTTCAATGAGACCTTTCATTAGAAAAATTGCAGATATATTGTCTCAGTGCTTGAGGGGTGTGTGATTGTCCGTTATAGTTGAGTGAATAGAGGAAATTGCAAGGGACTAAAGAAATTAATTCTAAAACAGGAACACAGCTGATGTTCCATTCCTGGGCAAGGCCCTTGAGCGGGTGGTTGCGGGCCAGCTCCAGGCACTCATGGATAAGACCGATTATCTGGATCCACTTCAGTCGGGCTTCAGGCCTGGTTTTGGTACGGAAACAGCCTTGGTCACCCTGTATGATGACCTATGTTGAGAGAAAGACAGGGGGAGTGTGACTGTTGATTTTCCTTGATCTCTCAGCGGCTTTCGATACCATTGACCATGGTATTCTTCTGGAACGACTGGCTGAGTTGGGAGTGGGAGGTACTGCATTGCATTGGTTCTGCTCCTACTTGGCTGGTTGGCTCCAGAAGGTGGTGCTTGGGGAACATTGCTCGGCTCCATGGATTCTCCAGTATGGGGTTCCACGGGGGTCAGTCTTGTCTCCCATGCTGTTAATTATTTACATGAAATTGTTGGGTGCGGTCATCCAGACTTTTGGTTACATTTTTTCATTAAATTATTGTGCGCCATTTTGAGATGGCATTGCTTTAAAAGGCAGGATATAAATTTTGGTATAAATAATTAAATAAATAACTCACGTTTGGAAGCTCAAACTATGGTCTGGGTTCTAACAGTGTTTCGCGTAAAAGATGGTGTGGTGTGATGTGTGAACTGAGCCTGTGTAGGTGCAGAAATACAACTGCCAATACTGTTTGTGGTTAACAATTTCTGTGTAGCAGCAGCAGCCAGGACTAACTAACTAAGGCCTTAGCTAGACCTACTGGTAAGTCCGCGACAGAGGAGGGGAGATCCCGCGATGCATGTCAGGTGTAGCGACGTAAGTTGTTGTTTTTTTTTAAAAAAAAAATATTGGGTCTCCCTGCTCCTCCCACCCTAGCCCCAATGGGCGCAGTGCTCCTGGCTCTGTGCGCGTAATCACGCGGAGCCTGGAAAAGCTGCGGAAACAGGCCACACGCTCGAGGTCTTGGGCTGAGCCCAAGACAGCGGGGAAAAGCCGTCTTGAAGGGGTAGGCTATATCCTGGGGCCAGGGAGGGTTGATCCCTGCCTGAGCCCGGGATCCCCTGTGCGTCATCTGGACGCGCAGGGACGATCCCGGGTATCCCCCCAGGATGTAGCCCGGTCTAGCAAAGGCCTGTGTCTTCTTGTACAGATTGTCTGTGTCGTTGCCAATTTTGATAGCCACTTAATACAAAAATGACAGTTGACTTGAGTATCTGCAGTGGGAGAAGAGGAATGATCCAGCCGCATTGTTTCTCAGCATGAATTTGGCTTGGCAGTCTTGCTTCTGTTTAAGAACACTGAGCATTTCTTCCATTTATTTTGATGGATGTTGTGGGTACTTTGCTTGACTAGGGCCATTTCTACACCTGCCTTTTCCCCCAGGAAAAAGAGAGAGAAAGAGACACTATCCACTTGTGCCTGCTTCTTTCTGTCTGCCTCTGTGTGAAAGAGACATGGGGCATGTCTACACCAGCCCCATATCCCGGGATTGTCCTGGGATTGTTCCTGTGCATCCAAATGCCACGCAGGGGATCCCAGGAGCAGGCAGGGATGATCCCTCCATTTGCCTGGGATAATCGTTAGGTATAGAAAGGGCCTAAGACCCAGCTGTGGTTATTCACACACTAAAGCTGCTCTTGCCAAAACGGTGCCTGCATCTAACTAATGTCCAGCATCCTTATTGCTCTTTCTCATGTTTGTACATGTAATTTTAAGCACAATGATTTTCTCAATGCCATATATAAAATCACATCAATGTTCAAGATGGGTGTTGTATTGCTTTTATGTCTGCATATAATAAAATTAATGCAATAGAATACAAATTGTACACATGAATATATTCCAGAAGCATTAGATTAAAGTCATAACTTTAGAGAGACTATCTTCCCACCTAAAATGTGATGTTTGATAAGGTTTCCTATGCTTTCAATTCAAAATGAGCCCAATCTAAAATTTTAAGAAATCATCAAAGGATTAAAGATCTTCAAATCTTCAAAGCAAATTAATTTTTAAATACTCAGATGTGTCTCAGTGGAAAGCTTGCAAATTAGTTTTCATCTTTTAAAAGTCCACAGCGTTACGAATCAATCTTATAAGTGGTTTATTCTTGAAGTTTCTACTGAAGTCAACAGGAAATGGTGGTGGGAATATTCAAGTAAACAACATTCATAATGCAGGATTAAGCACTTTAGCTGATGGCTATCTGGGAATCTCTTGGCTGCTTATACAGGGTAACACAGAGAGCTGAAACTGTTAATTAAGCTATTTGAGTTTTCTCTCTCTCAGTAAAATAGAAATATCCAGCATTATGTTTATGATTTAAAATTGTTATGAAGACTTAAAAACAAAAAAACAAACCACAAGTATAGATAGATGATTATTATTATTATTATTATTATTATTATTATTATTATTATATTTATTTGTATCCCGCCTTTTGCCCAATGCTGGGCTTCAAGGCAGCCTTACAAAGTTTAAAATATACATGGGGGTGGGGGGAAACAAAACCATAAACAATTAAAAAATACACAACAAAATTATAAGACATTAACATAGACGGAGGGCTGGATTATTCTCCAAAGGCCTGCTGGAACAAAAAAGTTTTAGCCTGCTTCCAAAAGCCCATCAAGGAGGGAGCCAGCCTAGCTTCCCCGGGAAGAGAGTTCCAGACCACCGGAGAAGCCACCGAGAAGGCCCTCTCCCGTGTTCCCACCAAGCGTGCCTATTGCATCAGTTCATCTTTTTTCCATGCTGTGAGCATCAGATTATCAAAAATGCTAACAGATTCAAATAAGCAGCCAAACACAATATTCTGCAGATGTGATTTCAAACTTCCAAGGAAACAACCCCATGCATGTTTATACTGGGGGTAGGGGGAGCCTTACAACTCCCAACATTCCCCAGAAAGCATGGCTGGCTGTAAGACCTTTTTCAGTATAAACTTACATAAAAATGCACCCGAAGAGACACTGTGGCTGCATTCAGACAACACAATAGTCAATGGTGGGTTACTAGTCAACCCCATAGTTGTTATTGAGGGGGGTACTTCTCACACAACATTATTATAATCAACCATGGTGTGGATTAAGAGCAGCATTGAGTCGACTATCAGTTATACTATTAGTTATACAGGTTATTTGAAGGAACGCCTCCTCCCATATGTACCTGCCCGGACCTTAAGATCATCTACAGGGGCCCTTCTCCGTGAGCCCCTGCCAAAGGAAGTGAGGCAGGTGGCTACTAGGAGGAGGGCCTTCTCTGCTGTGGCATCCCGGTTGTGGAATGAGCTCCCCAGAGAGGTCCGCCTGGCGCCTACACTGTACTGCTTTCGTCGCCAGTTGAAGACCTTTTTATTCTCTCAGTATTTTAACACTTAATTTTAACTTAAATTTAAATTTTACTGTTTTAACTCTGTATTTTAATTTTATATCAATTTTGCTGCGTGGTTTTTATTCTGGTTGTGCTTTTTATATTGTATTGTGTATTTGTGCTTTTAACCTGTTGGTTGTCTTACTATGGTTTTAATTTTTGTGAACCGCCCAGAGAGCTTCGGCTATTGGGCGGTATAGAAATGTAATAAATAAATAAATAAATAAATAAATAAATAGTCAATGGTATGTTTGATTGATACATCCCCTGCTCTCTCTCCCCACCCCCACCCCCACCCTCAGTCCCCCCACTGATATCCCATCAGCCATTGCTAGTTCTGCCAGCTGGACTAGAGCAGCAGACACTGCTTTGGTCGCTCTTGCCAGGGGACTCCATAGCTGCCAAAAAAAGCCAACTGTGTTCAACAACAAAGTCAACGGTGCCCAACACATGACACAATAATCAACAGTTGTTCAAATTCTTGAGGGGTATTATTTTAAACCCTTTTGTTCACTATACCAGTGAATTAGCAGAGTAACAGCAGTTCTTAACTATGAAATTCAGCAAAGACCAAATTAACTTCAAGACAGAGTCTGTTTTGTTTGGTACAAAAATAAAGTATTTTACTGATAGAAATAACACAGCTTATGGCAATACAAATTTACACTAACATACTCACACACTTGGTCATACACGTTACAGCAGGGCTCACAGCAGCAGAGAGAGAATATTTTAATCTGGTTACAATGCTCCAAAATCTCTCTCTATATACACTTCCCTGAACAAATGATGACACCACTAATTGGCAATCATGAGACAATTAGACTTTTGCATCATCCCAATAATTCAATAAAGTCCACCTGCAAACTTGACCTTTAAGCTGATTGACTGATGCTGAGTCTTCAGTTTCTTCCAGGTTTTACAGACTTGTACAGAAATATGGAAAGTACAAAAACCAGTCCTAATCCAGGACTTCAACACAAATAATCAACTCTGCACAGCGCTGGTTATTTGTGTTGGTTATTTCAGTCAAATAACCAAATGTGATGTGAAAAAGTCCCGTCTTTCACGTTGTATTCGGCCTAATTTATATTAAGCCAGAAAACCAGAAAATGTTCAACTGAGAGGGTTGTGCTTTCAGAAATCAATATTACATTAAAAGCAATCTCCGTCACCCATCCATACTTCCAAGCCTTAAGGAGGTTCAGTTCTATACCAGAAAGAAGGCTGGCATTCTCAATAGATTGTTTCAGGTATTTATTTCCTAGGCAATGCAATAGTTTAGTGAGTTCTTGTTTTCCCATACTAGTGATGTTTGCTAGAAAACATCATGAATGTATTGAGCCCCCGAGTTTGTCTTTTGTTGTTGTTGTTGTTGTTGTTTTAAACGCCACGGAGGTGTCATTTTATTATTTTTAATGCTGTCCTTCTGCTGTTGGGTTACTTAGTGCTTCCATAGGAATGCATTCATGTATATCCATCTTTGAGCCACTGCAACTGAACTCTTGAGTTACAAACAGGACAAAAACAACAACACAGCATTAAAGTCTTCAGAATGACAACCACTGCCAGGTTTCTGGCCGTGTTTCCTTCAACCTACATACTCTCTAAGCTAAAAGTCAAATATCTGTAGTGTCTGTAACAATCCACATGGAACCACTTTGCTTTTTGTTTGTTTGTTTTTCTGTAAACAACATATGTCTTACAATATTGTCGATCTTACTATGAAAGAAGAGACATCTCAAGATTCCTAGGATTTTATTTAGAAGGCTGAATTCTTTCCAGCATTTTGTGGGGAATAGTGGAGTGGGTTTGTTGGTTTGCTTGCAGAGAGGGGTGGTGGATGTTGAGCGATTTGACTGCTAACATCTTGGAGACATTGCTTCCTCAACAGTAATAAAGGTTTGTGTGTTTGCCATCTACAGTACTGGCTTTTGCAGAATAGTTAAGTGGTAGAAGATGCTATAGATGGATCCCCGCATTTCAGAGTTTTAGGCCTTAGCTAGACCTACCTTTTGTTCCAGGGCAGAGGAGGGGAGATCTCACATTGGGATTAATGCAAGATCTGTGCCCCATTTACATGTAAGGCACGACAAACTCAGGAAGAGAGGCGTTGCGCCCGCCATTTTTTAATTTTTTAAAGAGGATGTAGTGCATGAATGCTCATGCGCTAAAGGTAAGTTTTTTTAAAAAAATAATTTGGTTTCCCCGCTCCCCCACCATAACCTCGATGGGCGCAGTGCTCCTGAGGAGTGCTGTGCCCTGTGCACAGCTCATGGCTCTGTGTGAGTAATCACACGGAGCGGGGTCAAGCCGTGGAAACAGGCCAGACATTCCTAATCAGGCCCAAAGGGCAGGGCTATATCCTGGGGCAAGAGAGGGATTATCTCTCCCTGATCCCGGGATCCCCTATGCATCATCTGGATGCACAGGGACAATCCCTGGGTTCGCCCTGGGATATAGCCTGGTCTAGCTAAGGCCTTAGTAGCCCCTTTGATGGTTGATGTCAGAATTACAGTTGGGCAGTATTGACCAGGATTAAGTCTCTTTTTTATGCCAAAACCTTCTCATATACTACAGCTGTTACAGCCATTGCTTGCAATTACTGTGAAGCTTGGTTGCATAAACTTTTCTGACTGAGTTAACAGTAAGGGTAGGAAAAATATCACACAAAACTATATCTGAAAAGCTCTCTGTGGCATTACCCGCATTTCTACTCCGTTAGATATGACTGGATGAGTATGTCTAGAGAGTGTGGAATGTTGGGTTGAGTGGGTGAGGCTGGTGATGCTGTGGAAAGGGGGGAGGAGAATATATATGGGGGAGCTGAGTGGTCTGAGGGGTTCGGTTGGTGATTGGGTTTGGAGAGTAGATGTGTTTAGCTGTGTGATTTCTTGTCAGGAGTTGTGTGAGGAGTGAGTGAAAATAAGATCATAAGGACTAAGGATTGTTATTACTAGATTGGTTACTACCAGTATTCTTAAGAATAGGCAGGATTTGAATAGAATTTGAAGGAACTAAGAACTGTAAACCACAACATTTTCTTTATTTTGCTACCAAAAAGCCACGTGTTAGTTTGGCTGTGTCTCCTGTTCTGTTGGTTTTTTCTATATTCACAGAAAAGCCTTTTCCAAACCTCCTTGCCTTTTCCCTCTGCTATAAGGGAAAGGTTATACTTTTCTTTTTACCCCTTCCTCAGGTATTTAAGTGGTGGTGCTTAGCCTGAGGGAGGTATGCGCGTCAAAGCCTTGTGTGTGAGGTGGCGTCACTGCACTCTCCTTCCCTTTTTCTTTTAAACTACAAACATCCTTGGCCAAAATAGGTGGCATCCATAGTCAAATGCATATCTTTCCTGCAGATTCCAGGTCCACAAAATGTGATATTTGAAGTCTGCCAGGGACAGCCAGAGCCATCTCCTTTTTAAATTAATACCGTCTTAGCCATTCTCCTAGACCCAAAAGGTGAGAAATGCACCTGTTTGGCTATCTGCTACTCATTTTATTTATTTATTTATTTATTTATTACATTTTTATACCGCCCAATAGCCGAAGCTCTCTGGGCGGTTCACAAAAATTAAAACCATAATAAAACAACCAACAGGTTAAAAGCACAAATACAAAATACAGTATAAAAAGCACAACCAGGATAAAAACCATGCAGCAAAATTGATATAAAATTAAAATACAGAGTTAAAATAGTAAAATTTAAATTTAAGTTAAAATTAAGTGTTAAAATACTGAGTGAATAAAAAGGTCTTCAGCTGGCGACGAAAGCAGTACAGTGTAGGCTCCAGGCGGACCTCTCTGGGGAGCTCGTTCCACAACCGGGGTGACACAGCGGAGAAAGACCTCCTCCTAGTAGCCACCTGCCTTACTTCCTTTGGCAGGGGCTCACGGAGAAGGGCCCCTGTGGATGATCTTAAGGTCAGGGCAGGTACATATGGGAGGAGGCGTTCCTTCAAATAACCTGGCCCCAAACCGTTTAGGGCTTTAAATGTCAATACCAGCACTTTGAATTGGGCCTGGACCTGGACTGGCAGCCAATGAAGTTGTAAAAGGACTGGCGTAATGTGATCTCACCGGCCAGTCCCTGTTAGTAAACGGGCTGCTCTGTTTTGTACCAGCTGAAGCTTCCGGACCATTTTCAAAGGCAGCCCCACGTATAATGCATTGCAGTAATCCAAACGAGAGGGCATGGATAACTGTAGCTAGGCTATCTCTGTCCAGATAAGGGCGTAGTTGGTATATCAACCTAAGCTGATAAAAGGTGCTCTTTGCCACTGAGTTCACCTGTGCCTCAAGTGACAGTTCTGGATCTCATTGGATTGGTTGAAATATATTTACCTGGGATGCCTAGACTCCTTGCTCACAATTGCTAAAATAAACAAAGATCCCAGTATTCTTTGTCATCTTGTCATCTCGCCTCCAACCATCTGAAGAAGACACGTCTGTTGAATGATGCCAACATTGAGAGTGGTTTTTCCTCCAAGTGGTCAGCATTGGTTAGCAAGCTTTAAAAACAAGTGTTTTATTTTCAAATATATATCTGCTTTCACCTTGTTCTCTCTTCATTATCTTATTTAAATCAATGATTTATTTATTTAATTATTGCACTTCTATACTGCCCAATAGCTGAAGTTGTCTGGGCAGCTCACAACAATTAAAACCACAAAATACAGCATAAAAGAAATTATAAAAAAAAATTAAAAGTTTAAAACTACAGTATAAAATAAAACCTAGCAGCAAGGCAGAGATTCACAATTGGCAGATGCACTTGAAAGCTTTCTTCAAACCAGTTTGAATCGTATTAGAGGGTATTGGAAATGCAATAATGTCTTGTTCAAGACCATCATTAGCTTTACATCCCTGCTAATGATGTCTTGTCCAAATGTCTGACACATGGATGTCTCCCCATGGTCAAATTGCTTTCCTCCAGAGTTAATTCCGGGGCATGGATCTGACTGTTAAAGCATTCCCTTATCCACTGGGACGTAGAAGCATTCTAAAATGTAACTTACTAATTAGCCCTATGATACTGGACCTTTGTGCATTTCTGGTGATATATCCGAGATGAGAGACAGCGGGGCTTCTGAGGCAGGCACGTGGCTTTCCATTAGAGGAAAATCTGGCCACTTTTACAGATTAGGAATGATTGAATTGTCTTCCTAGCCCTTAATGGTACAAAAAGCACTGCGACTGAAATCAGATGTCCCTGTTTTCTAGCTGAGGCACACCGAATGCCAAAGAACAGAACTCTTGTCCTGTTATCCTATGATATTTTGCTAATGCATTTCTTCAAACAATATGCTTGCCTCTGTTGCAATGGAGCTCGAGCATAACCTGCGCCCCACTATTCATTTTCATATTTTGAATTTTCCTCTTGCCAGGGTTTAGTGTTTTACATCTGTCTTGGTCCTAACTTGAATTCAATTGTCTTTTATTCTTGGCAAAGCAGTGCTCTAGTTCTGTCTTTTAGTATTTTATTTTATTTGTTTTTATTATAAAATTTCAACAAAAGAAAAGAAAGAAAAATGTGGATTTGAATATATCAGTTTCAATGCATACAGTTTCAATGCATATATATATATATATATAGAATATAGACACACAAGAAAATACAGGTTTCTAAGAACTGTACATAAACTTCAACAGAAACACACCAAATATCCAAATAAGTATCCATTCAAAGGTGGCATCTATACAACACAACCTGTTCAAATGTTGAAAACATAAGTTCTTTAATCTATTGGATTATAGGAGGTGTTTTCATTGTTGTAATATCAATCTTTTAGCTGTCATAAGGGCACAGAGAATCCATTTGTGCTGACCATGCATTAATTTCCAAGAAACATTGCCTAAATATATATTTAGAAGAAGCATAGCTGCATTTTACCTCCAACAATTAGCCAACTCAGACAATCCCAATTTGTGTCTATTGGATGTTGTGGTCTCCAATAGACACAAAACAATAGTTTTTCTTGAATACGTGCAACCTGAGATCCATAGATACATTATATACAGATACCAAGGTGGTGATCCATTGATAAGACAAAATGGGACAATCCAGTTCCCTATACTGTTACTGCTTAAGACCCTGTGTATTTATTCACCAAAAATAAGTATTTATAGATATGTATCTCAGGTCAATTTGCCTGACTGGCCTCAATAAGCATTTCCAATAGTGAGGGAGATGCTGAAGTTGTAACAGCTTCAGGGCTAAACCCAGTTATTAACAATTGTTGTAATTGCTAGTATTGCCATTCAGCCGTAGCTGGTAAATCATATCCCCTGCCCCCAAACAGGGAACAACAAAAACTCATGATCAGAACCCACCTGTTGATCCAAGGTAAAAATTGCTTTATCTATTATCCATGTCTGCCACAAAAACATTTTCTTCCCAATTTTTAAATTTGGATTTCCCTATAGCATCAATTTATCATGAGAAAAAGGATCAAACTATAATTGATGTGATATTATATGCCACCTATCTCTAATAGCAGTAACTGCGGAAGGAGCCCTATCCATTCTAATATGCCTAGAACCTAATGCCATCCATTTCGAGAGAGGTTCCCAAAACTGATCAAGATGGAAAGTCTGATCTAAATGGAAAAGACCAAAATGTCTAAACAGAAAAGACCATATCCTGGTGATATAAAGTAATATATAAGAACCAAACTCTTTAATTGGAAGCTACATCCTTTTCAAAGATAATTGTGGTGGAGATATAGAACATAATCTATCCGAGGTATAGTATTCATCTTGAGTGTATTTACCTTGCCCCACAAACTCAATTCGGAAGCTTACAATCATCCTATGCAAGGTGGGAGGAGGGTCCGAGGCAGTCTTTGCCCTCCTGTCCTCCCACCCTACTGTTTCACTAAACAGGTATTTTTACCTGACTAGCAAAAACATCTCGGGTGGGTGGGTGGAAGAGGCTAGAGAGGCCTTAGGATAGCTCATCTCCTGGCATCTCCAGTCTAGTCCCCACCCACTTAAACATCCCCATTCCTCATCCTTGAAGGTTGTATTTCTGATCTCAGAGAGCAGCTGGCCTGGTTCTTTCCACACTGGCTGCGAAGGGGAGTGGAGTCAGAGCTCTACTTCCCAGCTCTGATATCAGAGTGCTGTGTCTGACCTTGGATCTGGTAATCTGTACTATCCTATGGCCCTTCAGATCCTGTCTAGGGGCGATAAAATCATTCCCTTAGAGAGTAAATTTAATTAATGGGATATTTTTGCCATCTTACTGTGTTTCTGATTCATTAAATTACAAATGGAAAGGAAAATCTGTGACAAAGCTTCGTGATTTGAGGGGAATCCTTTCAGTTCCTTAACGTTTACACATGAACTGCTTGGAAGCATTTAGAAAAACATTATTCCGAGTGCTGCAGTTCTGCATCTTGCAAACTCAGTGCTGATTAGAGTTGCGATGAAGCAAGGGAGGTCATATAAGGAAACAAGTACTTAGTTTGATTAAGGGTGTTGAAAACTCATACTTGTCATTCCATCTAATGTTGCAAAAATGCATTAATCTATTAGATGCCATTAAAATGCTGATTTTAAAACAGCTGACATTGAGCTAACACATTGTCTCCATGCTCACTTAATTGAACTGGAAAAATTAGACAATAATTAAAAGCCTGCCATACTCAGATAACAGGCAAGGTATTGTGGCCTAGTGACAACATAAAGGAGATGGTTAACAGAAGCCATCAAGGCTTAATGCTCTGTTTGAGCAAACAGAACAAGGAATTGTCACCTGTTCCAGTTGAGAAGAAAGGCAACTGGCTGGAAGAAAACAATAGTGCAAAAATAATTAGCAATTCTGGTTGCTTGAGCTCTGTAACAAGACCATCCAGGGGCAATTGGAACTCTGTGAGATTACAAGAGTAGTCGCCACTTCTAGGGGGATGTCTATACAACGTCTTTACCCCAACGTAACTGCGCAGATTCGCATTTTGGGACACATGATGCAGCCATCCATTTGCTGAAGCGCCACGTTTTTAATGCGACAATGCTCAGATTCGCAGTTGCGATTTACCACGACTTTTGGCTCAGCGTCTGAGTTTGCACCGCGTTATGGTTATGTGTCGTTGGGGGAGTTAAATCACATTTTGACATATGGGCATAGCTTTGTGGGTAAGGGAAAGTGATTGGCTGATGTCCTGCCTATCAGCTGCCTCATTCCTTCGTGCCGTTTTCAGTTTGAATTCTATGACTCTGGGGAGCTCTGCAGATATAACTTATTCAAACGAAAAGGGGGGAACGGGCAGCCAGAGGGAGGAGACATGTTCAGTCCCCCTCTCGCATCCCCCTCTGCTGCCTCATTCCTTTCCACCCCTCCTGGTTTGTCTCTTATATGAATCTGCAGAGCTCTGCATATAAAATGTATAGCTTTGCTCGTCTCTACTCTATTGCTTCGTATGTGCACATTAATAACTGCACTACAAAAAATAAATAAATCTGGAGATAAATCACTGTTGCTGCTGTAGTGTGACACTCTTTACCTAGATTCGAATCAATGACAATTCAGGTTTATTTTCAATGAGGAGCAATCCCATTGTTGTATAGATGGGGGCCTAGTTATACTTCCATGGAGGTGACTGTAAAGATAGATATTAACAGGACAATCCTACAATCAGTGGGTGGGTGGGTGGAGAACTGAAGTTAAGAGGATCCACCATATTCAAAGCCCTATCCAGCTCACGCCAACTTGGTGGAAGATCGAGAAGAGCAGTAGGTGGCTCCCCCTTTTGGTCATGTCCTCTTCTTCTGACTTCCCTTCCATCTCATTCTCTCTTACTGTCAATGATGTTACACTTACTCCAGTCAAGGAAGCTCGTAGTCTTGGCTTTATATTTGATTCCTCACTCTCCTTTATTCCTCATATTGAGGCAGTAGCTAAATCCTGTCGTTTTTTCCTGTATAATATTGCCAGGATTCGATCATTTTTGTCTGTCTCTTCTGCCAAGACTCTTGTTCATGCATTGGTTATTTCTCGGTTGGACTACTGCAACCTTCTTCTCACTGGCCTTCCTTCTTCTCACATCAGTCCGTTGGTTTCTGTTCACCACTCTGCTGCTAAGATCATCTTCTTGGCTCGCCGCTCTGACCATGTTACTCCACTGCTGAAATCCCTTCATTGGCTTCCAATTCACTTCAGAATCCAATATAAACTTCTCCTGTTGACCTACAAAGCTTTTCACTGTCTAGCTGCTTCCTATCTCTCCTCTCTCATCTCACACTATTGCCCCGCTCGTGCTCTTCACTCCTCTGATGCCATGTTTCTCGCCTGCCCAAGGGTCTCTACTTCCCTTGCTCAGCTTCATCCATTTTCTTCTGCTGCCCCTTATGCCTGGAACGCTCTTCCAGAACATTTGAGAACTACAAGTTCAACCGCAGCTTTTAAAGCTCAGCTAAAACCTTTTCTTTTTCCTATAGCTTTTAAAACTTGATTTTGTTCTGACTTTATACTGTTAGTTTTACCCTACCCATTGCCTGTTTACCCTACCCTGTGCCTGTTTGCATTCTCTTCCCCTCCTTATTGCTTTACTATGATTTTATTAGAATGTAAGCCTATGCGGCAGGGTCTTGCTTTTTACTGTTTTACTCTGTACAGCACCATGTACATTAATGGTGCTATATAAATAAATAAATAAATAATAATAATAATAATAATAATTGATTTCAATGGGAGGGAATTAATCTATGCCAGTTCTAGCAGTGGCATAGATTTGCTGCCACTTTGGAGGGGGAGTATTGTGATTGTGATTATGATTGGCTGAATCAAAAAGACAACTCAAAGATGTTTACTACATAGAATTTAAAATACCAAAACCTTGGTTAAAAGTATTTAAAAAATAAAATAAACATGCTTAATTAAAAAAATAAAATAAACCAGAGAACTAAATGTTCTGGGAAGAATGGGAAGACTTTGCATCCTGTGGATCCAAGCCTGCCCTGAACCTCCCCACCTCATCCATGGATTGCCCTGATTGCCTCTACTGATGTCCTGCATAGCAGAGTGATTTTGACAGAAATGGTTACAGCATTCAGGGAGGATCAGTCCTTCCTTCCCCAGCAGCGACACCCTCTGTCAGGATCCACAGCGTGGGCAGCAAGGCCTCAGCACAGGAACACCAGTGTCAGGATGGACGGCAGTGGAACTGGCAAACAGAGTCCATGCGGGGGTGGGGGAGGCAAAAGGCAGGGTCCAGACACAGAGTTCAGAGTCCAAAGGCAAAACAGAGTCTAAGCAGAGGCAAAAGGCATGGACCAGAGACGAGCAGGATTCAGAGTCCAGGAGCAACAGGGTTCAAGCAGGGCCAGAGGCAAAGTTAGGAAAAGGCTACAGAAGACCCTGTTGCTGTAGTAGAAATGCAGTTCTTATATAGCCCTTTCCTGGCTGCTCCCAGCTGGTCTGCATCAGCTCATCTGGGAGTGCTTGCTGATATTAGCCTGGATCCTGCAACTACTCTGCGGCCAGCAAGGTGCACTGCAGCCACCAGGTGAGGCTGTAGAACAGAACCTGACACCCCCATGTTGCAATTAAGCTGTTAAAAACCTCCCTTTCTACAATGGGAAAATAAAAACCTAATTCTTGGACAGGGAAACATGGTTAGGGGCTGGGCCAAGAAGGGAGACCATGGGCTGAATGGTCAGGCTCTTCTGCCTGCAGGCTTCACATCCCTGGTATAGTGCTTTTACATGTTCGGCACATACATTTTCTGGCCACCCTCAGTTTACTGAGTTCATTGCAGAGGTGAAAATCAAACCAGGGACTTCCTGATTCAGGGAATGTCTAGACGGGGCGATATTCCGGAGATCGTCCTGGGATCATCCCTGTGCATCCACATGATGCACAGGGGATCCCGGGAGCAGGGAGGGAAGATCCCTGCATTTCCATGGGATATTGCCCTACACTTTTGTCCCGGTTTTTCCTGTGGTCCCGGGATGATCCCGAGACCGCGGGACATGTGGGCAGCTGTCCCGGTTTGTCCCAACTCCTCATGAGTAAATGTGAGGTGCCGGGAACCGGGCATGGGGAACAAAGCTCTTCAGGAGCTCTGTGCCCATTGAAAGGGGAGCAGGATTCTTTTTTAAAAAAACAACTACTACCTTTTCGGTGGAATGCTCGTGCGCTCATTTTCAACAACAACAACAACAACAACAACAACAACCCAAAATGGCGGGTGTGATGTCCTCTTGCTACCGGGATGTCACATGCTGCATGTGGACTGAGGGGGAGGATCTCGCGATCACTATATCGTAAGACCCTTCCCTCCGCCGGTAGGTCTAGATATGCCCTCAGTCTCTTAGCCACTCAGCTCTAATGAACAAATATGGAAGAATTGTGTGTTTGTGTGTGTTAAAGTCTATTATTATTATTATTATTATTATTATTATTATTATTATTATTATTATTATTAATTTATATAGCAACATCAATGTACATGGTGCTGTACAGAGTAAAATAGTAAATAGCAAGACCCTGCCACATAGGCTTACATTCTAATAAAACCATAATAAAACAATAAGGAGGGGAAGAGAAAGCAGACAGGCACAGGGTAGGGTAAACAGGCACTGGGTAGGGTAAAACTAACAGTATAAAGTCAGAACAAAATCAGGTTTTAAAAGCTTTAGGAAAAAGAAAAGTTTTTAGCTGAGCAGAAAAGTTTTTAGCTGAGCTAAAGTCTACCTCTAGTTTACGTGTCAGGAGAGTCAGAAAATGAATCTTGGGTGATCAGAAAGCAAAAAAAAAATAGTAAACGTTTTAAGTTCTCACAGTTTTCCTACCAGCAGTGATCACTCAAGGGATTGACTCATGATGTCTGAAGCACTTAAAGTTGTCAATACTAAACAAATCTTTTGCTGTTTGTTTTGCATATACATGCTGAAGTGCCTGACAGCCAGTTATAAGCCACTGTCAGAACTTTTCAGTCCCGTTGCTTGACTTCGTAATTAAGGTTTGCATGCTCATTAAAGATGAAAGTACATTTTAAGTGATGTGCAGAGCATTTCCTGGATGTACTGAATTAGAAGGGATATGTATTTAAAGTTAAATCCCACATTGATTCGTTTCTAAAACCTCTGTTATGGTGCAAAGCTGATAGGGAGTTCGGCCAGGGTTTCCAGTGGCCCACACTCAGGGCTGCTTAGGGCTGCAATGTGAGGCATGGTTGCAGTGCAATCGTACTTAGAATAAAGTTTCATTGAGTTCCCAGGATTGCAGCCTTAATTGGAAGGAAGCCTCATTGAACATAGTATTTCCAAATAAATTACGCATGGTGTGAGGCTGTAAAACATACAGTCTAAGCTTGCTGTTTACAAGATCTCCGTTGTCTGTAATGGCAAAGGGTGAGTATACCTTCCTCGCTATTACTGTGCGATGAGCGTGGTATAATGTTAAATTCTGTGAGAGAATTAACTGGTATTGTGTAAAGGCTTAAACGAAAGATTTTATCAATACAGTGCTGCAGTATTATCACCGAATGGATGAAACAGAAGCAGTGTGGTTCCACCTGTCCTTTTCCTAAATCCTGGATACACATTGAAATTCCTTCTCGTGATATGCCACATACTTGCAATAATATGTTTTCTTCACTTACAAAAGAAATGACTGCCTGCAAGCTTTCCTAAGCTAGTGTATCTCTCCCCATCTCCCCATGAGCACTGCAGAGAATTTCCTCATATGTGTCTGGCTCAATGTTTGTTTTATTTTTGTTTAAGGTCAAAGTAGAAGTTATCTGGCGGCTGATCTGAAAGTAAGCCATGGTCAGTTTATTTTCTTTAGTGCAGCTGACACTTTAATCTGAAGAGGACAAACACGTTCCTATGCCCCTGAGCTTTGTCAATGTATACATGAGCAAACACAGAGAGTGTCCGTGGCAGTGTACACGTGGTTGAGACACATACAAATGGACCTCTGCAAGTGTGCACAATAATTGCTATTAATTGTTGATTTTGCTCTTGCCTGATTGAGTAGCAGTCTGTTGAGAGTGCTATGCCCATCTCTTTGTGAACAAAAAAGCTCTTTCTGTGTGTAGTAAACATCTTTCTATGCATGCAACTCTTGCTTTGGATCATAGAATCATAGAATAGTAGAGTTGGACGGGGCCTACAAGGCCATCAAGTCCAACTCCCTGCTTATTGCAGGAATCTACCTTAAAGCATACCTGACAGATGGCTGTCCTGCTGCGTCTTGAATGCCTCTAGTGTGGGAGAGCCCACAACCTCCCTAGGTAACTGGTTCCGTTGTCGTACTGCTCTAACAGTCAGGAATTTTTTTCTGATGTCCAGCTGGAATCTGGCTTCTTGTGCCCATTATTCCAGATTTTGTACTCTGGGATGATCAAGAAGAAATCCTGGCCCTCCTCTGTGTGAGAACCTTTCAAGTATTTGAAGACTGCTATATTGAAAGGGGTGCTCATTTCTTGGGGTGGGGCGAGTGATTCAATTCCCACATGGTTCTTTAGTCAATTTGTATGAAAGTGGCACACATCATAGAGATGTCTCCAGGCAAAAAAGCTGCGAAGTTTCAGAAATCTAGTTGCAGAGGCTGCTGAAGAGCTTATTTTTAATAATGAAGCATTGTGGTGTTGGAAAGATAGATTTTTACTGCAGGAAAATCTAATAACTGATCAATAGAAGTTGAAGCCCATGCCTCAACCGACAAAGAAAGTTGGACTTCCTTTCTAGTTGCTTGCTACAGAACTTTGCAACTAGGAAAAGGAAACTGGAAAGAAGAGATTTATTTAACAACAACGCCTTCAAAGCACAATGATTGGAAAGCTCTTGGTAAAAGCTAAAAAGCACTATGTTGGTAAAACATGCTATGTTTAGAAGGTGAACCTGTCATTCACTTAACCACACTCTATGCCTCCTACCTCTCCCCAACTCACATCACAGTGGTGATGATTTTTGCAGAAAGACAGATTGTCTGCCTTTCCAAAGCCTGAATTGCAGACAAAGTTTCATACAGAGCCCAGCTTCAGTCCTGGTTGCTTTGGAAGGAAGCCTGCTTCTCCTCAAGGACTGTTAAGAACATAAGAGCCATGCTGGATCAGGCCAAGGGTCCATCTAGTCCAGCACCCTATTCACACAGTGGCCAACCAGCTGTCAACCAGGAACCCACAAGCAAGACACAGATGAAGCAGCATCCTCCCACCCACGTTGTAACTAGTGTATATAGGCTTACTGTCTCTGATACTGGAAGTAGCACCTAGCCATCAGGACTAGTAGCCATTGATAGCCTTCTTCTCCAGGAATTTATCCAACCCCTTTTTAAAGCCATCCAAAATTGGTCGCCATCACTACATTTTTTGGTAGTGAATTCCATAGTGATATCTATGCTCTTTGTGATGGTGTATTTCCTTTCATCTGTCTTGTATCTCCCACTAATCAGCTACATGGGATGACCCTGGGTTTTAGTGTTATGAGAGAGGGAGAAAAATGTCTCCCTATCCACATTTTCCATACTGTTCATAATATTGTAGCACCTGTGTCATAAGGGGCCTGATTCAGTTTGGGCTTTGGCCAAA
Organism: Elgaria multicarinata webbii; assembly: GCF_023053635.1. NCBI lineage: Eukaryota > Metazoa > Chordata > Lepidosauria > Squamata > Anguidae > Elgaria > Elgaria multicarinata. Next base: position 142,100,472 of record NC_086174.1, read on the forward strand.
GCTGATGCACATCCCTCAATGTAATCAGACTAGGGTCCTCTTCATCCCCTTCTATGATGTCTCTGTCCAACACAGGGAAATTCTGATAATTTCTCAGAAGTGTGATGTTCTGTCATTGTTTCCTCTGGTTTCCCACCTTGCTCAAATTTACTGGTTGAATGGAATGTTGCAAAACACGTTCCTTTTGCTGATGTTACTGAAGAGAAATGTGGGGAAGACGTAGATTGGCAGCATCTGGGATTCCCCCAATAACTTATTTACTCAGCCCGATATATTTCAAAGTTACTAATACCAAAGTTTAGTAGTTCATGATTATGCAGTGGTTTCAAGTTACCCTTTCAGTAACAGCTAAAACTGATTCTACTTTATATAGATTATGGGGAAATGGTGGTCGTTTTTAATCATTATGTCTTGAAATCGCATGTTGGGGAATAGCACCTCCTGCTGTATTAATAAAGAGTAAATAGTTTTTACTGTTTAAATTGCTTTTACTGTTTTAAATTATAGATTGTTTTAACTTGGTTCATGGTTTAATTTGCTTTTAACTGTGTATATTTATTGTTTTATACTGTATGTTTTTATCTGTACACCACCCTGAGATCCTAATGATATAGGGATACAAATGTTTTAAATAAATAAATAAATATAAGTACACACATTTCAATACAGATCCAATTCAGACAGCTTCCTCATGCAACAACCCAGGCCGTAGCTAGACCTAGGATTTATCCCAGGATCATCCCGGGTCTGTCCCTGCCTGAGTGCTGGATGCCCTGTGTGGCACTTAGATGAACAGGTTTGACCCCAGGACAATCCTGGGATAAACCTTAGGTCTAGCTATGGCCCCAGTTATATGGTGGAAGAATGCTTTTCTTCTACCACACACCTGAAATAACATGATGCACTTCTTCGATAGGAAGAATCATGAGAATTGACCATTTCCTTCTTTTGAGGGGAAGAGTCATGAAAATTGAGCCATTGCACATACCAGCGTCCATATGGAACCCCTGATGAAATGATGCTTCAGGTTCATGGTGGAGGGGAGGAGCCTGCAGCTGATTCCGCCCCCCCTCCCCTCCCCCCCCGCCAAATGCATCACTGCCTAGGTACATGTTTGAACCAAGCTGAAGCTAATCAGTTGATGCAAATACTTCTATCTGCTTTTATGTTCCCAGGAGATTACTCTGGTAGCCCAGTAAAGAATCACATCCTCACTGTTTACATGCTGCAGGCCCTGTGTGTGCCACTGTATGTTACCTCAGTGCTAATTGCTGAGAGAGGGCTGACTTGCTATAACTCAAGTAGGCAGTTTTCCACAATAATAATGATAATAACAATAATAAAAAGTTGCTATATTGCTGGAAGCGTCTACAACATAATCTGGCTTGAGAGTAGAGGAGGCCATTAGGAATGAAAGATGGCCTCACAGACCAACGAGAACCTTCAGGCTGTGTTACCTTGAAGCAGGCCAATCAGAAGGGACATGACTAGAAAACACAGAGCAAATCAAATGGGGTGGTGTCAGTTCTCCCCAAAAGCTGTGTATTTATTGTGGCAATGTCTGCTGCTGAAAAGCGAAATTAAAAGACTGTGGTAGATGTTCTTGTGAGTGCTGTAAAGCAAAGTCAGGCAGAGGCTTTAAACCTACCAAGGGCTACAGTTAGGTTGCTTCTGGCACTTATCTACAAATACGTTTTCATGAAAAGAACAGAAGAGATTGTGAAAAAAGTGAAGTACTAGGGGGCACTAGTCAGGAATTGTATTGTCAGGATCATTTCTTTTCTTGATCACACACAATTTAACAAACATACCTCAGTGCTGGGAAAAAGTCACGTCACGCTAAGCTTCCTCGATTTACGAAGCCGAGCAAAGGTGACTGAAGGGCAAGACAATTTTGGTTTCCAAATCTGGAAGAAAAGAGGCATCACACAACAGTATGGTTTCTATTAAATGAAAACTTAAATAAATAACTAAAGCCCCGTTACACTTCTTTGAGAAACTTCAGGTCAATAACATGACAAAGCAAAATGATTGCTTGAATGGATTTGTTGTGCAGAGGATAGGGGTTTATTGAAGCCCTCTGCTGTTAATCTTACTGAGCATCAGAGGTAACTTTTGGTATTTGCCAAAATGGTGCTTGAACTATTTGCCTTAGATGCCTCATCATGCTTCATTGCTGCAAAGAAGCCCAGTTATGGAATGTACTAGGTGACTGAACGGGGAGAGTAGCGTTAGCAAACACAGGGCTCATCTATACCAAGGGCCTTGCTAGACCTACCTGAAAATCTGGGCGTGTGGAGGGGCCAGCCCACGCTAGAAGTAGCACGGACTGCCGCTCCCATCCACACGTCGATGTGGCGGGGTAAAGGAAAGCCCCGTCGCATCCGCCATTTTGTTTCGTATCTTAAAGGGGCCATGTGCGCAGCAGCGCACCAATGATAAAGGTAGGGGGTTTTGTTTTTAAAAAAGGGTTCCCTACTCCCCCCTGCCCCCGATTTCCCCCCCTGGCCGCAATCCCCCCTCCGCCCGCCCGCGATCTCCAAACCCCCCCCAATGCACCCGCGATCTCCGATTCCCCCCATCACCCCTGGCTCTGTTTCCCCCCATCTCCCCACCCTGTCCTGATGGCCACAGCGCTCCTGTGGAGCGCTGTGCGCCGCTTTTCCCGGCTACTCACGAGTAAATGCGGTAGCCAGGAAAAGCGGCGGAACGGCCTACACGTCTGTACTCTCAGGTTCAGCCCAAGACCACAGGAAATACCGAGCCACAACTGGTGCCGGTTATCCTGGGCCAGGGGAGGGTTACCCCTGCCTGAGCCCGGGATCCCCTGTGCATCATCTGGACACACAGGGGCCGGCCCAAGGCTCGCACCTGGCTACCCCATCATCTAGCAAGGCCCCAAGCTGGATGTTCCACTATGAAAGCGGTATATAAAAGGCAGGAGCCACACTACTGCTTTATAGTGGCATTGAACTGCACTGTAAGATCTACGCTACTTCTTTATAGCGCTACTGAAGTGCACTGACAACTGTTGGGCCCATGACACATCTACACGAAGCAGGATATAACACTATGAATGTGGTATGAAAGCAGTATATGGTATGTGTCATGGGCCCCAACAGTTGTCAGGGCACTTCAATACCACTATAAAGCAGTACTGTGGCTCCTGCCTTTTATATACCACTTTCACACCACTTTCGTAGTGGAATATCCTATTTGGTGTAGATGAGCGCACAGGGTGCTTGACATGCACCAGTATATACTAACTATGGAACAGACTTTTAAAAGACTAGGCCAGCTTTCCCGAACCTGGTACCCTCCAGACGTTTTGGACTTCATGACTCCCATCATCCCTGACCATTGCCCAAGCTTTCTGGGGCTGATGAGAGTTGTAGTCCAAAACACCTGAAGAGTACCACATTGAGGAAGGCTGGATTAAGTTGTGGTAGTGCAATAGTAAATAATATCTGCATCATGGTGCCATGGTTCATATTCTCCCCCAGATGTTGCCCCATCATCACAAACAGTGCTGCAATTGATAGGCAGCAGCATCTGAATGGCCTGGTTGCTATTGGGCATGGCTACTTCCCATTCCATTCTGGGGGGGGGGGGAACCAGTCAAGTAGCCGTGTTTCCCAAGCCAGCATTCCTGGCACCCATTGTCATATCACAGCAGTTAATGCATCTAGAAAAAAAAAACACGTGTTAACATAAATGGTTCTGTTAAGATTGCTGCTCGCAATATTCTGTGTTAAACTACATTCTGTTTTCTTGGATGGCCGGGCAAAGCAGCTTCATTGGTACCAGACAGTTGCATAGAAACATTACACCTGTAAGCTCTCCTATATTTTATATTGGTTGGTCGTTGCCATGTCTTCCACCATTCAAATAGCTGCCCCTTTCATATGGGTTGAATCCATACGGCAGTATCCAATACCGCCACTCTGCTCCTACTCATTCCGTTGTGCCAGTGGGACCCACCACTAGTACAATGGGGAGTTAGCACTCCGTAAAGCATCCCCAGAAACAAGTGGAAACACAAGTCCGGATCAGGACAGGTTAGAGAAGTTCCCTTCTGTGAGTTCCATTGACCTGCCCCATTTTGGAAACTATTAATTTCTAGTTCCTTTAAAAAAACTGCTAGTTCCCCATTGCCCTAGCAGTGAGTCCGGCTGTTGTGCGGGCAGCGTAGGAGCATAGGAAGCTGCCATACACTGTGTCAGACCATTGGTCCACCTAGTTCAGTACTGTCAACACTGGCTGGCAGTAGCTCTCCAGAGTTTCAGGCAGGTTTTTTTCCCCAAGCTTGCCTGAGTTTCTGGGGAATGAATCTGAGACCTTTTGCATACAAAACAGGTGTTCTACTACTGAGCTGCAGCCTCACTTCTGCCCATAATCTGTAATGAAGTCCAAAAGAGTAGTCAACAGTCTATTTCAGGAAAATCAACAAAGAGACTTGTGGCACTTTAAAGATTAACCAATTTATGACGGAATGAATTAAATTATTAAAGTGCCACAAGACTGTTTGTTGATGTTTCTTATGTGTGACAGTAGCTTATCATTCTATGGATTGTACTCAGTCCTTCAGGTTTAATGTTTCAGCCTAGCTATAAAATGGGAGGCAGGGTTATTATTTGTTTGCCCTCATGCAAAGTACTGCAATTGCATTTCCACTGCCAGGCACATTGTGTCGCTTATTACAAAATTTAGTGGGTGTTCAGCATGGCATATGCTTGCATTACTGTGTCTGTGTTCTCCATGGCCTGCAAGGACCTAGGACCAATGTGCACATGGCTCCCCAAAAAGTGTTTGTACACATGGCATTCTTTGCAGTAAGTGATAAATTGTATACAGGCTTATATTTGGCATTTCTTTAACATCTGAAACTGACCTTAAGTGTTTATCTGGATATGAAATGGACATGAACAGCATATGTGCAGTTACAAATGAATAAGGACCGTTAAATGATACGATGTCCAACATGATTTGGACATTTAAAATTTTACGGTCCTATGGACGAATGAGGAATTCAGTCTTTGTGAATTCTTGTATGAAATTCCCTGATCCAGACCTTTAAGGCTGATGTGTAAATTGGAATTTATGTATCCACCAGATTCACTTCCCTGAACGTTGCAACATTCTTGACATTTTAAACCTATCAAAATACTAGTTTAAAATAGATATTTTGAGAGAAATATGTGAAAATGCTATTTTAGAGCTTTTATTTAAAAAATGGCAGATTAATGCAGTTATGCAATTATGGGTAAAGCATGCAAAAGTGACACAGATCAGAAAAAAAGATGGCTTGCCCATCCCTAAATAACTCTGCGTGATGGTTCACAGGCAGAGTGCCATAATGCACTATCCAATGCAGCAGAGGGTGTGCTATATTTTCCTGTCTGTCTCACTTGTCCACTGGAACAAACCGTCTGACATTACTGAGTGTCACAATGGGGCACTGATTCAACTTCATGAAGCTGTTATTATCTTGCTGCCATTGATGTCGGCAAATGGTCCCCAAGCAGAGTAAAGGTACAGCCTTGTTTCTCTATTGCTGCATATGAGTCAATGATAGCTTCAATCTCCTCTTTCTGTTACTTAACTGTTGAACATTGAACTGAAAATGTGCTTCCTACAATCTGGGAAATGGAAAACTTCTGTGAAAGCACATTTGGGATTTGGGCATCTCAGTAATCTGCTCTTGCAGTGCAGTGTTTGCTAAAAATGTGTTGCATGGATTAGAAAGAGGTGAGACGCCATGAACTCCAACAAATTCAATGGATCCACAAGCTTCTCCATATCCATATCAGTGGTATATTTAATAAACAATTGAGGCCTCTCTGGAATTTAATTTTTATATTAACTTGAGAGAGAAATGTGAACATTAGAATCAATGCTACCATTGTGTCCATATTTGTAAATGGAACTGACCTAATTGTATGCAAGAAGCATTATTCAAATGAGTAGTTGCTTTGCCAGACTTTGCTAAATGGAAGCATGGTAGCAAATGATAATTAGAACACATCTAAAACTAGTCATTTGTGTCCATGTATACTGAATTGGTCCCCAATATCCAATTTTATTACTGAGGCACATTGGTTTGTTCCCTTTTCTTGTGGTTGGCATTCCATTTCTATTACTCTGCAACGTCTCTAATAGCACAATCCATTTCCACTGAAACAATTTCCATCATTACCTTCCCATACAAATTTTCTATCATCTTTCCCAGTTCTCTTCTGCCATTTACTATGCTGCTTTGCTGCCTGCAGGCTTTTATTGCTTATTTCCATCATAACTCCATTTTTGTTGTGTGCAGATTAATGTGTTTTGCACTTTCCCATTTCTGTCATGTACCTGTTCAGAAATGTCACACCGTCATTGATTCACATCTACAACCACACAGTTCCCCTGATGTCATTGAAAGTTCTGTATTTCTTGTCCTTTTGAGTGTTTGCCCAGAAAAAACTGACACCAGAATATTATTAAAGCATGCTGCTGCATAGGATTTTCCCATAATTGTTTCTAACTTCCAACCATTTAAATGCATTTTTCCTTAATCATCTACTTTGACTCATTCCTAAATGTGTTGCTGTTGTTGTTGTTGTTCATTATATGGATCTGAGTACGATATAAATACATTTTAATCTTAATTTGAATGATGTTTTCACATGTTTTATATGATCATGTTTAAAGTGCTTTTCTGTTGAATGGTTCATTCTCCCAATGAAACACTGAAGCCAGTACAGCTTTTCTATGTGTACGAATCTGCTGATAAATTTGTCTTGATGACAGGCATCCCAGGAACATACATTACATTAAAAATTGTGCAACTGGCTTGAAATGACATGTAGCAAATTGAGTGACACTCACCCAGAATGCAATAACAACACTAGAAAAGATGCTACCAATGAACTCATGGTCACCATTAGCTGTTATAGATGGGCATTTGTGTAAGTGCAACTTTCCCTAACTGATACCAAATACTGTGTGAAGTCATCTGGAAGTGTGGGTATTTACGTGGCAGAACTACTTGATACCAGGTTTCTGGGAAATAAGTAAAATGTGTAGTTCTGAATGGCTTGCTAAGCTAGATTTATTTATTTATTTAAAAATGTTTTAATGCCATATATTAAGCTTTGATATTTGTCTTCTTCAGTCCTGGTGGGAATCTACACTGGTGTTATTCTAACATTTTGAATGGGTTACTGTGACGCATAGTGTCACGTGACCCTGGGTCTCCCATGTTGTAAATGAGTCATACTTACACGTTCTGTTTCTTAGTTCCAGCGTGGCTGCAGATTCATGTGCCTCCTTATACCGGTAATTCTCCTCTCGCAACCCAGAGCTGCTGAGTTTGCTCCGCCCACTTCCTGTTTTCCTTCCTTCGCCCCGTTTGCTATCTTATCTGCTACAGCAGATAAATCACACCAGCCTTATACTGTGCAATCACTGACAATTGTATGCAAAGGAATCAGAAGTTTTCCACCTTAGAATCTGCTTTTATTGTGAAGTACTCCCATGCATCCTGCCTTAAAATTTGAATCAAATTGGGTCATCGGTTGATTTTTTATGATTTTTTAAAAAACATTTCCCCCCTCTTTGCAAAGGAGCTGTAGCTCCCTGCAGGAAAATTAACAAGGTCCCTGGGACTTGTGTTAAGATGTTTTGGGAGGGAGGGAGGGAGTTTGTGTGTGCTTATGACTTGCCCTGCACTGCTGGCTAGGAATGAGGCAGGCAGTGGCCGGAGCAAACCCAGCAACGAAAGGATTTAACAATGTGCCCTGCAGTAACGTTGCAGCGACAGAGAACCGATACAGAGAACCTCGTTAGAAAGGGACACTAGCAACATTATAAGACTAGTGTAGATCCGGCCCTGATCATTCTGTCATGGTTCACTGCGGCTCATGACCCCAAATGATAGCAGGAAGGGCCCACAAGATCAGGAGGGAGCAAGCTGTCAGCCACGTATGGGCAGAAGTGGTTTAAGACAAGCGAAGGTCAGGTTCTAGAAGTGGCAGATAGCAGACCAATGGGCCAGAGAAAAGCAGCATAGCCCAGTCAAGGAAATAGCCAGCTTCAATTGGCAACAACAATTGTGAGGGAAGTTTGCAAGAAGACCATCAGTCTGACAGGATTTTCTGATGGGAGAAAGTTGCTCAGACAGAAAAGTGGATCCCTCAGCTGAGATCTGATAGAGTCAGGAGGGGTTGCATTGATTACTTTGGCAACCTGATGGTCATAGCTCACCTTCCAAGGTGGCACTTGTCTCTGGGTAGCATAGTTTAGCCCGCAAACATGCTGCCTCAATGACACAGGACGTAAGGCATTGGAGTCTGGCTAGCAGGTGTTCCTATTCATGAACCCTGTATACTTCAGCTCTCTAGAAAAGTCAGCAATTAGAAACACAGAATTTATTCATATGTTAATCTAGAGGAATTGTATAATGTTTCATCACCCAAGGACTGCTGTTTCTGCAGCTTGTTTTGGGTTTAATATTTATTTAAAATCATTTCCATCCTGCTTTGGAGTACCCTGGGGTCCTTCAGAGAATCTTTCCCCTTCAAGACACATGGAAAGCCATTTTAACTGGGCAGTAGAATAGCTCAGATGGATTGTTGGCTGCGGGAGGACCCTTCAGTAGTTTGGCTAAAGCATGGACATGCAGTGAGATACTATACAATATTCAGAATTCCCTTGGATCAAACCACACCAGCAGTACAATTTATTAACGAAATATACAGAACACAGTATTGTAGTCAATTCACATGAATATGAGCGCTTGCTCTAATTTCTGAACTTGACCTAACTACTAACATAGGCAGGTAGCTTCTGTAACATGCTGCATCAATAGATGAGTGTGGGAGTCACTTTCGATTCTCCTGGGTGATGAACAGTATGGACGTCACGGAGCCTTCCCAGATAATTCCACCTGAAGCCCCCTTGCCCAGGGCTTGGCTAAGCATTTATCATCTTTGCCTATGAAATTGATTCAATCTGCATCAGGACATTGGCAGGGGTGAAAAAACATTGTACAAATTGTACAAATGCCCTGTAATTTAACCCCAGACTTCCCAACTGAACCAACCCACCATGATATGGTACAAGTCAGTTTAAAATGTAAAAAGGAACTATGATCTCTTCCCCACCCCCACCCCCCTAGTGTTCTTCAGTGATGCTCATGATTGCTGATACAATTTTAAATTGAGCTGAACTGAGTTTAGCCATCACTTTAATTTTAGATAAGCAACTTGACATGTTCTCAGAAGATGCTACAATGTCTGCCCAGTGAACTGGATACTATATGGTATATGCACTTAAACTTCATTGCACCTGATATAAAATTTGCAAGGTAGATCTCAGCAATGGAGGCTTCCCTGGGAAACAATTTTACGTATTGGTATCATAAATTGTATTCTGGTGCTTTATCATGAGGGTGTTGTTTTCAGAGTGCCTGTTGTACATACCTGTTACCATAACAGTTGATATATTATCCCCCGGATTATGAGGCAGATGTTTTAGAAAACACTTCTATTTATATTACAAAGTACTGGAAGTGATGGAATTATAATTATAGTAGAAGTAATAACTATTTTAAAAAGTGTTGTGCAATGTGGTCGTATATATGCATTCAGTGGTGCTTACTCCCTTGTAAGTGTGTTTAGAGTCTAATGGGGTATCTTCATGGCACTGAGTTAGCACCACATTCCCCCCCAAACCACATGCTTTTGCTCCTGTGGGGTTGTGCCCTGTTATCCCCACACAAAGGAGTATGTGTGTGGGTTATATGGATCTAGGAGGCGGAGCCACCGCTGCCTCCACTCTCATGGGGATTGAAGCCAGAGAAAGGAAGAACTTTCCGGCAAAAGAGAGACTCTTTTCCCCATGGAGGCAATGCAGGTGTGTTCCAGCAGGCATTCAGCTTGCTGGCTTCCCCCACCCCAGGTGAATGGTGGCCAATGAGGGGTTGCCACCCACCCACCCACCATGCCTCTGGCGCGACCCCAGAGCAGCAGCAACAGAAGGCGATGTGCTGTCCTCGCTACACACCAGACAAAAAGGTTGAGATAAATCCCCAACTTTTTTGCTTCGGTGGAAGCCTCAGGATGCCTGTGCAGTGGCTTCTGCATCATATAATCGACCCCACGCCACCACACACCCAACCTGGGGCTTTCATCATGTATAGACAGCCCCTAAGACTGCAATCCCATAGCCACTTTCATGAAAGTAAGTACCATTGTTGAGCTCAATGGAGCTGAGTAGACACATATAGAAGTGCACTGTAAGACTGCAATCCTATGACTACTTTCCTAGAAATAACCCCATTGAACACAATGAGATTTACTTCTGAACACATATTCATAGGGTTGTTCTGTTAGTGAATAGAAGCAATGAAGTGAAAATACATTGATAAATGTTTTATAGTGGGGTTTTTTAATAAATCAAGATACATTTTATTTAAGAAAATGTTATGGGGCATTATTTGTGTATCTTCACAGTCCGTGAAGGATACTTATCTAATATTTATTTTTGTAGAGACATCTATTTGTTTTATTTAGGACAGGCTATCTCAGTTAAGTCCTCTGCACAAAAGGTTTTTTTTAATTGGTAAAACAAATTGGTAACAAATTAAAATACCATAATTATACCTTTGGGCACAGGTCACAAAGACGTCAAGAAGAAATACGATTTGTGGGAAAGGTCATCTTTTGACAGGTTGCCCTCATCCCTTTGTTGTGTCTGACTGGTGTATAGCAGAAGGAGACTTTGAAGTGGCTTTGAAATTGGTTTTTGATCTAAAAGTATGTCTAATGCTGGATTCCCAATACTTGCGTTGGAATAAATTTCCAGAGAACTAATCTACCACAAAAGACCCATGTAGTTACAGGCTAGCTCCATATCCCAGGACTCATTCCAGTTTCATTGGCAAAAATTCTTGTAGGGAGATTTTATTAGCTCACAGCGAAGACGGTACACATTTCAAAATGCATCTAGAGAAACATTATTTCCCACTCAGCTAGTGTTCCCACTCAGAAAATTGAGTGAACAAAATTGAAATTATCCAGTTAACTATAGTTTCCTATTTTGCCCAAACTGGGAAAGTATGCTTAATTACTTTGGAAGAAACCAGGATGTTAAACAATGGTTTAAACTTGGTTTAATTTTCTGGCATGTGCTGAAGCTGTTATCCTGTTTCCTGTTTAGACAATATGGGAAACTATATTAATTTAGGGCCACAGCTAGACCTCAGGTTTATCCTGGGATCATCCAGGGTTCGCCCCTGCCTGAGCACTGGATCACCTGTGTGTCACCTAGATGAACAGGTTTGACCCCTGGACGATCCAGGGATAAACCTTAGGTGTAGCTATGGCCTAAGACTTCCTGGTTTGTTTGCCCACACTGCAAATGGAGGAGCAAAGGGCCTGTGTGAGGAATGGGGGGGGAAACTGTCCATAAACATTTCATGTTTAAAACTAAGTTAGTTCAATATTATTACAGATATGGGGCTGAGGATAGTGGGTTGCCTAAAGCCACCTAATGAGTTCATGGGTGTTCTGTTCTACTTCCGGCATGGGGAAGGCTTAGTGTCATTGGTAATGCCTGGTTTTCACCAAGGTCCTGGGCAAGTCAGGTTTCTCAGGGAGGCAGGAAGAGCACAGCACCACAGAGAGCTCTAGGTGTGGGCTAGAAGGTAGCCAAGCTTGTCTGTCTGTATCTCCAGCAAGCAGCAGTTCCCAGCTGAGCCTTAAAAGTAGGGGGATGGACCTCCTTCAGGTTATTTAGCCCCACCTCCGCACTAAGTAAGGCCTTTTCTCCTAAGGACCTTGAGTCTTAGCAGCCCCAAGCTGTGGTGACATGGGGGTCATTCTATTGCAAAACATTCTATTGCTCATTCTATTGCAAAAACGAGGCTTCATATAAAGTCAATATACAAGGTGTATTTATTGTTTTAATTAGGGCTGTGCTCTGCTCCAATTCAGATCGCAAATCCAGAGCGGAGCAACCTGATCCGCCTCCGCCAAAGGCGGATCCGAATCGGGTTGCGGTTTGCCTCCATCCGGAGCTCCGAATGCAGGTAAGTGGGGGGGGGGGCTTACCTGGCTCCGCCGCTGCAGTCCATGTGGCAAATGTGGTGGAGCCAGGTAAGAGGGGAGGGGGGCTTATTCGGCCCCCATTTTGTCCCCCCTTCCCCCCTTACCTGCCTCCGCTATCCACCATGGAGGCAAGTAAGTAGGGAAGGGGGGGCAAAATCTCAATCCACCCCTCCAGATCTCACTCCACGGAGTGGAGCAGGGGAGGGTTGGATCGACCTGAAGTGGTTCGGGCCCGATCTGAAAGTTCTGGATCGGGCCACGAAGTGGTTCGCGGGGTGTGTGCACAGCCCTAGTTTTAATTTCCATAAATGGAATAGAATTGTTAAGTTCATACATATTTTTGATTTTTTTGCTGTGGCTGATGCAGTACATTTTTTGACTATCAAATCCAACATCAGTTTCTGCAGCAGGTGCACAAAAAATAAGACTAGACTTTGTCTTTGAATAGGAGAGATGGTCCTGGAGTCTTCTGAGGTCCCCTGTTTATGATGATGTATTGATTGATGCCTGTGTAAATATTGATTGATGCCTGCATAAATGTTTTCTAATGTGTTGTTAGCTTTCGTCGATGTACTTGAAGTAGCTTGTGGGGCTAGAAAAATAAAGTGCCTGCTATTTGCTAACAGACATCTAAGTGAACTGCCCCCCTCCTATAATGTGCTTATGTATGTGTGTATGTAAGCAGTTTGACAGACAATAGAGAAGATTTCCATTTTATTAAATTAAGCCATGTTCGTATATCTGGGTAATACCAATATTAATTCTTAAATACGGAGCAAACTATAATGAGAAGTTTTAGTCAAAAGTCCGAGGCTTTCAGGGATAATTACATCAGTAATATTTATTGCTATTACTACAAATATGTTTTCTGTGTTTATATTATAATGGCCATTGGCTAAAAAAAAAAAAGTTTTTGAATGAACTGTCATTACTGAATGCAAAGGCGTATTTGCAGAACACTCTCCAAAATGAAAGAAGATTCTAGGGTAATGGCTAGATGGGGCGATATCCCTGGGATCGCCCCGGGATCATCCCTGTGCATTCACATAACGCACAGGGGATCCTGGGAGCAGGGATGAATGATCCCTCCCTTTCGCCAGGATATTGCCCTACCCTTTTAGCCCACTTTTCCCACAGTCTCGGGGTGATCCCAAGACCGTGGAAGGTTTGTCTGGGCATCACGGGTTGTCCCAGCTCCTCGCGAGTAACCATGAGGAGCCGGGACCTGGGCACAGAGCTTCCCAGGAGCTCTGTGCCCATCAGGGATAGGGTGGGGGAGCGGGGAAATTTATTTATTTAAAAAAATACTTACATCTTGTGATCGAGCGCTCATGCACTCCTTCCCCTTTTTAAAAAAATAAACAAAATGGCAGGCGTGACGTCTTCTTCCTCCTGGGACGTGACATGCCATGTGTAGACAGAGTTGGAGATCTCATGATAACCATATCGTGAGATCCTCCCCCCTCTTTTGCGCTAGACCCGGTAGGTCTAGAATGCCCTAGGCTGCACAATTTTCTATCCTGGCTCTTTCCTATTCCTGCAAATAGGTCAAACCCTTCCTGGGCCAAGGAATCATCTACTACAAATTTTATATCAATTTCTTTTATAATAAATTTGAAATTTGTGGACCACCATATATGGCTCTGGCATTTCTCATCTGATTGTCATTTGTTTCTTCCAGGTCTTCAAGTAACTTGGCAATCCTTTAGTGTTACCTTCCAAAAACAATTAAACCTCAAGTTTAAACCTTTAGAGATATTAATTAAGGAATGGAAATTTTCAAGCATAGTCAGTGAACTTCAAACTAATTTAATTAGTTGGATTGTATGCAAGAAATGCTGGCAGCTGTAAATAAGTACTGTAAATATTTATGCTGCTCACACTTAAATATTTATTAAATTGCATGGAACCGGTCAGCATAATACATCTGTATGCCTATGAATATATTACATATTCTATAAAATATAACTTGTGCACACATTTGTCTCTTCTTATGACCACATAATGTTTCAAAACTGCACCTATTTTTGTAAGATTGGCTAGTTTTAGCTTGACGTAAAGTAATGAAATACAGTTAAAGCAAGTGTAAGCCTGGCTTTCAGACACACACAGCCCACCACTGTTTTGCATTAAAGGATCCTTACATTGGCAGATTATATAAAGAGCTGGGGTGGGTGGGGGAAAGTGCAGAAAAGGGCAACTAACATGATCAAGGGGCTGGAGCATCTCCCCTATGAGGGAAGGTTACACCAACTGGGATTGTTTAGCTTGGAAAAAAGGAGGCTAAGGGGAGATCGAGGTGTACAAAATTATGCATGGTATGGAGAATGTGGATAGGGAGACATTTTTCTCCCGCTCTCATAATACTAGAACCCATTGTGGTCATCCCATGAAGCTGATTGGTGGGAGATCCAGGACAAATAAAAGGAAGTACTTCTTCACACAGCGCATAGTGAAATTATGGAACTCACTAGCCCAGGATGTAGTGATGGCCACCAATCTGGATGGCTTTAAAAGGGGGTTGGATAAGTTCCTGGAGGTGAAGGCTATCCATGGCTACTAGCCCTGATGGTTGTGTGCTATCTCCAGTATTCGAGGCAGTAAGCCTGTGTGCACCAGTTGCTGGGGAACGTGGGTGGGAGGGTGCTGTTGCACCATGTCCTGCTTGTTCATCCCTGGCCGATGGCTGATTGGCCACTGTGTGAACAGAGTGCTGGACTAGATGAACCCTTGGTCTGATCCAGCAGGGCACTTCTCATGTTCTTGCTGTTGTGTTTCTCAGAATACTCCTGCTTTCGATGGGAGGCAAATGACGAGGCTTGCTAAGTAATCCACAAAGCTTTTATTAAGCAACAAACATCTCTTCTATCTGAATAGGGTCTAACCTCTTGGAAACGTCCCCCTAGGCAAAACTATGCAAACTAAGCAAGACAGTTGCCTGCTCAAGAAGAATAGGAAGCCACTTCGCAAACGCCCGTAACTTCAGAGCGCCTGGTGTGGAGGCAGGTTCTGGCGGAATCAAACCGACTTTCTCACACCTTCCTTCTGCCCTGTGTGTTTGAGCTTCCGGCGGACCCTAGCATCAGCTAGCTTTTTGGGACACTCACCTCCGGAAGAAGGCTCGCTTACCACCAAGTGTGTAGGATTTGGCCTTGAGGAGACAAGCTCTGGAGAGGGCTGACTTCCAGCTGGTGAATCGCCCATGAGAGCTTCCTCCCCCACTGGTACAGGCTGGCTGGTGTCTGGTGCTGCGTCTTTTAGTTCTGAATCTGATTCTGATTGATTACCTGAAACATCTTCTCCCAAAACAGGGGCAGTTGGGTTAGACATGACACTTATGTTGTTAGGTATGAGTGTATGAAGACGCCCTGTTCAGGCATTCACATTGGCCTTCTCCCTCCCTTGTGTTCCTGGCATGCAACTCTGTCTGCTAGACACTAGAGAGGTAACTTCTGCAGTAGAAGTTCTGCTCTGCTTGGGTACCCCCCTGTGTGGGAAGCCTAAATGAGTAGAGCAGACTCTGTGGTGTAGATGTTACCCCTTCCCATGCATGGAGGATGATGGAGATGAGCAACAGGAATGCAATGAAGGGGGAGGGGGTCAATGAGCCTAGTCCTTTTCTCCCCTGCATGTGATTGTAATTGTGTGGGGTATGAATGCCTAAACAGGGCTAGCAAGAAAAGGACTTGATATTCTTTTTCTTTTTAAAGTAAAAAGCAAACAAACATTTATTTCTGTCTAAACAACACAAAACAACAGTAGCTTATTGGAACAATTGCACAATATATTTTACAATACGTTGCATGACTTACAAATTGTTTGGCATGTAAGGTAGGGTAACCATATGAAAAGGAGGACAGGGCTCCTGTAGCTTTAACAGTTGCATAGAAAAGGGAATTTCAGCAGATGTCATTTGTATATATGGAGAACCTGGTGAAATTCCCTCTTCATCACAACAGTAAAAGCTGCAGGAGCTGTACTAGAGTGACCAGGTTTAAAAGAGGGCAGGGCACCTGAAGCTTTAACTGTTGTGATGAAGGGGGAATTTTCCCAGGTTCCCCATATATACAAATGACACCTGCTGAAATTTCCTTTTCAATACAACTGTTAAAGAAACAGCAGCCCTGTCCTCTTTTTCCTATGGTCACCCTATGTAAGGATTTGAATCTTCTTTTCAAGTAATGGTATCTCCAAAATGAAAGGTGATGAATCAGTGATCTCAACTGCAGAAAGTCTTTATTTACATAAAATATGAATGGGACCCAAGTTTCCATAAATTAATCTTGATAAGTGTTCACAGATGATTAGGACGTTCATTTGAGGTAGGGTGACCAACTGTCAGGATTTCCCCGGATTTGTCCTGGTTTTTGTTCTTTCCATGGTGTCAGGGGGGATTTTCTATAATTTTCAATAATGTCCTGGAACGACACACCTTCCTCTTTAAGGCTGCCATTAGCATGGCAGGAGGGAGTGACATGCTTTCTTGAGGCACGTCATTCCCCCACTCCGAGCTCCAATTGAGGTCTTAAAGGGGAAAGTGGGTCATTCGTGGACATTATAGAAAAGGCCCCAATTGGAGTGGATGGTGGTGGTGCAGAATGAAATCCTTTCCCCTCCTCCACTCCAATCGGGTTCTTTAAGGTGGTGGGGGAATAACGTACTTTCTGCAGGACTCAGAAAGCTGCTTCCCCCCCACACACACACTAGGTGTCCTCTTTTTTGGTTTCCCAAATATGGTCACCCTATTTGAGGGCGAATACACATGCACGCACACACACACACACACACACACAGTGTGGTAAAAGTGGTTTGAACACAGATTCATGACCCTCAAAACAAATGGCTTTGAATTGTTTTACAGGCCATGAACATCTACAATTGAGTGCATAATGAAGAAAACAATACTAGCAACACTGTCTGTATGATCGCCTTGATGTATTTGCTTATTTGCAATTGAAGTAAAATGGCCCCCAATCTACCCTTCGGATTCAGTCAATCCCAACAGTAGATGAAATGGGCAATTATGCTAAATAACTTTCCAATTTTATGCTCTGTACTGATAAGATAAACAAAGTATTCTAATGAACTCACTGGTATAAGCAACATTTTGGTAAGTATTGAGGTACATCTTTAGATCTTTCATGAATGTGGGTTCAGCCACTTCAACCATATTTTAGAGCGTTCACTCCTTTATTGCTTCATAAATTGTGTCAGAAATACCAAGGAGGATGCTTATATGATGATGTTGGCAGAGCTGGAAAGGGGATTTGGAAAAGGCAGAAGACCTTTTGTGGATATTATAGTTTCGCAGTCATGATCCAAAATTGGGATATTAGTACGTGTGCAAATCACACAGTGATTTTTGCGTTACAACTAACAGTCACATTTATATATTGGAATGAGCTGCAGCAATCTGAAAAAGAACAATTTGTATGACATGTTTGCGCAAGATTAGAACAACTGGTAATGCTTCCCCAGGCTCAATTATAAAGTCAGGCATTTTAAAGATTTTTATTACAGAATGTACAATGTTTGTGCAACCTTGGTTAAGTGTTTGACTGTTACACCAGTTGAACAGGAGAAAACTGGCTCACATAACTGATACATTTATAAACTTTGCAGGTTTCTCCCACCCCACATTTGGGGTTGGCTGTTTTGACTCAATGGCTTGTTCACTTGGGCCTTAGCTAGACCTAAGGTTTATCCCGGGGTCGTCCCTGCCTGCTCCCAGAATATCCTGTGTGTCATTTACATGAACAGGTATGACCCCGGGACGATCCCAGGATAAACCTTAGGTCTAGCTAAGGCCTTGGTGTTCTGGTTGTTGTTTTTTAAACCCAGGGTTTGTTCTTGGGTTACAACTTTGGCTTGTCAGGGGAGAGAGAAGCCAGAGTTCCACATTCAGACATAAAATTAACCAATCCAGGGACAAAATGATTCTTGTTTCACCATTCCTGCTGGCAGGAGGAGCCAAGCGGGACCGATCAGGTTGCATGAACCAGCATGGTGTCTTGCTCATGGTAACCTAGCTTTCAAAACAACAAACCAACCTGGGTTACTGTTCCATGTGAACTAGGCCGTGACTTCAAAATTTCAGACAAGTATCCATTACTTGTGTTAATCACAGACTTTTTTGTTTGTCATTAAATGGTTGGTGGCCTAGTATTTAAATGAGAAAAGTCCTTATTAAATTTCAAGGGAGCAGGCCACATACTTTACCTTCACATACACTGGGCCAAATTGGGCATGTGTACACTTCCCAGCTTTCTGGGAGGGAAGGGGGAGGATCTCATGATATTCTGATCACGAGATCCTGCTCTTTGGACAGACGTCACGAGCAACATCCTGGGAGGAATGAGGGATGTCATGCCAACCGTTTTCTTTTTTCTTTTTCTTTTTACTGAAGATGAGTGCATGTGCACTCCAACAAAAAGGTCATTTAAAAAAAAAAAAAACCAATGATCCTGCTTCCCTCCCCCTCAATGGGTATGGAGCGCCTGAAGAGCTCCGTGCCCCATGCCTGGTTCCCACCTCCTTGCATTTACTCACAAGGAGGCGAGACGAAGCCGGGATGGCCGCCCACACTTCCCGCAGTCTCAGGATGATCCCAAGACCACTGGAAATATCGGGCTAAAAGTCATCCCAGTTATCCCGGGGAAATGAAGGGATCTTTCCTCTCTGCCCTCGGGATCCACTGTGCATCATCTGTATGCACAGGGATGATCCCGGGACGATCCCTGGGATAAGGCATGGTGTAGACATGTCCATTGTCTTTCAGATTTCATATAGGAGGTACCAGAGTTGATACTGTTGCTATGGTTGGTTTGACACCTCCTCCTTGATTATAATTTATTTATTTATTACATTTATATACCGTCCCACAGCTGAAGCTCTCTGGGCGGTTCACAAAAGTTAAAACAGTTAGCATTAAAAAGTATACAAAATTTTAAAAAACTGTGGATGTTGGGCTTGAACTGTGGAGGACTGGGTTAAAACCTTTCCTCATCACCATGAAGCTCATTGGATGACCTTAGGTCAGTCACACTCTGCTAACCTAACCTTCTTCACAGGGTAGTTAAAAGGATAACATGAGGGGGGGGAGGTAACTGCCATGTCTCTTACCTTGAATCCTGCAGAGAGGAACCCAAATGTTTGCTTTGAATTTTACTTTATGGACAATTTTAATGACAGCTCTTCTTAGAAGTTTATAAAAAAAAATATCAATGAATTGTCCGAATATATAGTGTTAGTAAGCTCTGATTCTGCAATGGCACTAAAAACCCTATGGAGGCCTGTGTCAAACTACAGTGAAAACAGGAGATAGAAAGCAAAGCGTTATTTTCTGTGTAGTTTTGGAAGAAACAAACAGATATATAAATAACATTTATCCAACTTAATTTTCCCTCTGTGTTAATGTGTATGCTACTTGCAATCTCAAGTTTAGCTTTTGGACTTTGGAAATATTTTGTTTGTATCTGTAGTTATTGTAACATTTTGACAGGAGTTGTTTGAAATGTTGATTGTCATACATGGGACAGTAAGAACATATTACAAAGCCACTTAAATGTGACAGGCCGTATTTGAGCTATAAGGAAAATTTAAAGCCCTAATCAATTTGGGACCTGGGAACCTGAAGGCATCTTCTGCAACCTCATGAACCTGCCTTGAACATTAAATAAGAACAGCCCTGCTGGATCAGAACAAAGGCCTTTTGAGCTCAGTACCCTGTTTCTCACCAGGGTCAAACAGATGTGTATGGGAAGTTGTGAGGTAAAAGACCGCTACACTAGGCCCGTCGCCTAAACCCTCCTCAGGCCAAGCGCCACCACTTGAAAACCTGAGGGAGGCTTAATTAAAACCTTTCCCCTAGCTATGAGGGAAACAGGTTTAATTCAGGATCTTCTCTAAATATACTGTGGGAATCTGGTGTGGGTGTTTAATAACTGTAAGGCAGGTAAATAATGCCCAGCTGACACGTGGTATTTGGTAGCTAACAAAATAATAATAAGTTTATTGTCATTTAAAAGCTTTAAATCAAAATATAATACTTTCAATCCAGCCTGATCTAAACGCTCTACACACCAACCACTTCACTCTCTTTACACCAATCCGAAGTCCCTAGAATCCAAACTCTTCTTGTGGGCTCTCCCACACTAGAGGTCTTCAGGAGGCAGCTGGACAACCATCTGTCAGGGATGCTTTAAGGTGGATTCCTGCATTGAGCAGGGGGGGTTGGACTCGATGGCCTTGTAGGCCCCTTCCAACTCTGCTATTCTATGATTCTATGATACTCTACAAATAAACAACTTGCCCTCACAAACTCCCAACACTCTCCTTATTTACTCCTCCCCTCCACCTATTACATCATAAACCACACCCACTCAGCTCTAACATTCCAAACTTACCAGACATACTAAGGCAGACATAGGCCACAGCTAGACCTAAGGTTTATCCTGGGATCATCCAGGGTTCGCCCCTGCCTGAGCACTGGATCCCCTGTGTGTCACCTAGATGAACAGGTTTGACCCCTGGACGATCCAGGGATAAACCTTAGGTCTAGCTATGGTAGGCTGACCATATGAAAAGGAGGACAGGGCTCCTGTATCTTTAACAGTTGTATTGAAAAGGGAATTTCTGCAGGTGTCATTTGTATATACGGAGAACCTGGTGAAATTTCCTCTTCATCACAACATTTAAAGCTGCAGGTGCGCTGTCCTCTTTTAAAATGGTCACTCTAGTATAGCTCCTGCAGCTTTAACTGTGATGAGGAAGAGGAAATTTCACCAGGTTCTCCATATGTACAAATGACAACTGCAGAATTCCCTTTACTATGCAACTGTTAAAGATACAGGAGCCCTGTCCTCCTTTTCATATGGTCACCCTATGGCCATATACTAGGATGACCATATGAAAAGCAGGACAGGGCTCCTGTATCTTTAACAGTTGCATAGAAAAGGGAATTTCAGCAAGTGTCATTTGTATATATGGGGAACCTGGTGAAATTCCCTCTTCATCACCACAGTTAAAGCTGCAGGAGCTATACTACAGTGACCAGATTTAAAAGAGGGCAGGGCACCTGCAGCTTTAACTGGTGCGATGAAGAGGAAATTTCCCCAGATTCCCCATATATACAAATTACCCCTGCTGAAATTTCCTTTTCAATACAACTGTTAAAGATACAGGAGCCCTGTCCTCCTTTTCATATGGTCAGCCTACATATACAATATAATCAATTGTGGGGTAACGCCACAGAAGTCCACAAATGGAACATGAGGGCTATAGCTCTCTCCTGTTATTGTTCCCCAGCAACTGATATTCAGAGCCATATTGCCTCTGGCCCAAATTGCATCCATTAGCCGTCATGACTACATTCATTCATCAAAGGCCCTCCTCTGCTTCCCCATACTTTCTGATGTTAGGAGCATGGTGACCATTATTATTATTACTGCTGCTGCTATGACTACAACTACTTCTACATTTATATCCCACCTTTTTTTCCTCAAAAGAACCCAAGGCAGCTTACATGATCCTCCTCCTCTCCATTATATCCTCACAACAACCCTGTGAGGTAGTTTGGGCTGAGAGTCAGTGACTGGCCCAAAGTCATCCAGTGAGTTTCATGGCCAAGTGGGAACTAGAACCCAGATCTCCTGAGTCCCAGTCCAGCACTCTCACCACTACACCACACTGGCTTCACGTGTAATTGACAAATACAGATTTCATAAACATAAAAATGATTTTAGAATCCAAGGCCGTAGCTAGACCTAAGGTTTATCCCAGGATTTTCCTGGGGTCAAACCTGTTCATCTAAGTGCTACACAGGGCATCCAGCGCTCAGGCAGGGATGGACCCGGGATGATCCTGGGATAAACCTTAGGTCTAGCTACGGCCTAAGACATCTAGGTTCGTCTGTATTGCTGTGGATACCAGTTTTAAGTAAGCAGTGTTCCGTGTGCACTCTGTTCCGTAAACATTTACTTCAGCTACAAACAAATACTACCAACAACCTTATTCCCGATGGCTGGCTGGAGGAAAATGACAATTTAGTTCAAAATACCTGCAGCTCCTGCCTTGGTTTGTCTCCACAAGCATCTTTTTTTGTGCGGAGACTCTAGTAGAGAACAAATAGCTGCACCGTTTTGTCAGCTGGGGTGATAATGAATTCAGTGAGTCAGTCATCCACTTAAAATAAGGCAGATACATGCTACATAAAAATGGGACTACCAAAGTAACAGTCTTCCAGCACTGCTTGGTGCCAGCACCCTGTGGTCTTCGTGGCAAAGTTTGAGGAGGTAGTTCAGCAGCACTGCAAAACAGTCAGAACAATCATGAGAGACATAAAGCGGTAGGATGCCTTGAAGCCCACTGAGACAACCAAGTGGTTCAGTATATTAAGGCACACTGGCCGATTTGTTTCTGCTGCCCTTCCTTTCAGGACTGGCACCATGGCCAGGCAAATCTCTATTACGAGAGTTGCATCTTCTAGTTCCTCCACAGGTTTGCACAAACTCCTAGTTTTGTTAAGGAATCCACTGAACTATTGGCTCTATCTTGAGATCGTCATGCGGATGATTATCCCAGTGGACAAATAACAGGCATTCCCTTGGACAAAACTAGCCACCATTTCCATTTTTTTTAAAAAAAAAAATCCATTCTATAGTATTCCAGCAGGTCTGGGACTCCCAAATAGTTGTAACCATGATATCTGAATACAGTGGTGACAGTAATAGAGTCTCTGCTGGTTTCCTGAATACAATTGAGAACGCTCAGTGGACACAAAGCTGTTGGCAGTAACCATGCCCACAAAGATTGCACAGTACAACTACTGATGTATGTTTAATTTGTTAAAGAGTTTAACTTCTGTTTTTTTTCCAGCTATATTATGTTGTGTCTCAGTGGTAGAGCATCTGCTTTGCATGCAGAAGGTCCCAGGTTCAATCTCTGGCATCTCCAGTTAGGGCAGGAAAATCTCCTGCCTGAAACCCTGGAAAGCCATTGCTGCCAGTCAGTGTCAACAATACTGGGCTAGATGGACCAAGGGTCTGACTCAGTATAAGGCAGCTTCCTCTGTTCCTATGTGGATTTTTCATTGTTAAAACAGTAGGTATCAGCAGTGATGGGGCAGATCCAGGCCTTTTCCAGCTCCAACTATCAGACTTGGGGGTGGCAAGGAGAGAAACTGCTCTTTCCGTCCTCATTTCAGCAAAGCCACTGACACCATATTGAATCCAAAAAGGCCACTAGACACTATCACCTTCCCAAGATGTTGGCAGGCACTCAGTGGAGCCTAAAGCTCCCCCGCTCCATGAAGATCATCGAATCATAAAATAGTACAGTTGGAAGGGGCCTATACTGTAAGGCCATCGAGTCCAACCCCCTGCTCAATGCAGGAATCCACCCTAAAGCATACCTGACAGATGGTTGTCCAGCTGCCTCTTGAATGCCTCTAGTGTGGGAGAAACCATGGTCTGGTCTTCCTGTCCAGAATTGAACCCTTCCTGTCACCACCCTCCCTTTTACGTTGCTGGTCCAAGACCAGGGTCAGTGAAAAGTTTCACACCCAGGCTGGAAAGACCTCAGCTTTGGTTAGGACTTTAGCACCACTGCCCATTCTTGGTGCATCTAGAGAGCCGTGTTACCCATGATCTCCAGATGCCTCATGCACACTACATATGCACGGCTGTGTCTGAGGTTTCCTTGAAGCTTAAGAAGTTGCAACCATTGAGCCTCAGAATTCTGTATCTGTTTAAGTGTGTGTTTTAAAGAATCGATTAATTACAACTGGTGGGCTTCCCTGGAATACATTCTAATAAGATCAGTCATGAATTGGATGCTGAGAGAAAGATGTACATATCACCAAGGATATTTTTTAAGTAGCGGGGAACGTTCAGGAAAGTGAGCCATGAGATGACAGCTGCGTGGAAACTGCTTAAGGGCATTGGGAGTAAAGGGTGAGGAGGAGGACTTGGAATGTGCAGTTCACCAAGCTGGTAGGAATTTGGGGGCGGGGAAGGATGAATAAAACATTGCAATCTTTGGGTGTGTTTTCAGCACTGCCATCCCCAATATAATTGAGTTTAACTTCTGAAATGGGGCAACAAAAGAGAATGCATGTATCACAAATCATCTTGGGGAGATTGGAAGGGGAAAGTATTTTGGTGGATTCTCCCTTGCAATGGAAAGCACGTTAGAGACAAACAAGGTGTGGAATGGTGGGAAATGAACGTATTATGGAACAGATAGACTGTCCAGTAAGTAAGTTGACTCTGTCCAAAGTGCTGAGTGTCACTTAATCTTGGCTTTTAATACATTTTAGAGCAGTGCCAGACAATTGAATTTTTTGTTTTGTTTTGTTTTGGGGATATAGAGCTCCATCAGACAAATGTTTTATTGCACACTTGTTGCTGGGCACTCACGGATTTTCAAAGGTCCCTCTCACAACGTTGCCTGCCTCCCATGCGCCTCCCGCCCCTTCTGGCCTTCCTCCACACACACACACACACACACACACACCCCAGCCATTTTTTGTTGTTGTTGTTTAAAGGGACCATGTGCCGCTGGAGAAGGTAGGTGCTTTTTAAAAAAACAATAAAGCCCCCCCGCCCCTGATTCCCCCCCAATGCCCGATGACCCCCTTCCCCCTCGCTCACCCGTCCTCCCCCCATCCCCGATGTCGTGTCCCCGGCTTTCCCCCCCTGCGCCATCCCTGATGTCCTGTCCCCGGCTTCCCCCCCCGTGCCATTCCCGATGTCGTGTCCCCAGCTTCCCCCCCCCGTGCCATCCCCGATGTCGTGTCCCCGGCTTCCCCCCCAGCGCCATCCCCGATGTCCTGTCCCCGGCTTCCCCCCCGCGCCATTCCCGATGTCGTGTCCCCGGCTTCCCCCCCAGCGCCATCCCCGATGTCCTGTCCCCGGCTTCCCCCCCAGCGCCATCCCCGATGTCCTGTTCCCGGCTTACCCCCCCTGCGCCATCCCCGATGTCCTGTCCCCGGCTTCCCCCCCCGTGCCATCCCCGATGTCCTGTCCCCGGCTTTCCCCCCCCGCACCATCCCCAGTGTCCTGTCCCCGGCTTCCCCCCCCCCGTGCCATCCCCGATGTCCTGTCCCCGGCTTTCTGTCCCTCGCCCCGATGGCTGCTCTCCTTCCCTCGCCCCTGTCCCCGATGCCCGGCCTTCTCCCCCCCTCTCTCCTGGCGGGTCCGGCCTTCCCCCCGCCCCTCTCTCTCCCCCCCCAGGATCCCCCCCGGCCTGATGGGCACAGTGCTCGTATGAGCGCTGTGCCCAGTCCATGGCTTTTCCCGGCTACTCGCGAGTAAGCGAGCAGCCGCAAAAAGCCACGGACCCTGCTAGACGTTTTGCAGCCCCGGCCTCAGGGGCTTATGCCAGCTTAAGGCAGGTTTCAGCGCGGCCTGACCCCGGATTCCCCTGTGTGTCATCTGGATGCACAGGAGGGAAACCGGGCCTCACACCGCGCTAACGCCTGGTCTAGCAAGGCCCTGAGTGTCCTTCCTTAAAAAATAAATTGAAATCCTTCCACACAGGAAACTAGCCCGTCAGAGAGTAGGCTAGGCTAGAACCCTTTACCCTGACTTGCTTGTTTCTGTATGTGTGTTGTTGTTGTTGATGATGATGATGATGACTGTAGAGGTCCGTTCATTCTTTGAACTTGCACAGACGGAGCTTGATTTAGTCTTGGTAGTATTTCATAGGTTACATTTCTCACTGTGGAAAAGTATTGGGACTTTTGAACACCCATTCACATGTGGTTTTCAAACATCTGTGTTGTCCATGACCCACCCCTCAAGAAGCAAGCACCTGTGCAAATGCATCATTTGCAAATGAATGTTCACAACTGTATCGCTCAAGGGCATTCTTTCTCTTTTCGTTGACCAGCTTGCCATTTCTGACTGGAAAGTACTAAAACAGTCAAATAATAACCAAATGTAGCAAGGATCATAAGACTCAGAGAACTGGTTTATTTCCAAGTTATTGAGAAATAGCGAAACAATGTAGGAGACGTTTCTCTTCCCATCCTCCTTTCGTAAAGCCATTACTGACGTTTGGCAAGGTTAATAAAAAAGAGTATTGCATCGCATCTAAGAGAACTCTTTGCCTGGCTTGCTGACAACAAATGTACATAAAAATAAATCATTGCTGGAGCTTTTAATAAATTCCCCCATTCGTTTTGTTTTCTAGTCTGTATAAACAAGGCAATTTGGTTATTAATCATCATGGCTGACATAGAACGAGGCTGACTTGGCCAACGGTCAGGACATTACAGAGCTTCAGAAGGTCATACGGGGATGTGTTGAGGGCAGCTCAGTGTCACGCAAACCACTTCTGTAAACCATGATTAGGTTCTTGGTTTGCCCTAGGAATTGTGGCTCACAGCGTTGGAGGAGATTCAGTACTGCCGTCTTCCCACTTTTGCAGGAGAGGTTGTTTCAGATAAACTTGAGGATTGGATAGATGGAAGATCTCACCTGTCAGGAAAAATAAAAATCTATTATTTATCTTACATATATTTGCACTGCCTATCGAAGACAGTTCACATGCTAAAACCATTATAAACAACAAATAAGGGTGCAATCCTATGCATGTTGACTAGTGAATTCTAGGCATTGTAGGACTTTATTTGTTCTAAACACACATAGGATTACATCCTAAAATACTACACCAGTAGCAATCCGTGGGCAGTATGCAATGGTGACTGTCCATAGCCACTAGCCCTGCCAATTCCATAGCACAGATGAGGCCCACTGCTTGCACAATGGAGATTTATTTATTATTAATTTTATTTATTATTTATTCATTACATTTTATACTGCCCATTAGTCAAGGCTCTCTGGGCAGTGCAGTCAAACCATAAAATACAACAAGTACCAAACAAATTTTAAATATTATAAATGTAAAAAGGCAATGTTTGGTGCTTCTGAAGGCAACCCGAAATGAGTGGAAATGCTAGTTTCTGGAATGGGGCAGGTCAGAAGGGCTCACAAAAGGGACCTCTCTCATTTCAGGGCTTGCCCCAGAAGTGCTAAATCCCTGTTGCACAAGCGGTGGGCCCCGCTTGCACCACAGAATGGATGGGGCTGTCTGCTTATGGACAGTCATGTTGGATACTGCTCCTGTCTAAAACAACACGAAAAAATAAAATAAAAGCAGCAATAGTTTCAAACGATAATCACCTAAAAGCCTGCGAAAATTCAAATTAGTCAGGTAAAAGCAGATGTGAAAGTCAGGTTTTAAAAACCTGCTTAAAAGCATAAAATGAGGGGAATAAACCAATTCTGCATAGGTAGGTGTTTCACAGCGGTGGTGGAGCCACCACAGAAAAGTCCCGATCTCTTGTGATGACTAACTTGATGGACCTCACTGGTAGACCTGTGAGCTGGGCCTCAGAATCTGTGCAAGAAGGAAAGGGAATAGGCAGTCCTTTAAATACAGTGGTCCCAAGCTATTTAGAGCTTTGGTTAACAACCAGCACTGTTATTGCCTCCCCTCAGTTCAAATCCTGCCAAGCTGAACCAGCAAGGTCTGAAACAGAGTCCTCCATCTGTTGAGCCATCACACATTCAGGTGTATCCCTAACAGGGCTATAGTTGCCAACTCTTTGAAACCTGAGGGGAATTTCTTTTAGTTTTCCTAAGACATTTCTAAAGAAAGAATGCCATTTTGAAGGGAAATATTATTTATTCATTTGTATCCCATCCTACATCATTGGGATCTCAGAGCAGCATGCAGATATTGAGTTGAGTAAATGATAGCTTGATATGCAGTAAACCGAAAAGGTTACTGTTATATGCTAGCATTAACTTAGTGCAGTCTTCTTCTTTTTTAAAGAAATTGTGAAGTCTCAAAGGATAAAGGAGGAAATGATATAATGTGTACATGTGAGTGGGTGTGGCACAGTAAAATTAATCTTGGATATCGACTTTGAAAGGAAAAGAAAGGGATGTTCAAAAACTTCGCCCCGGTTTTTGGCAATCCCCCCCCCATCCTCAAGTGGCCTGCCCCACATTGTTCAGAAGGACCCCACCACCCAGCGAAATGGAGGGTGTGTGTGACTGTAGTGGGAAGACGGAATGGGAAACTTTCCTTCTGGGATCTTCCTTAAGTCATTTTAGGATCCAAGCCCATGGGAACGTTTGAGATGATTTCAGAAGGGTTTCCTTAAACTCAGAAGGGTTTGTTTCACTTAAGAAGGGTTTGCATCTGAGAATCTCAGTGCATTTGCAACGGTGCAGAAACAGAATGAGGCCACTGGCTAGGGCATGGCTGTTTTGAGCAATACAGAATGAATCTGACCAAAACACCATTCTGGACAAATGCTTAACATGCTGTTTAAAATGCTTAGCATGCTTCCCAGGCATGAAATGGTTTTTCAGAAAGTACAGGCAGACACTTTAATGACTTGCAATATTTTTTCCTTACAGGATCCAAAGTTACGTGAACATCTGGATGGAGGGAACGTAGGTGGACGACTGGAAAACCGGATGCTTACAATCGTGTATGGCCCTGACCTGGTTAACATATCGTACTTGAACTTAGTAGCAGCTCAGGAAGACATTGCAAAGGTATGGCATCCCAAAGATATAATGGTTCAACTGGGAAAGGATCATTACATTCTGTTCTCGACTGAAATGGGACAGTTGAGAAGGCACAAGGATAAGGCTTATAGGTCTATTGGTATTTTCAGGGACAGGGCACATTACTGATTCTAATTTAAAAGAAGTGATCATGATCTTAAGGCACGCTGTAGCCTGAGTTTTGGAAATCATGTAACACATTTCAAAACTGCATTATTCTGTATATGACAAATTGTGCATTTGGTTTTGATCTGCGAAAAGGAGTAATTGGCCTTAGCTAGACCTAAGGTTTATCCTGGGATTGTCCCGGGGTCGGCCCTGCCTGCTCCTGGGATCCCCTGTGTGTCATTTACATGAACAAGGACGACCCTCGGGATGACCCCAGGATAAACCTTAGGTCTAGCTAAGGCCTTAAGCAGTACAGATGTGACAGCATTCAGATACGTCTCGTGCTTCTGAATTTTCCTCTTTATTTGCAGTAATTAGCAGTGTATATTTCTAGACAAACCATTTATTGGTTAATGTGTGTAAAAGCATTCTCATAAACAGTAGTGAACAGTTATGAGGTTTCATGAACTTCTTGTTCCCCATTTTGAGGAAGGAAAGAAATCTTTAGTTTCTTGGCTTTTCTAGTCATCTGGATCTGGCTATATATGTACGGTGTTTCAGGTTTCTACCTCATCGGGAATTTCCATAACAATTTTGGTACTCCTGTGAGTGAGTGAGTAAATGAATAAGGTCTGAGCATGTGTGTATATATCAGTTTCCAGTGTTTTATTTCTTTGCCACAGAAAGGGGTGGCCGGAAGAGAGAGGGAAAGTGTCCTGGCCTACCCTTGGCTCTGGCCACTGCGGATATGTAGCTTCCAACAAATTACCCCTGTGGGTAAATAGCTCTCAACAACAACAAGTTTCTCCCATCCCTGCCTTAAACTGTGGGCATGTCTAGACCAGGGTGTGTGGAGGGGGAGGATCTCGCGATATGCTGATTGAGAGATCCTCCCCCTCAGTCTACATGCAGCGCGGGAGGAAGAGGACATCGCACCCGCCATTTTGTTTTTTGTTTTTATGGAAAATGTGCGCAGGAGCGCTCCAGCGACAATGTTATTTTTATTTTTATTTTTTAAAAAACAACTTCCACTCCCTCCACCCCACTCCCGATGAGCATGGAGTTACTCGCGAGGAGCCAGGACGAAACTGGGATGGCGGCCCACACCTCCCCTGGTCTCGGGACAATCCTGAGACCATGGGAAAAAACAGGATTAAAGCCATCCCGGTTATCCTGGGGCAAGGGAGGGATCATCTCTCCCTGCCCCCGGGATATCCCATCGTCTAGACATGCCTTTTGTAAACCTCCTAGGTAAAGCTTGGTGAACCCCATGGTTCTGTAGTTTAAAATTCAGGGATTTATTTAGTGGGAGACATCCAAAAAAGTTTGGAGTTATGATGCCACCACCCGCTCCAAGACATTACTTAAAAAGGAAGACTAAAAACTGGCCAGTAATTACCAAGGATAGTGGGAGCCAACAAAGCCTTCTTGAATAAAGGTCTTAGCATTATAGTAACAGCAGAAGTCCACATGTCTTGGACTACACCTCCCCTCATGTTCAGCCACCAAGGCCAATGGCCATCTGCAGGAAAGCATGTTGGGGTAGACTGACACAGAAGAATGAAGGAACTAGCAAGAACCAGGTTGGAAATCAAGTAGTATACTATTATTACTATAATTCAAGATGCCTGCCTGCAGACATTCATCTGCCGTGTTAGAATACAATCCACAATGCATCCTTTTTTTTTATTTTGGCAGTGAAGAACACTTTAAAAGTTATGAAGCCCTTTGGATACATAATGAATACCCTCCATCTTATGGAATAATATATATTAACTTGGGTGTACATACACCTGAATAAAAACACCAGTCATTCTTCCCAGCGCCGGCTGAGTCAGGTGCCTCCTTTGTGTGCTTTGTGTGCCATCCCCATTAGGGCAGCCGACAACTTGCAGAAGCTGCCATTTGGAGGAACACAGCCCCCTTCTTTGTGCAGAGAGAGGCAGGGAGCACCAAGCCTTTTTCTGCACGCAGAATTTTGTCAGAGGAACGGGAGGGACTTGGAAGAGCGGTGGGGACAAAGTAGGCAGGATTGGGAAACTCCTTGGATGAATTTAGCCTGGGGGCTGGGGGCTCTCCGCTTATTTAACAGGTAAATAATAACATTATAAGCTATCACATTCCATATTGTTAAAATGAGTCTATCACAATCAAACATATGCTTGAATAATAAAACAAAAAGTTAAAAAAAATCATAATTGATCAGAGTCCAAATTATAGAACACTAAAATAGCAGTCAGCCTTGGCCACAACACCTGTCTTTTTCCTTTTCATTTTTGCCTGATAATCCCTGGGGAGATGCACCCCTTGGCCTAGCATGGAGAGGGCTGTGGCCCCCTATTCGACAGTCCCCTCCCTCATTTCCTGGATCCATGACCTGAATTAGAGATAAAGGCTTACAAACGTCAGAGGAGATTAGGCACAATACAATTTGTGCTCGGATCCCTTGAGAATTTCTTAAAGATTGCCACGATTATGTGGAATAATAATAATAAAGAAGGTCTTAGAGCAGGTGCAGAATGCCTTAACTTCAATGGTTTTCACATTCTATTTTTGTAATGGATTGATATGCCCCTCTTCAACGTGACTATTTCTAAGGGTGGCTCACAACATGACAGTGCAAACAAAATCATAACACGTTTGGATAGAAAATCTAAAAGAGCAATTCAAAGAGGCAGCAGTAAAACAGCAGCTGTATCCTCTTGACGAGACACCTGCAGCGGCGTTTTTAATGTTTGCTAGCTAAATTGCACACTTCTCTTCCACTAGCCACCCTGCAATGCTCATCCCAGTTTGGGGGGTTTCTCCAGTGTGAATGGAGATATTGAATGTAGGCATATATAAGAACTTTTCAGTTCGCAAATCACTCAGTGAGCTTCCATGGCCGAGTAGGGACTAGAACCCGGGTCTCCCGACTCCCAGCCCAACACTTTAGCCACTACACCACACTGGTGTATTTCTACATTTGCATCTATACATGTCAATTAGCACACGTGAGATTTATGCAAATCAGCGCCCTCTTTGGTCTTCTTGTTTTGCTGTTGTTAAGCGGCCACTGCTACCATTTGCTCAGGGTTCTCGGCTCATCGCTAAGACAACCTCAAGTGACGTTGAGTCGGTTGAAGGGTGGCCTGTGATATACTGTGGGAGGAGGAGATAAATATTGTAGTGTTTTGCTGGCTTCGCTGTTACAGCTTTTTCTGTCTGAACTGTTTGTTTTCTAGTTATAGATTAAAACCTGCTTTTTAATTAGCTTGGTAGTAAATCGAGACATCCCCCAACACACACTCACGTACCCATGGTGAGCAAGCAGCTGGTCATCCTTGCCTGTATTATGGAGCCATTTATCTTCTCCTCTTCTCCCCTTGGAAACGTAAATGTGTGTGGCCTGATAACTGAGATTTGCTTCTAAGAGTGACTTAACTGGCAGATTGCTGCCCTGCAACTGGCCTACTCACTTGGCTGTTTGACTTTAATCATAAATTAGGCTTTTTTTAAAAAAAACCCTCTATTGCTCCTGTTAATAATGGTCGGCTGTTGTTTTTTAGCTGTAATAAGCAACTGCAGTTAGTCTAAGCACCATTGAAAATAATGAGTTTTGCATAGTTTGAAGATCACTTTGAAGAAAAGTTGTAGAAGCCATTATTTCCTTGTGGTTTGATTCTGGAGTTCAGGCTGTTAATAATTCAGAACATCCTCAGTTCCTGAGCCTTTCACTGGCCGTTCTGTTCGGAGTATTCCCTTTGCTTTCTAGACTTGAGGTAAAATTAATGAGGTGGTGAGCCTTGAAGCTATGACCTTCTACAGCAGCGGCAAACAAAAAAGTTTGAGAATTGCGATAGAAGGCATCTTGCACTGGTGAGAAAATAATTTTAATGTAGCGTTTCGGTGAATTGAAATGTACCATTTTGCTATTTGGAAAGGTTGCTCATTTGCAAGGTTAAGGTTGCCCTTGGAAATTGATCAGCATACTCTTAAAGTGGTTATTGGAGAATAATAGGCAGCGTCTCTGCAGGCAGAAGTATTTTGTGTAATGTGTTAGACCAAGTTTGAGGGGGGGAAAGGGGAGATCTAGTCACCCATTCCCACTCTGTCAATTTCCCTTTAGATTATGTTTCTCCAAGAAAACTGGAAAGATGGGTACAGTGGGTTCTGGGTTCTGCAACATGGATTATGGTGAACTACATAGAACAGCCTTCCATGTAAACCAGGAAATTATCAGCACCTACCATGTAAATATAGATGGGTGTCAAAACATTCACTCAACTCCCCGCCCCCTCTCTCTCTCACACACACCGTTAATATAAACACATTATTCCCTAAGAAAAGGGGTATTCATTATGTACCTTATGGGCTTCACATCTTTTGAAGAGCTCGTCATGAAGTTTTTGTCCAAGGGAAAGATCTGTCTGTCAGTCAGTTGATGGCGAATTGCCGAAATAAAAAGGATGCATTGTGGATTGTATTCCAACACAATAGGTGAATGTCTCTGCATGCAGGCATCTATCATCATCATCATCATCATCATCATCATCATCATCATCTTGGTTTCCTTCCAAGTTCTTGCTAGCCTACTTCATAACTCTTCTATGTCAGTCTTCCCCAACTTGGTGCCATGCAGGTTGCCATTGGTCATATTGGGTGGAGATGATGGGAGTTGTAGTCCAATTCATCTGGACTACTGTTATTGCTATAATGCTAAGACCTTTATTAAAGAAGGCTGCTTTTGCACCCACTACGAATAATTATTGGCCAGTTTCTAATCCCCCCTTTAAGTAAGTTCTTAGAGTGGGCGGTGGTGATGCAGTTCTAAACTTTCTTGGGTGATTTTGATTATCTGGATCATTTTAATTCTGGGTTCAGGCCTGCTTTTGGGATGGAAACAGCCTTGGTCACTATAGCGGATAACCTACTCTAAGAGCTGGAACTTTCAGTGGCATTTGATACTATTGACTATGGTATCTTTCTGGGGCACTTGGGTGTTATGGAACATCTACAAAGTTGTTTATCAGTGCTTCTGATCCTGTTTGGCTGAGCACACCCAGATGTTCAAGTTTGGGTACTATTGCTCAGCACTATGGCCTATGAGGTTTCTCAGGGTTCTGTTTTCTCCTTCATGTTTTTTAGCACCAACAGGAAGCCTCTGAAGGAGGTCATTTAGAATTCTGGCATTGGATTTCACCATTATGCTGAGATAATGCAGCCCTATCTTTCCTTTTGAAATGTTGCCAAGGAAATTGTGGAAGTCTTGAACTATTGTCTGGACACACTTAGGAACTGGATGTGGGTGAACGAACTGAGCCTCAATCCAGACAAGATGGCCAACTCAAGATGGGAGTACAGCCTCTACTGGATGGGGTAGTACTCCTTCTGAAGAACCAAGGCCACAGGTAGACCTAAGGTTTATCCTGGGATCATCCAGGGTTCACCCTTGCCTAAGCACTGGATTCCCTGTGTGTCACCTAGATGAACAGATTTGACCCCTGGATGATCCAGGGATAAACCTTAGGTCTAGCTATGGCCCAAGTATATAACTTGAGGGTGCTCTTGAATCTAGTGCTGCTCTTGGAGGGTCACATGACAGCAGCAGCCATGAGTGTGTTTGCCCACTTCAGCTTCTGCACCAGCTACGCCCCTTCCCAGGGAAGGCAGATCTGGCCAGACTGACCCAATCATCTTTACTGTAATGAGGCTCTGTGTGGAGCTGCCCTTGGAGAGTGCTCATAGGCTACAGTTAGTGCAAAACCCAGTAACCAGCTTGTTATCCAGCATGGGTTTTACAGACCACATAACAGCAGTCTCAAGACATTTGTATTGGCTTCCAGGAAGTTTCTGAGCCCAGTTCAAGGTGCTGGTTCTTACGTACAAAGTCTTGAAAGGCCTGCTCCCCAGAACTTTCTCTTTGGAGTGGCTATGTTGGCTCCTGGTGAAGCTGACATTGTTCTCCTAAGCTTTTAATGGTTAATATTGCTCTTTGATTTCATTGTTGCTCTCTGGTTTTATTCTCACGAAGGCGATATTTACACTCCTTTCTTTTTATTGTAGTTTGATGTATTATTTTATTCTTTGAATTATTTTTGTTTACTTGTGCGTTGCCGAGCACTCATTGAGCAGAGGGGCAAGCCATATTTTTGCTAAATAAATAATAATGTTGTTTCAACAGCATGAAAAGAAGTCACGAGGAAGTGGCAAATGTACCATTCATTCGGAACCTTCTTTTTATGTGATAACAAAGAAGGTTCCCCCCCACAACTTGAATTTCCAAATGAAACACAAAGATGTAGAGTTAAGGAAGAGCCCATGCCGTTTGTGTGTGTGTGTGTGTGTGTGTGTGTCCTTCCCAAAACAGGCCTAGATTTCCCAGATGTCATTACAGTTTACAAGTATTAATTCTTTGAGCTTTCAGCAAGCTTGACGTAATGGCACAGGTCCCATGAGATTCCACCATGTGGCCATTGCTGAAATCAACACATAAAGGGCACACTGGTTAATCGGAATGCACCTTTAGAAAGCCCTTCTTGCTGTGTGGGGAGGGGGAATTATTTGCCTACGATGGACAGTACAGTCTAGCAGCACTACAGAAGGTTGTCTGAATTTTCCCGAAGATGGGAAAGAGAAAAAGAGGAGGTTGGTAGAAGAAATGAGCACAGCTTGATTTGTGTTACTCAGCATGCAGAAGTGAGTTGGTTAATGCATAAATGGATGGCTTGTGGCAACACACTGGGGTAGTTACTAGTGCTAGGGAGTGGGGTTGTAGTCAGGCAAAACCCATCAAAGCTTCAAAATATTACATGTGTATCCTGAGTATTTATTAAAATTGTATGATGGTAACTTAAAATTAAGATTACTCAACTGTCAGAGAGTTTTGGGGATATATAAGATTATACTGGTACTCTGTACCATATAAGGGGTCAGATCCCTTGGTCTACCTAGCTCAGTACTATCTATTCTGCATCGCAGGAGTCATCCAAGGTCTTAAGGCCTTGCAGTTTGAAATCCTTTTAACAGGAGTTGCTGAGTGTTGAGCATGAAGTCTTCTGGATACAAAACGTGTGCTCTACCACTGAGCTATGGACCCTCCCTTTCCCTCCAGCCAAAAACAATACAGGGAGGTGGGATTTTCTTCACACAGTCAGTTTCAATTTGGGTGAAGTGCCTCAGAGAACATGGACCATTTAGGTGCTGTCTTTTCCCATGAAAAGAAGCTCTCATCTCTTATATTGAGACAAATGTCTTCAGGGATGTCGTGCGATACACATTGTAGATGAGAGAAATAGGTTCGCTAAGAAGCAGATCTCAAAATCTGGTACTTCACCAAGGCATTAAGCTGCTTCATAATTTGTTGCTAATGTTAATGGGAATGGCACAATGTGAATTAGAGGGAAAAGGCCATGGCCCCAAAGTGGGGAGGGCAGTGGACATTAGAGCTTACTTGACTGGGTTGAAGTTTGTTGTGTGGCAACCAAACTGGTTCATTCTCAAATCAAATTGCTTATTGTTTATATATGTGAGCATGCGTATGTTTGTTTAAGACCAGAGTTAAGGCTGTCTCATGTTGGCTCAAGCTCCACAAAGCCAGGAAATGGGAAACTAAGGCTGATGCCTTAACAGATGTACCCTATGATCAATAGTGATATTGCGCAATGTCACAAATTGTGCATGTTTACAACTTAGGCTCCATGCACCCACACCTTTCTTGGGTCTTTCAGGCCCAAATCCAGATGAGGAAGATGGAATGCCCGGGAGCAGCAAAGATGCCTGACATTGTCCTGGTCATGTATTGCCTCATAAAGTATTTGAACCTTAATGTATTGCTAGAAAACCCTCCTGTGAGTTGAGCCATGCCTATTTGTTGCTTGTAACTGAGGGCAATAGTTACCAGACAGAATGCAAATCCTGGATTAGAGAGGGATAAATCTGAATGTAAAGAGCACTGCATGGCTATCCCAAGAGGAGGAGGAGGAGGAGGAGGAGGAGGAGGAGGAGAAGAAGAAGAAGAAGAAGAAGAAGAAGAAGAAGAAGAAG
The DNA here is from genome assembly GCF_023053635.1 of Elgaria multicarinata webbii. Lineage (NCBI taxonomy): Eukaryota > Metazoa > Chordata > Lepidosauria > Squamata > Anguidae > Elgaria > Elgaria multicarinata. The sequence goes on from NC_086174.1 coordinate 142,137,283, forward strand.
AGCAGCAGATAATATCTCTCCTAAAATGGAAGAGAAGTGGTTCTTCTTCTGAGGGATTCTGTGGATAATGAGATTGTCCTTGTCCACTGAGGTTCCTTCTGTGGTGCAGGCCTGGAAGCATGCAGAGCTGAAGGTCTTTAACTAGCCTTTTCTCTGGCAAAGACTAGAAGCAGGAACATGGGCACTGCTAAGCTGTGTGTTCCCTATAAATCCCTAACTTTGCTAAACATCTGATTATTATTTTTCCTGGGTGATGAGTGTACGGCACAGGTGGTATGCGACACAGGTTTCCGTGTGCTCCATTTTTCTAACATTAATGGGTAGTGATGTTTTGAACAGCAGTGGCATTGCTTCAGTCATGGTGTTTTCTCTCACCCATCCTCTGGACTGACCAATTCAGGATGTGCCTGGATGGCTTCATTAGACTAGATAATGAAAAATCCATTTGCATGTTCCCGTGCTCTCGCACTGCTACGCGTACCTAGTGAGAGTCCCGCCTGCTGATTAATGTTGTTCAGGGGTGGACAGCATGGAGTGCTCTGTGGCCACTCGGGATGCTATTTTTATTTTTAAAATTCTTTTTTCAGCACTACAAAAGGAGGAAGGTGGGCCCATGGGGCGGGGAGTCAAGGGAGAGGGCTGAAATGCCCCCTGGACCACCCAAAACTGCCCACCTCTGATGTAGCTAGAAGTCAGCAACTTTCTTGTCCTGGTTGTAGTTAGCAAAATAGAGATCTGAAACCAGGGTGCTAGAATGGTACTTTAAAAGAACAAAGCTGAACTTCTTGGTAACAGTTCTTTGGGATTACCTGAACTGCCCACATGACTTGGGATAAGTCACACATTTCCAAGTCCAGGCTGAGCATTTCTGCTCCTGTTCATAGAAACGTAGAAGAATTTTGTTTCAGTTTGCAAGTTTCTCAAAAATGCCCCATTCACGATCCAAAATGAACGGGGATGCATGTTCTCTGAAAATATTCACAAATCACTGAACACACGTTTGTAAAATCAGCACTTTTTAAAAATGCACACTTTTTAAAAGGGTCACTTATAAAAATGTGCATCTTCATACCTTAGTCAATGGGAGATAAATGTACACGTTTCCCATTTGAATAGGGGGAAAAACAGGTTGCCCATGAGAGCGTGAGCAAGTCAAACTGAGCTTTGAACTGAAATTCAGAGAATTTTGGTGAGCTTAAGCATCCCTGGTTCTCCCATCCTTACCTGCCCACCTAGCTAGCTATGCTCCCAATTCTTCCTGCCCAAATCCTGCCTGACCCTGCAAGATTCCCTCTCTTCTTCTTTCTCCTCCCCTCTATTGCTCCTATGCCCACCCCACCACCTGCCGCAATGTATCAAACAATACAAACAACGTCCACATCTATTGGGTGCCATCTGATCTCTTGCTCTCTCCTAATCGTCCCCTGGAAGGTGAAGCCCCACTGCATCAGTGGTGTCATGTCAGTGCCTACCGTTCTTCTGCCCTCCTGCATCCTGCCACAGTATGTCTCTCAAACTGTGTCTAGCTCTGGTGGACTGTTGCTTTGTTATGGCTGGCTTGCTGCCAGCATTCCTGTGCTTGCCTCCATTCAGTCTCTTTGGGTGCCAGTCCACCGTGGGGTACTTGCTGTAAGTAAGCAAGAAAACCGTGTCATAGCAGGGTTGGCACTCACCTGCCAATTCTCCTCCTCTCCTGGCTTGCAGCTTCTCATTTGCCTATATGTTGGTGTCCATTTGGCTAGTGGCCACACACTGCTGCTGCTCACCTGAATAAAAGGCCCTTTCTACACCTAAGGATTATCCCAGGTAAATGGAGGGATCATCCCTGCCTGCACCTGGGACCCCCTGTGTGGCATTTGGATGCACCTGTAGGAATGATCCTGGGATATAGGCATGGTGTAGACATGGCTAGAGAAAGAGAAACCTATGCCCACATATTCTTGCATATTCCTACATCAGAGAGAGAGAGAGAGAGAGAGAGTCCACTTGCGCCTGCTTCTGTCTGTCTGCCTCTGTGTGAAAGAGACATGTGGCATGTCTACACCAGCCCCATATCCTGGGATTGTTGTGGGATCGTTCCTGTGCATCCAAATGTCACGCAGGGGATCCCAGGAGCGGGCAGGGACGATCCCTCCATTTTCCTGGGATAACCCTTCGGTGTAGGAAGGGCCATTGTGACCTCATGATGATGCTGTCTTCAAAGAGAGACACTTTGTGATCTCATGCTGATGCTGCTGGCCAGTGAGACTTCTTGCCTTTGCTGTCCACCTGAAGGAGAGAAACTGGCCTCTGTGTCTGTATTTTGCCCACCAGTTTTGTGAGAGAGGTGCCCTTTCGTTCCCACATTGGACAGAGTTTTCTTAACTTTCTTTCTCATCCTCTCAAGTCCAAGTTTCCCTCTGCCCAGGCAGACTCTACAGTCCACCAATGCTTTTTAGGACATGGGGTGACTGGTCTCTGACTCCTGCTGGCTTTCTTCTGGTGAGATTGTCTTTCTGTGCTATGTCTGCCTGCTGCCTGTTAAGCCCTGTTCTAATGAACGGGAGCCACTAAAGAGCCGCCATTTTGGGGAGGATGAGAAAGCATCAGAGAGCCAACTTGAGAAGGTTTGTAGTTATTCCCAAATAGAACACTGGATAAGTAAAATAATAATTAAAAGGTAGATTTGTAAAAACCCATAAAATTAAAGCTTAGCTCAAACTCAGGTGTTACCTCCTACATAGTCCTAAAGTACATCTGAGGTGGGACAACCTTCAGGACAACCAGTCAGCAATTTAAGCATGTAAATTTTGGGAATGAGAATGTGGTTTTGATCAATATATTTCAGTTACTTTTACTATTTGCCTTGGTGTTTGGTCCCTTTCTCCCCCCACCAGCTAATATTCCCCCCTTACATAAACACACAAAACCACTACCCCAGATGTCCATTTATGCTATTTCGGAGCATTTGGCTTTCTGGTCTAGTAATTCTTCATTCCCTGAGAGCATAGGGTCCCGTCCCCCCCCCTCCTTGTTTGGTTGTGAATAAGCACATCGCCTTTCCTATAAATAAAATCTTAATAGTAGCTTCCCCTGGGGGATCAAATGCTTTTTGAGAACCATGCTCTAAGTAGGTGTCACCTTCCCAGAGTCATCACTATATTTTCGTTGACTTAATTGCTGCATATCTTTCAGAGTATTCTCAGGTGGCTTGACATGTTGCCCTGCATGCAATTAGTTATTATTAGGCAGGGGCAGGGGTGTTTCTGCTTTTCTGACACATCTCTGAAGCTTGGTTGTTTGATGGCTTGAGGTCGGCAAATTTAACTAACCCTTGAAAGGAAGGGGAAATTGTAGAAGGCTTAGCACTGAAGCCTGACACAGGGTAGTGCTGAGTGAGCCAGCTGGGCTAAAGGATGCTTGAGAAATTTAATCCTTGACAGTTCCTCTATGAGATGTCGCAATCAGCACCTCTCAGACTAATGTGTGGATTGGACCCTACCTATCCAACAGATTTTGCCCTTCCACCTTGTTAGGATCATGCCCCCTCCCCCATGAAGTGGCTAAACTGTAAGGCCTTTGCTAGACCTACCAGATAATCCGGTGGTGAGGAGGGGAGAGCCCGCGATGCAACTATCGTGGGCTCTTGACGTAGTCTACACCTCAGGCGCGACAAGGTCAAGAAAGGACCACGTCGTGTCCACCATTTTTTTCTGTCTTAAAGGGGCCATGTGCACGAACGCTTGTGCGCTCAGGTAAGTGTTTTTTTAAAAAAATGTAATGGCTTTCCCCGCTCCCCCCACCCTAGCCCTGATGGCCACAGAGCTCCTGTCTGCTGCTTTTCTTGGCTACTCGTGAGTAATTGTGATAGCCGGGAAAAGCGGCGGAATGGTCTACACGCTTGCGGTCTCGGGCTCAGCCCGAGACCGCAGGAAATACTGAGCCAAAAGTGGTGCCCGTTACCGACAAGGGAGGGTAGACCCCTGCCTGAGCCCGGGATCCCCTGTGTGTCATCTGGACGCACAGGCGCCATCCCGGGTATCAGCCCGGACTAACCCGTCGTCTAGCTAAGGCCTAAATAATGCTTGAGGATGTTTATTTAAACACATTTCCCAGTGTGTATTGGTGGTGTCCAGATGTTGGAAGCTTTTGTGAGATAGGCAGAAGCCAATCCAAAACAATGTTAGAAAAGGACAAGCATAATTTTGGGAAGGAAGCAATTGGCTATCAGAGGACAGTCCTCTGTTTTGAAGGCATCCTCTGTTTGAAAGTCTGACCAATCCGAATTGGGTTTAAAGATGCAGAACCATCAGACGGGAGAGCAAAGAGGGAGCTAGAAGCTTCCCATCAGCAGAATGAGCAGGCCTACAGGAGGTCACCTGGCCCCAGTCTTCCCTGCTATGGGGAGATGTACTGTATTTCTATTTAAATTATAGTAAATCTTTCTAAATTTGCTTACGTACATACAAATCAATATACTGTTACTAAGAAGCTTAGAACTACTATTTTCCCAGCCTGGTTCCCTCCAGATGTGATAAACTGCAACTCCCATCATTTCCTGCCAGCATGCTGGTGGGAATGATGGGAGTTGTAGTCCAACACATCTGGAGGGAACCGGGCTCGGGATGACTGCCCAAGCATCTAGTCTATTACATCCAACATGTGTCTTTTGTTCTGGGACAGGCTGCATGAACAAGGGACCCACGGCAGCATAAGGAACCGTTCCACCCTTCACACGACCACCCTCTGCTACTGAAATGGGAGTTCTTCCTGTTGCACTCAGGTCTTCCAAACACCACCTTTCCATTTTCATAGCGCCCTTATTTGGTGACCACAACTTCCCACCTCTGTCTCTTCTTTCTCTGTCTCTGCTCTTAGGAATAGTCTGCTGGTCCAGTGCTGGCAGGCGGTGCACTAATCCACCTTTGTGTTGGTGCATTCCCTCCTTTTGAGCGATGCTTAAGTGGCCACCCTAGAGTCACCAGTGTTAGGTAGCACTGCTGGAGGGTTTTAGGGGCCCCTGAACATATATGAACAAGGGCTTTGTTCTCCAGACTGCATTGATGAGTAAAAACTAAAGGCCTTTCCTTCCTTGCATGGAATTAACGTTCATCTGTGGCAATACTGCCAAATCTGGCTGTATAGGCAGCCAGAATTATAAGAAGCTTTATCAAAGAGAACTTCTTTAAAAAAATCCTCCAATTTTTCAAAATGGACAGAGGCTACATTAGAAATGAAATTATTCTTGGGCTCGTGAAGCACATGTAATGACTGTCAGTAGGATATGTGTTTTTTAAAAAAATGTGGCTGGGGAATCCTGGGAGTTGAAGGGCTGCTTTCTGCCTAAACACATACAGGATTGTGCCCTAAAAGTATTTTGAGCTATCATATGCCATGATTAATCTTTGTAGCACTTAGGGTCACAAGAAGAGTTAGAACGTATTAGTTCTTGAATGCAGCAATGTTAATTAAATGGTTGGTTAGTGTTGGGAAGCTGGAAAAACTAGACAGGATGGTCTAAAAGGCTGGATGAGCTGCAGCTCTTTGATAAGAATCGGAATCCCAAGGGATCACCTCCTTTGTTTTTCATTGGGAGTGTCTGTCCCTTTGCACTGAAATAAAATAAAACCAGGCCCAGGTGATATAGCACTTTGACAAGTATGTATCTTGGTTGTAATGGGAGAAAAAGGTACATCTTGCCTTCTCCACAGTATCACTCCAGCTTTGGAACTCCTTCCCTGTTGTGGTAAGTTTAGCTCCTGACATCCATCACTATGATGAATGGTGAAGATCAGACTTTTCTGTTGGGCCTTTTATAAAGATGTAAGTCTTCGGCCCTTTCTACACCAGCCTTTTTTCCAGGGATCATTCCTGGATCATCTCTGTGCATCCAAAAGACACACAGGAGATCCCTGGAGCAGGGTTTCATGATCCCTCTATTTCCCCAGGATAACCGAGACCTCAGTTATCCCGGTTTTACCCGCAGTGCCGGGATGATCCCAAGGACCGCAGGAGGTGTGGGTACCCGGCCTGGCTTCTTCCCTCCTCCCCATGAGTAGTGGGGGTCAGCAGAGGAAAGGGGCCAGGCTTGGGGGAGTCCAGGGCCATTGGGGGTGGGGTGGGCAGCGAGATCGGGGCTCTTTGGGGGGGGAACTTACTTTTGTGCTGGAGCGCAAGTGCACTCCGGTTCCTGTTTTTTTTAAAAAAAAAAATGGCGGTCATGACAGACGCGACATCCCTCCTGTATGACATGAAAGTTAGTCAGAGTAGGGAGGAATGTGATTAATAAGATAACATCTGTTTCTCATTTATGTTGTTTCAGTGATAGTAATTCACTAGGTTTTTGGTAACTGCTGTCTCTATACGACATGCACCAGGAAGCTCAATGCATATCAGCTCCCTTATGCTTTTTAGCAGAGGTGAAAAACATGCTTCCTCTGATTCTTCTCATTGTACAGAGGGTGCTTCCCCCACCCCACAAACAGAAATCCATTTCTGTATCAGAAAACAATATGCAAAATTATCCTGAAATTCTGACAGTTCTCCATTAATCCTATTGGTTGTGCAGGTGCAAATGGAGTTAGCTAAGATACAGATGTTTACAGTACCCAAGTGAAAATGGACAATGAGAAATGAAGCATCTGTAGCAAAGGATGACTTCTTTCTTGAACTGTCACTGCGATGAGATTTGAGTCACATCATGGAGCATGTTTAAAGGTAGAAGGGGACTGAGGATTGATGAAAGGGAGGTGCTGGAAGCTTAGGCCTTTTTTTAAAAAAAGAACTTACTTTGTGTCGCTTGATCGCTCATGCGCAGCTGGCCCTTTAAAAAAAATTTAAAATGGCAGGCGCGATGCCTCTCTTCTTGAGGTCATCGCACCTTACGTGTAAACGGGCGTGAGATTTTGTGTTATTCACAATGTGAGGTCTCCCCTCCTCTCCCCCGGACTTTACAGTAGGTCTAGCTAAGACCTCTGTTAAGTGGTATTGGGCCTGAAACATGAACGGTGTTCAAGTGAAGTGCAGGCATGTGGGAGGGTTCTGAATTATGGCTGAGGATTTCTGACAATATTGGGAATGCCAGATGTAAAGCTGTTTGGGAAAAGGGGGTCCTTTGTCAAGGAGACTGACTCAAGGGAGCGTCCTTCTGTTTAGGGTTATGGCATAAATTCAGCTTTGGCGTGGGTTTTCAGGGAGGGGAAGGAGGGAAATGACAGCTTGGCAAAATGATGATGTTTGTAAAACTGCCTGTTGTCAGGGACGGGGGAGACATGAAAGATAACTCCAAGATTTCAAGGTTGGATGACAGGGAGGTTTTCCAAGCTGTCAGCAGAGATGTGGGAATACGGGTAAGAGGCAAGCGCAGAGCGTGCTGCATGCAGGTCGGTGATGGGTTCAGCGCAACTGCAGTATATCTCGAGAGTGTGGGAACTTCTAATCAAAACCTGTGATTACTACTAGATCAAAGAGATTTTACATGTGACTATTAGACCATAGAGTCCAAATGGATATAATCAGTTCTTGATTATCTGAACCAGAACCCTGTCCCTTAACTTCTATTAATTACTCATTTTTGTGTTGTTGTTTTTTAAAAAACTGATTAGCTGAACTAGTCAGCAAGGTTTATTGTTCTTCCGAAGGCATTCAAATCACCAGGTCACTTGCTGTGCTTCCTGAATACGTTGATTTTTCCTGTATGCTGCCTTGCGGTCAAACACAATTAAGGCTTTCAGCATAAAATTAAAGGAAAGATTAGTTCTTTAAATATATTTCTGATGGGTAGAGGGAGTAGCAATTTGCCAGGGGAATTAATCCCTCTACCTCCACATTCAATGTAGGACAGATGTGTGCTTACTTGAAGTATGTTTAAAATCCCTGCTGAAATATGTTGGGTGCCTTTTGCACAATTTATGTTCAAATGGAAATCAGTGTGTTATGCTACATGCATAAAGAAATCAGCAAGTAGTATATTCATTAACCTGTTGGAGGAATGTTTGAACCTGATCATTTTCTTTTACTAATGATATTAAAAGAGAGCTGGTGTAGCGAAGTGGCTAAGAGCTAATCAAGGGCTACATAAGTGGCTTATGTAGCCCTTGATTCAAAAGTCACCTCTCCCATGACCTCACTAAGTAGCTTTAGGCAAACCACTCTTAGGCCTTAGCTAGACCTAAGATTTATCCTGGGATCATCCCGGGGTCGTCCCTGCCTGCTCCCGGGATATCCTGTGTGTCATTTACATGAACAGGGATGACCCCGGGACGATCCTGGGATAAACCTTAGGTCTAGCTAAGGCCTTAGTCTCCCATCTGCAAAGTGGGTATAGTAATCCTGCCCTACCTTACATGGTTGTTGTAAAGATTACAGGATAATGTATTTGAAGCACTTTGAACATGCAAAACCACTATATAAATGCTTTTGGTAGTGTGACCATATGAAAAGGAGGACAGGGCTCCTGTATCTTTAACAGTTGTAGAGAGAAGGGAATTTCAGCAAGTCTGATTTGTATGCATGCAACACCTGGTGAAATTTTCTCTTCATCACTACAGTTAAAGTTGCAGCAGTCCTGTCCTCCTTTTCATATGGTCACTCTACAAAAGAGGGCAGGGCTCCTGCAGCTTTAACTGGTGTGATGAAGAGGGAATTTCACCAGGTTCCCCATATATACAAATGACCCCTGCTGAAATTCTCATTTCTCTACAACTGTTAAAGATACAGGAGCCCTGTCCTCCTCTTCATACGGTCACCCTAATTTATGGTATTATTTCACTGCTTTTCTGTTCCACTTTAATGTGCTCTGGCATTCCCTCCCATTTACTGTTAACACAGGTCATACCTTCCATCTTTTCCTCCCCACCCTTCCACACGTACCTGGGGTAGATCACGGCTTCTCTCTTTCTGCCTTTTCGGCTTCTCTTTTCCCTTTCTCTCCCTCTTTCTTCCTGCCCAGCAGCCTGCCTAGTAAGGAACAGATAACTCTCGCCAGAGGTCTCAAGTGACTGCATGCAGAGGACTTTTGCATTTAGGCTGGGAGCCACATGAAATTAGTCCGAGGGTTGCCCATAGACCTAGGGCTGCAGGTTCCCCCACCTCTGCTGTAAGTAAACCTGCATTTGTTATGCCTGTTTTTAGAGACTTTCCTCCTCTTATCAGTAGTTTCCATATAAACTAAGTAGGTTTAGCCCAGTGCCTGCCCCACTCTCTGTTTTCTTGGAACTGAAGTCCCGAAGGATTGGGCCTCTGGCCTGTGCTTGCTTGAATGTAACCGGCAGCTCCTTTCTCTCTGTTTAGGAATGGTCAGAGGAAATCTTCAGTCTGGCAACGAACCTGCTGGCGCAGAACATGTCAAGAGATGCTTTTCTGGAAAAAGCGTAAGTGACAAAGGACGTCTTGCTAACACTGTCACTTCTCTTTGTTGTGTGTCAGCTTCCTTTTTCTTTCTCGGAATGATTGCTACCAATTGTTTATATGAAGATGGACTGCCGCCTTCATAAACATGCTTTTTCCTCTTTCCCGCTGGCCTACTTCTCACTAAGAGGGGTAAACATGTGTCTGTGTGCTGTTGCTAAGAAGTTCAGAACACGTGGAGTTTCTATTTTGTAGTTTTGTTGGCATCGCCTTACACAGCCTTTCCCAGCCCGGTTCCCTCCAGATGTGATGGACTGCAACTCCCATCATTCCTTGCCAGCATGCTGGTGGGGAATGATGGGAGTTGCAGTCCAACACATCTGGAGGGAACCGGGCTGGGGACAACTGCCCAAGCGCCTAGTCTATTACATCCAACATGTGTCTTTTGTTCTGGGACAGGCTGCATGAACAAGGGACCTACGGCAGCATAAGGAACCGTTCCACCCTTCACACGACCACCCTCTGCTACTGAAATGGGAGTTCTTCCTGTTGCACTCAGGTCTTCCAAACACCACCTTTCCATTTTCATAGCGCCCTTATTTGGTGACCATAACTCCTGCTCTTAGGAATAGTCTGCTGGTCCTGTGCTGGCAGGTGGTACACTAATCGTTCCTTTTCTTTCTGTAAATATTTGTGCTAAAATAAAACATCTGTCCTTCAATTGTCAGCGGTCTGGAGGAAATTTTCCCACTTTTGACAAAAATGCAGTCCGCCCTCTACCACGCGTGCACCATGCCAGTGAAAAAGATGGCAACGTTTTTTGATATCTTGAGTGCATGTGTACATCTGCAAATCCACGTGCATGCGTGAATGAGGACATCTGGTAATATCTCACTCCAGACTGCAAGTGGGGACTCACATGAGGGGAGTATCACAGCAGTAATACATCCTTCCACATAGAAAACTCATCTTATTACAAAGAAGGCTTGCTAACCTAGCGTTTTTCCTGACATGCTAGCTTTCAGTGTGCAAAGAACTCCCCTCCTTCCCAATGCTGGAGGATTCAATCAAAGGAGCTCCTCGCTGGAATGGTACAGCCAAACACAGGTTTGCTGCCTCAGTGAGAAATAAGCCACTCAGAGTTTTGAAAAGAACAAAGAATCGTATTTAAACTCTCTCTAGATATCACTAAACAAGCAAACAATCTGTACGAACTGGGACTTTATTCCTGTCACTTTGTACAATATTGGAGGTCATTTCCAGGGCCAGCAATGCTATGAAGCAAAGTCACGTGGTTGTGTCAATGAGTAGATCTAGGGCCTTATTAAAGGGTGGGAAATTGTTAAGAGCGTTGTTGTTTCTACAGAAAGTGCTGTGTGTGTATGCGTGTTTAAATATTTATATCCTGTATTTCAGCCCACAAGGCTTACAGAAATTAAATTAAACAACAACAACAGCAGCAACTACGATTTTCTGCTTCAGGTGTCAACATGCCTTTGGCCATCCCTTTTCATTCGAAAGTGAATTTCATTCATTTTAAACTTATTGGTGTCAACTGCCATTGGATAGATAGATGCAAGTGCTTAATAGGTAGGCTGACCATATGAAAAGGAGGACAGGGTTGCTGTATCTTTAACAGTAGTATTGGAAATGGAATTTCACCAGGTGCTGCATGCATAACAATGATACCTGCTGAAATTCCCTTTTTGATACAACTGTTAAAGATACAGAAACCCTGTGCTCCTTTTCATATGGCTACACTATTGATAGGGGATTATATTAATCCAGTTAGCAACCATTTTGTGCAGATTTACAAGCTAACAGTCAGTGTATTTGCATTTAAGCAAGTTATATATACAATCTTGATTAATTAAGCTTTGCATTTCATGCCAGGTATTAACATAATTTCATTACAGGAAATTACTTTATTTTCAGGAAGCATTAGTAAATACATTTGCTAGAAATTGAAGGGAGAGAAGAAAGCCTTGTGGTTCTTTTATAGGTGCCCTTCAGTTCAAATATGTCAACACAAATGCTTTTTGGCTTTTGCCTTCAACACAGTGGCTGCATTGGCACTTGATGTAGAACCATAGTTTAATATTACAAGTACAAGCGGCAGTACATTTCGGGTGCCTGCCCTCCTCTCTCAAGTGCAGGCCCAAGGAGAACAGGAGCTTTTACTTCCCTTTTCAAGTAACTGCAGTTACTCATTCCTGCAGGCCAACCCAGTCAAATTTTAAAGTGTCTTAAAAGATTTTAGGATTTGAATAATGTATTGGTTTTATGTTTTTAATCAGTTTTATGTATTTTATATTTTTGTATTCAGTGTTGTTCCCCGCCTCAATCCAGAGGGAGAGGCGGGTAAGAAAATAATAATAATAATAATAATAATAATAATGATGAATAATAGATAACCAAACAAACTATGGTTACTGTTTAACTATGGTTTAAGGCAAGAGCAGGGAAAATTTTTAACCCCAAGGGCTGCATTCCTTCATGGCTAAGCTGCCAGAGGCCATATGCCAGAGGCCAGAAACCTAACATCCATCCACGTAGTCTATCCATTCACACACACACACACACACACACACACATCTGACCCAGAAACCAAGCCAACAAAGAGAAGTGAGTGTATGTCAGAAAGAGAAGAAATGGAAGAAAGGATGAAAGAGAAAAGGCATTCAAAGAAGTGAGAGGAACACAAAATGAGAGTGCAACTCTCTGCACATTTCCCTAGGAGTAAGGCCCCCTGAATACAGTGAGATTAGTTCTGTGCAGAGGCTTGGACGGCAGCTATTCAAGAGGAAAAGGAAGTGCCTGGGTAACAGAGAAACAAAATGCGGAGAGAAAAGAGGGCTGTGTTACATCCATTTACTTGGGGATGGCCCTGTTTGCCTCTATGGTAGCAAGGAATGTGGCAGTGTTGTGGGGCAGTGTGTGGGGCGGCTGGTTTGTGAAGGGGGGCCCTCCTGGCCACTCATCTGTGATGGACTTTCCCCTCAAAGTTGGGTAATATGTACCTGCGCGGACCTTAGGATCATCTACAGGGGCCCTTCTCCGTGAGCCCCTGCCAAAGGAAGTGAGGCAGGTGGCTACTAGGAGGAAGGCTTTCTCTGCTGTGGCACCCCGGCTGTGGAATGAGCTCCCCAGGGAGGTCCGCCTGGCGCCTACACTGTACTCCTTTCGTCACCAGCTGAAGACCTTTTTATTCTCTCAGTATTTTAACACTTAATTTTAACTTAAATTTAAATTTTACAGTTCTAACTCTGTATTTTAATTTTATATCAATTTTGCTGCATGGTTTTTATCCTGGTTGTGCTTTTTATACTGTATTTTGTATTTGTGCTTTTAACTTGTTGGTTGTTTTATTATGGTTTTAATTTTTGTGAACCGCCCAGAGAGCTTTGGCTATTGGGCGGTATAAAAATGTAATAAATAAATAAATAAATAATGGCACTGCTAGGCAGCAGCAAACAGTGGGGTCAGTGGAGTGGGGATAGGATGAGGCCAAGGATAGGGTGCAGAACTGAGAATAGGTTGCTGAGCCAGACTGAAGGGGGTCTCTGACAGCTTCCATCCTGCGGAACAGAAGTTCCCCACTTCATCATGGTTGAAGGAAACACGTCAACTTCAAACTGCAGTTTTTGGTTCAACTGGTTGGTGGAAAATGGAAGTGATCTCCCCCTCACGGCTGCACTGGAAAAGAACGGGAGAGGGAGCACACGAGCCCAAGGCACATGCGCAGAGCATTGCGTTCCTACCAAAGAGGAAGAATCTGTGGTGGAAGAACTGCCAAGTCCAAAGCCCTGTCAGACCTGTACCAACCAGAATAGAAGGAGGGGAGGAGCGACTTTATTCCCCCCCCCTTTCCTTGTGATGTTGTTTTGGGGTGGAATTTCCCTCCCTTTGCCTCCAAGGGGAGGGGAATCACTTTCCCAATTCCAAGGCCAATGTAGTTTTTTTCCCCTTTCAGAGGCATGTCCTAGGGAAAGAGAGGCTTTGGATCCGGCCAATCAAAACCTTCCGCTGATCCACCCTAACACACTCCTAGAACACCCGTTTTTTGCCCTTACTGCCAGCGGAGCCATTATAGTGGCAGAAAGTTCTGTTTTCATCCAAGGAGCGTGGAATAGGAGGCCTGCAGTATCCTACGGCCCTTGGTTTGTCCTCCAAGTTACCATAGGAGTGCAACGTTAAAGGATAAAACCAGCAATTTCAGTCAGGCCCAGAGACAGTAGCCAGTGCAGCTGTTTTTAAACAGGTGAACTTTATGGGAAAATCAGCCTAGGGCCATCAACATTCAAACCGGTGCACTTCGCACTTGCTGATGTTTCTCAACAGTTTTCAAGGTCGAGCCCAATTAAAGAGCATTACAATATTCAGATCTGGAGGTCGCCACAGCATGAATGACAGTGGCCATATCTCTACGCAAATGCATTTTCATGAGAACAAGCTAGCTCGAGTCATAAATGTGGTAGACCTGGGAAGATATCCCTCCTGCTGCTGTAGAGGGCACGACCTCAGATCTTGGCACTGCTGTTTAAGGTGATAAACAACGGGTTTCAGCCTTATCTCCTTTGGCGTTTCGGTGTGCTATGTATTATTAGTCAAACAATAAAGCGATACAAGTTTCCAACTTCCCCTTCTTAATCATTTGTGCTTTTGCCCTCAGTGGAGAAAAACTGTAAATCTATTTATGTGGAGTTTGTAGGCATGATGTGTTGATTCAGAAAGCTTTGGAACAGAAGTACAAAGGGCGTTGATGAGAATATCCTAGAACAAAAATAGTAGGTGCTTCCCTCACGACTGACATTAAAGAGGAAATACTTAAATATATCTAAGTTTATCTGAAGTCACACAAGTGACTGATGCTCAGGGATGTCCTGAATTACACTAAAAATGATGAGTAAAGTACACATTACATGCAAATTCTGGAGAAGGAACTCAGCCCATTGGGGAGTGTGTGTGTTTGCTTGCTTAACTTTTCTCTGTTTATTTATTTATTACATTTATATACCGCCCCATAGCCAAAGCCCTCTGGGCAGTTTACAAAAGTTAAAAACAGTAAACATTTAAAAAAAGTTTGTTAGCTGATAGCATGATGCTAGGTTTGAAGAATGCAGCCATTTTTATTTTTATGTCTATTCTTTATTAAATATTAACATTTGATAATCGTATAAAGAAAAAATAGTTTCAGTTGAACCTGTTGGCAAATTGTTTGGAAAAGAGTAGTTGGCATATTCAGGTATTTTCCCATGTAGTTCTTTCTTCCTATTAAGCTTTCTAAACTCTTCAGAACAGCCTTAAATGTTGTAGTCCCAACAAAAACTCAAGTGTTCTTCAATTCATCCAAAATACTCTCTGTTCTCTTTGTTCCCAATACCAAGAGTAGGCTGTCTCTTCACTGATGTAGATGCTTCTATGGTTGTCTACTGTTTCTCTACACTAAATCTTCCCAAGCGCCAGCCTCAACACGCCACTGGGCTTTGAAATAATGTTTTCCATAGTCTTGGAAAATCCATTCTGAAAAATCTACTGGACTAGTATAATGGGTTACAAACCATCCTGATGAAACAAAGAGCAAAAGAGGTGATATTCAGGTTTATGGTCCACTGGGAAAATATAGGTGCTTTTGTGTTACCCGTATTTGTCAAGCTGCCGAGTGATTTGGCTGGATTAGACACAGGATTCTCTGCCAAGAAGATTGCTAACGTAATTCTTCCATGTAATTCAGTGACTGTTATTTTATTTGGTCACTGACCCATTCTCTCTGGTATATGCCATGTAGGGGAGTAGTAAGGGCAGATTTGCTCCATCTCTTGATGCTGGAGGTTAGTGGAGAGTATTGGACTTGAAATGTGTTGAATATTCTAATTCTATTTGCATCTATGACTCATTGCCTCTCTCTCTGCACACTCCTAAGCTGGCTTCTGGATTTGAGGGAATATTGGGAACACATTGCCCTCTATCCCTCCTCATAGTTCCTCCAAATCATGACATTGCATGAGTTGAAGTACATGGCATAAGGCATTAAGAACATAAGAAGAGCCCTGCTGGATCAGACCAAGGGTCCATCTAGTCCAGCACTCTGTTCCCACAGTGGCCATCCAGCCATTGGCCAGGGATGGACATGGCGCAACAGCACCCCCCCACCCATGTTCCCCAGCAATTACGTACATTATCTGTGTTATTTCCAGCCACCCAATTTTTCTCCCCTTTTCAGCCTGATGGCTTGAGACATAAAGAAAAGTGTTCATACCACCATATTATGCATAATCTTAATTAGGTTGCTTGAAACTTTCAGGTTAACTGCACGTCAGATATATGTCCCTTTGATTTTGTATAAGCCATTAATAGGGATCGCTTATGTGTGAATGAAGGACTTAAAGCCACCGTAGCTGGTTATATGAATCCACTGTGATAACAAAATGTAGTGTCTTGCGTTCCAGGGAACATGTATTGTATTTATTGATTACCTAAAGATCTCCATCTTGATCTGACCAATCAGCAGTGCCCTTTCGATGTTCTCCAAGCTGTGTGAGATCTGCTTATCACTGACGACCAAAGCATGAGGTTGGGAGCATATTGTGCAGGTCTGTCCCGTGGAATCTGCACACGCACAAAGTACCAATTCTGTGAGAAAGCTCTGGCTGATTGGCATTTGCCAACATTTTTGGCTCAGTCTAACACTCTCCCAGCTGCATAAGAGCTTCTCACATGTAAGTGGCTCCCATGCATTGAGAGAATGTCCAGAAGGCACCACTGATACTGGTGGCTCACTTCAGCAAAACTTTACCAGAAGAGAACGTCATAACATCCATGCTCAGGCCCCCAATTCAAGCCATGGTCTTTAGTGTGCACTGTACATAGCTTGAAGAAGGTCATAGAACAAACCTGTTTGAGGAAAATTATATCTTTGATTTACCTCCCCAAGGGCATTTGAGATCTCTCTCAAAATCTGCGCTTGGAGATGTCATTATAAGTAAAGATAATTTGCTTGAGGTTTCAAGACATTAAGCTTTTCTTGGAAATGGCGAAACTTGAGAGATTATAATCTTTTTCTTCAAAGGAACAAAGTTCAGGGTTATTTTATGGTCAGCACCGTGGAAAACAAAACAAGCTCTGATATTATGGTTGCAAGGATTTTTTATATGTGTATTTTTTCCTTTTCTCTAGATACACAAAACTTAAATTGCAAGTCACTACGGATGGACGCATCCCTTTGAAAAAGTAAGTTGCATTCATGTGTTGGCATGAAAAGCTTCTAGGAAAGTCGTTTTATTTTTGTGGACCAGTATGATAGAATTTCTCCATGCACCCCTTAATCAGAGAAGCGGTCTTTGAAAGTTCGTTCTACACAGTGCCATCACTCTGGCATAGTCCTTCTCACCACAATGGTCAAACTACGTCTGGGCTGTCCCACCTCAGGTTGTGGGTGGGGGCTCACATGTTTGTATGTTCCTCCATACAAAAGAAATCACACACACACACATACATGCAGGCCTGGTTCACACAAGGTTGATATGAACAAGCCAGTAGACTAGTCCACATGGCTCAATCATTCCTGCTTAGCTCCTCCTGCCAGCAGAAGCAGCTGAACAACTCAGGGATGCTCGGTCTCTGGGCTGTTTAGCATGACATCCAAATCCAGAACTCTGGCTTGTCTCTCCCCCGGCAAGCCAGAATTGAACTAGCATGTCAGGGAGAAGGCTAAGCTAGAACCCTTCAGCCTGTGGAGGAAATATTTTGTACAGAGAAGCTCCCAACTACAGTATGAACTGATGTGATGCAGGCACAGAGCTTAATCCCATCAGACACAAAACCTCTGCTTCAGGAGTTAAGAATCTGTAAGGCTATAGGGGTGGTGCTGTGTATCCTCCATGAAAACTTAAGTTCACTTGATCCCATGAGTGAATGGGATTTCTTTTACACAGACTGGGGCCTTAGCTAGACCTAAGGTTTATTCCGGGATCATCCCGGGGTTGTCCCTGCCTGTTCCCGGGATCCCCTGTGTGTCATTTACATGAACAGGGATGACCCCGGGACGATCCCAGGATAAACTTTAGATCTAGCTAAGGCCTGGGTGACTGTGGTCATTCGGACTTGTTTCCAATGTTAGCTTAGCTGATCTCCCATTCATTTCAGAGGATCTTCTCTAAGTAGGACTAACGTTGGATATAACCCATTGTTTCTTTGATCACTGCCAACGAAATAGTTCCCTGGGTTGGATTCATATGGTAGAGAGAGAGAGAGAAAGTCGCGGAGCAGCACAGTATTCTTTAGGGCTGTGCTCCACTCCAATTTGGATCGCGAATCTGGAGCGGAGCGACCTGATCCGCCTCCGCCAAAGGCAGATCCGAATCAGGTTGGGGGGAGCTGCGGGTCGAGGCAAAGCAATTCACCTCCATTTGGAGTTCCAAACACAGGTAAGTGTGGGGGGGAAGGCTCACCTGGGGCTAGCGCCGGCGCCACAGTCCATGTGGCGCTGGCGGCAGAACCAGGTTAGGGGGGAGGGGGGCTTATTCAGCCCCCATTTTGTCCCCCCTTCCCCACTTACCTGCCTCTGCTGTCCGCTGCAGAGGCAAGTAAGTAGGGGGGGGGCAAAATCTTGATCTGCCTCTCCGGATCTCGCTCCGCGGAGCAGAGCGGAGAAGGGTCGGATCAACCCAAAGTGGTTCGGGCCTGATCCGAAAGTTCTGAATCAGGCCACAAAGCAGTTCGGGGGGTCCATGTACAGCCCTAGTATTCTTCAGCTCTGATTTCAGAACAATGACATTTTCTAGGACATCATCTACTTGTTTTGAATGTGGACTTCACCATTTATCCGCATGTGTTGGACTGAAAGTGTGGGAATTTCTTGTGCCGAACATTTCCTCTTCCCACATTAGATGCTAGGTCCACAAAACTAACATATTTTTGTAAGCGTATGTACATCTAAAAATGTAAGGTGTGAATGTGACCAAAAGGTGTTTGATGACATATACCTCTTACAGATTCACAGCAGAGAGCTATGGTTAGCTGTAGCTCCTTGTCAAATATACACTTCGCTTTGTTGCTATGTAATGTGTGAATTGCTCCCAAAATTGCTTGCCAAGAAAGAAGTTTGAGGAATCTGACAAAATATTTAATCTTAAATCCATATGCCACTGAAGAAGGCCTCAGCACCTGGGCAGATTGATAAGGAAGCAGGCAGCTCTTTAAATAACCTGATCCCAAATCATTTACAGCTTTGAAGGTCAATACCAACCAGCACTCTAAATTGCACCCACTGCAGGTCTTCACCGCTTTTGTTTCTTCTCTACTTTGCAGCATTTATCGCCTCTTCTCCTCAGACAGAAAGCGTGTGGAGACGGCACTGGAAGCTTGTAGTCTTCCATCTGCCAGGGTAAGCAATATGAAATGTTGGCTCCACTGTTGTCCCATGCAACCAATCAGTTTGTCAGCTCGTGAGTGTGTGTGTGTGTGGGGGGGCCCTTGGTACATAATGGCCACTCAGACATTCTGATGTGACTCAGAGTTGGCAGGTCTTGCTGTGCCTCTGAGTAACTGGCTCATATTAGATATTGGCTGCCATTGCAATGAGCAGCCTTGGGGTAGAAAAGTGGAAATATGTCAAAACAGCAGCAGGATTGTAAATATTCCAGGGGAATGTATTCAGTGACTGAATATCATGTCAAGTCCCTACAAGATGGGAAGCTCTCCTCTGAAAAGTCCCCCCTCCCCAGCAGCTGAAAATACTTCTATTGGGATTTAGGAGAGAGCTGCTTTAACAGTGCAATCCTAAACATGCATACTCAGAAGGCCCTATTCTTTCACTGGGACCTTCCTCCCATGTAAGTATATTTCGGTTTGCAGCCTAGAGAGAGGAAACTTGAGCCTGAAAAGTGCTGTGAGGTTTTCTCTTTTTCCTTTTGAAAATCCCCTTGGAGTGCAGTGAAGGAGGCAAAGGGGATGAACCAGATGGAAATAGCTGGCAGTCCGCAATCAGAGTTTGAAAAAAGAAAATCCTGATTATTGACTTCAAGCTTTTTGGAAGGATGGATAAGCAAGACCAACAGACCAAAAAGAATGTTTGGGGGTGGGAGTAGTTTCTACACATGCTACAATCTGTCCGTGGTTGTTAAGCTTATTTAGGAAAAAATGAAAACTAAAATGCATACAGAGAAACAAATTAAGTCTATATCAGGGAAGAAAATAGAGGTCAAAATAATGGTTCATATCAATAACTTTGAGTTAGGAAGACTCTGGTTTTGCCTGTTTGACTTACTCTTGTTAGCAAAGATAAGAACATAAGATGAGCCATGCTAGATCAGACCAAGGGTCCATCTAGCCCAGCATTTTGTTCACACAGTGGCCAAGCAGCTGCCCTCAGGAAGCCCACAAGCAGGACATGAGTGCATCGGCACCCTCCTGCCCATGTTCCTCAGCAACAGATGCACATAGGCATATAGCCATTCGGACTAGTAGCCATTGATAGCCTTCTCCACTAGGAATTTATCTAACTCCCTTTTAATGTGATCCAAATTGGTGGCCATCTCTAAGGGCCTTGCTAGACCACAGGTTAGCACGGTGCGAGGCCCGTGCTCGTCCCTGTGCGTCCAAATGACGCACAGGGGATCCCGGCCTCAGCCAGGGCTCGAGCTGCCCTGGCACCGCGCTAACCAAAACCGCCTGTAGTGTGGTTCTTCCCGCGGTCCCGGCCTCTGGTCGGGCTGAGGCCGGGACCGCGTGCATGTGGACCGGTCCGCCGCTTTTCCTGGCTACCGCACTTATGCATGAGTAGCTGGGGAAAGCGGCAGACGGGCCGCAGCGCTCCCACCGCTGCTGAGTCCCCGGCTTCTGTTTCCCACCCCCTTCCCTGTCCCCAGCCTGTGTTGGCCTCTGCCGCTGAGTGCCCGGCCGGGGAACATGGCAGCGCCGGCCATCACAGGCCGGGGACTCAACAGCAGAGGCCATCACAGGCTGGGGACATGGGGGGGGGGAAACAGAGGCCAAGGACATGGGAGGGGGGTGGGAAACAGAGGCCGGAGATGGGGGGGGCGGGAAACAGAGGCTGGGGACATGGGGGGGGGGGAAACAGAGGCCAAGGACATGGGAGGGGGGCAGGAAACAGAGGCCGGAGACAGGGATGGGTGGGAAACAGAGGCCGGGGACATCGGGGGGGGGGGGGAAATTGCGGGTGGGGGACTGCACATCGTGGGAGGGGCGCAGGGGAAGAAGAATGGGCCAGGGGACTGGACATCGCAGGGGGCGGGGGGGGGAAGGAGAATGGGCCGGGGAGGGGAGAAGATTAAAAACAAAACAAAAAAACTACTTACCTGTCCTGGGTCCTGCGCTGCTGCTGCCTCCAGAGCTTGTCGTGGCTCCTGCCTGAATAAGGGCGAGATCTCGCGTTATTCCTAATGCGAGATCTCCCCTCCTCTCCTCCGGATTATCGGTAGGTCTAGCAAGGCCCTAAGTCTTGAGGTAGCGAATTCCATAGCTTAACTATGCACTATGTGAAGAAGGCCTTCTTTCTTTTATCTGTCCTGGATCTCCCACCAATCAGCTTCATGGGATGACCCCGGGTTCTAGTATTATAAGAGAGGAAGAAAAATGTCTCCTTATCCACATTCTCCACACCATGCATAATTTTATTCATTTCAAATGTATCCCCTTACTTGACTTTTTTTTTCAAGCTAAACATAGATTAATGTAAAATGAGAAGTATGAATATATCTTTCTGTTTTTTGTTTTTTGCTTCACAATTAGCATTTAAGTACCAGAGGCCGTAAGCCTATATACACCTGTTGCTGCACCCGTGTCCTGCTTGGTGGGTCCCTGGTCAACAGCCGGTCGGCCACTGTGTGAACAGAGTGCTGGGCTAGATGGACCTTTGGCTTGATCCAGCAGGGCTTCTCTTATGTTAAGGCGGAGAAGAGAAAATTTGCTTTTTAGCTCAGTGTAAAGCTCCGTCTGCTTACTAACAGTACAAAAGTGGTTTTGTAACTTTGACTTTTACATTATAAACATAACAGGAGTTCATAAGGGAAGGATATATATATATATATATATATATATATATATATATATATATACTATTGCACTCTTGCATATTAGAAAATCTCCAAAATGATGTGCCGTCAGAACGTTTTGAAATATATCCCAAGTAGGTGATTCTAATTTGTCAAGAATCCCATCAGCCATTTAAAGCTCCTTGGATCCATTGGTGGGACACTGGTCAAGCAAATGAAAATCATTGTTGTGACCACTGCAGTCAAAGGGCTGATGTGTGCCAGTTTGTGGTGCCAGGGCTAGAACTGACCAGTGGATTCCAAACAAATACAGAAGTACGTTGTTAGCCCCTGTCAGAAGTTTGGAACCACTGATCTAAATGGGCCAATATAAGACTGCTCCTAGCTGTACCGATCAAAATATCTTCTGCTACTATTCCATCTTTTCCTCCTTAACAGATTTTGTTTGTTTGTTTTCGTGGAAAGAAAAAAAGATGGGGAAAGTAGTGGGAAGACATAGAGAGTTAGAAGTGTAATTCTGTGAATGAGGCAAGGCAATTGCACAACAAAAGCCTTGCCTGCAAGAACCCAAAGTAATTGCATGGAAAAAAAATACTGTTTTGACAACTACTCTACGTTTACATTTAGATTTTTATGAGATGTACATAAACTAAATATCATACAACCACACCTCTCCATTTGACGTAAAAAATACCCACGCCTCTCAAAATGCTTTGCCTTATTAATCTGAACAAAGTATATGACTGGATCCTATCTATCTATCTATCTATCTATCTATCTGAGGATGACCCCTGAGGTCAACCTCAGGGGTCCTTCTCCACGAGCCCCTGCCAAAGGAAGTGAGGCAGGTGGCTACCAGGAGGAGGGCCCTCTCTGCTGTGGCACCCTGGCTGTGGAATGAGCTCCCTAAGGAGGTTTGCTTGGCACCTACGTTATATGCTTTTAGACACCAGGTGAAGACCTTTTTATTCTCCCAGCATTTTAACAGCCTATAAATAAATTTTAACTTGGTGTTTTAAATTTGTAATTTTGCATTGCTGCTGTTTTTATCTGGTTGAGCTTCTATATTGTATTTTATATTATGGTTTTATACTGTTGTTTTATACTTTGAATGTTTTTAATTTTTGTGAACCGCCCAGGGAGCTCCAGCTATTGAGCGGTATAGAAATGTAATAAATAAATAAATAATATGCATCCATCTATTTACTTTGAAGTTCAGCTGTATTGGAAATGCCAGAAACCATGGAAATGAATTTCTTCCTCTTCCTCTAATTTGAAAATTCCCATTCCACAGAAATTGTTGCACCTTCTGAAATATTGCAGGATCTTCTTTGTGGTCTCTGTATACCACACATATGGGCTCTTTGTCTGTACAGAGCCCCATTTCAGGAAACTGAGGAACTTTTCAGTTGGAACCTTTCCCCACTGTCCCTACAGAGAAGAGAATCCTGCCACAAAGTGTCCCAGCATTTTCCAACTCCACTGCTGCTGCTGGACTCACCGATACCGAAGAGGCCTGTCATGTCAGTACCTACACAGGACCTGATCCAGGATGCATCTATTTGAAGGGTGAAATAAGAGACCCCACTCTGACTTGAGATCAGGGAGTTCAACATCCATTGATCCATTCTCCAAGCCAAAGTGCTCTTCATCGAAAAGGTTCCCTGGACTCTCTGGACTCAGAGTATTATCTGTCAGATTGGAGGGAAGGACCACATTGACCTAAAGAGCATCAGGGTCGATCACGATCTCCTACCTCAGGTTGAGATCAGCACTCTGAATGGTCTCTGCCACCATGACAAAATTATTATTGGGAGAATTGGCATTACAGATGTGATAGAAAAGTCATAGAATCATAGAATAGCAGAGTTGGAAGGGGCCTACAAGGCCATCAAGTCCAACCCCCTGCTCAATGCAGGAATCCACCCTAAAGCATCCCTGACAGATGGTAGTCCAGCTGCCTCTTGAAGGCCTCTAGTGTGGGAGAGCCCACAACCTCCCTAGGTAACTGATTCCATTGTCGTACTGCTCTAACAGTCAGGAAGTCCATTGTATTCATCTTAGATACCTCAAAACCACCTCTCCTTGATACCAGCACACATCAGTGACCTCTTTATCTCGCCCGTCTGCAAAGGGTGTGTTTGCCTCCACCACCGCCGTGCCTGTACCTAGATTGGTTTCAGGGCTAACTCAACACATTTTGCCATTGGTGTCTGCTGCGCCCCTGGTGTCTAGTTGAAGAACTCCTACTCTGGTTCCCTACGTTCGAGCAGTCACTCTGCTACCTCCTCTTGAGTAACAACATGATGTGGAGCAGTCTGTCTGGCCTGATGTATCACCTCATTTTGGCATGGAAGATTATCAATCAGATGCTTACTCTTACGTGGCTCTGTCGATCTCTACACCAGATGGGGCTATGGACAATTAAAACACAGCCGCCACTTCTGAGGATGTGGGCCACTTTTTAGACCAGGGTCTCCAGATGATGATGATGATGATGATGATGATGATGATGATAATAATAATAATAATAATAATAATAATAATAATAATAATAATATATTTATTTCTTACCTGCTTCTCTCTTTGGATCAAGGCGGGGAACAACATTAGAACAGGAATCAATACATCTTAAAAATTCTTGATTTTACTTTGATCTGGATAGGCCTGCCGGAAAAGGCTAGTCTTTAAAGCTGCCTTAAAATCACACAGAGAGTTAATGTTACGAATCTCCTCCGGCAGGCCATTCCACAATCTGGGGGCGACAGAAGAAAAGGTCCTCTGGGAAACTGATGTCAGCCTAGTTTTAGCTGACTGAAGTAAGTTCACCCCAGAGGACCTGAGTGTGCGGGGCAGACTGTATGGGAGAAGGCAATCCTGCAGGTAACCTCCGTCATTGGGTATTGAGCCACAGCAACAAATCCAGAGGGTTAAGGATCTGCTCTTTGATGCTGTTCATGTCCAACTAGAAATGAAAAGAAAGCACAGCCTTCATCAAGTGCTGTAAAGAGTTTGGTAGCAAATGGAGGCAATGTTAATAAAGCACATAAAGAGAAAAGATGTTGAAAAACTGGAGTCACCCTCTGGGGAGCCTAGAGTAATAAATAAGTAACACATAATTGATGCTTAAACTGTGTTCTCACTAAAGAACCCTTTTTAGCTGCTGCTTGTGGTCTAATAGTTGGAAAGACTCTGGATGCTGAAAAAGAAAATTAGGGCACTCCATTCTTTCCTTTATAGAAAGGAAAATAGATTTAAAAATTAAGCGGTAAGCTGCTGGCGACATAATATCCCTCCTGATACCAAAGTGTTACAGAGGAATAAATGAGCAGTGAGCAACTAGTTAGAAGCAATAGTCAAAATCAGAAATTTTGTTGTGCTGTATTTATTGGAAATATTTCCACTCTTCCTTTTTAGCCATTGTCCTCAAGGTGGCGTGCATATGTGTGTGTGTGTTGAACAATACAAAAGAATACAAAGTGCTGCCAAGTGCCTAACTAAACAAAGCATTTTTTACCTTGCATCTAAAAGCCATCCAAGTAGTCACCATTGAGTTGTGCAACCGAGGCGCCACCATTGAGAAGGCCCTGCAGCTCTGGGAACCACCCCTATCGGATTTGAAAACGGGGGCACTCAGGGCCAGGCTTCCAACTAAGGTTTTAACTGCTGGACATGTTCATATAGGAGGAAGACAGTCCTTAAAGATGCTACAATCCCAGATGGTTTGGAGCCTTGCAGATTAAAATCAGCATTTTGGATTGTGCCCATAAACGAACTGGTAGAAGTTCTTTGACTGCTAGTGAGATGTGCTCGCTCCTCCTTCTCCCAGATGAAAGCTTCACAGCTGTATGCTCTGCCAAGTGAAGTTTTAAAAAACAGTTTTCATAGGCAGCGTCACAGGTAGCTCATTGCAACAATCTAACCTAGCTGTGGAGACAGATGAAGTCAAGTGGGACTTTTGATAGCTGTTGGGGATTTTTGTACAACCATTCAAGAAACTGGGGAGCTGTGAGCGGGGAGAGGGGAGAATCCTTCTATTGAAGAATAGAAAGAAAGAAAAAGAAAGAAAGAAAGAAAGAAAGAAAGAAAGAAAGAAAGAGGAAGCTGAGAACAACACCCTGGAAGAGGCACTTCCGGTTTCCTTGGCAACTGTACAAAACAGCAGATTAAATAAATGCAATGATTTCTTCTATCAGAATATTTATTATGGGTTGTATAGGCTTGAAGTATTTCAACAATGCAAATTTGTATCTGATTTACAAAACGATTTTTCTATATTTGATCAGCACCATTTTTATTTATTTATTTCTATACCATTCAACAGCTGGAGCTCTCTGGGTGGTTCACAACAATATTTACTGTGGTATTCTGGTTACATATCTTCCCATGGGCAAAAAGCACATTGTTTTCTATTATGAACTACTCACCACCCAGCTCCCTGTATTTTTGCATTGAATTTTTAATCTCCTGGTTCCTCATTGTGTTTCTTATATACCTATTTTTTTTGCTGAAATACAAGCTGTGCTCAGTATTTCAGCAAAAGTTCTTTATCTTCATTGCTTAATAATTCTCAAGTATTGTTCTAGTGATCTTTCTTAAATAAAGATGAA
Source organism: Elgaria multicarinata webbii (assembly GCF_023053635.1). Classification (NCBI taxonomy): domain Eukaryota; kingdom Metazoa; phylum Chordata; class Lepidosauria; order Squamata; family Anguidae; genus Elgaria; species Elgaria multicarinata. The sequence continues at coordinate 142,163,234 of NC_086174.1, forward strand.
TGAACTGTTCAAATATCTCTGAGGTTAATAGAGATAAATGACAGAGTAACAGCTGGTGACACCCCCGTCCCATCAAAGAATATTACTCAGTTCAAAAAAGCTGAGTGTTAAATGAATTGAGTACGTCATTCACAATGATCTGCAGACATTGTCAATTCTCAGAAGTGGTATATTTTTGCATGTTTTTGATTTGCCTTCATGTATTTTGAAATTATGTAAGCTGCCCAGGAAATTTGATTTAAGTGGAGCAAACTCCAATAATAAATAAATTTAAATTAGCAGCTGAAAACTTTCATTCCAGATATTGGGGCAGGTATGTAAAATGTAATTGGAAGGAGTAGGCTGTCTGTATGTACAATAGCTATGGCATGTTCTTTCGGCTCTCAACATGCCCAATCCAACCAGTTAGGGAGCATTACAACAGCAGCATCTTCTACCATAGGCAAGATGCTGTCACTGATAGCCACCTGCCTAACTTCTGAAACTAACAACAGTCGAAGTGTCACAGACTATGATGTCAGGTGACAGGTGGGTTCAGATGGAAGAAGACAGTTAATCTCTAAGCCAAAATGATGTGCAGCTGGCTTACCGGGTATTTCTCTTGGATGATGATAAGCGAAGTTTATCAGGAGGAGGGCCTTCTCTGCTTTGGTACCCCGGCTGTGGAATGAACTCCCTAAGGAGGTTCGCTTGGCACCTACATTATATGCTTTTAGATGCCAGGTGAAGACCTTTTTATTCTCCCAACATTTTAACAATCTATAAATACATTTTAACATGGTGTTTTAAATTTGTAATTTTGCATTGCTGCTGTTTTTATCTGGTTGAGATAAATTGTATATTGTATTTTATATTATGGTGTTATACTGTTGTTTTATACTTTGAATGGTTTTAATTTTTGTGAACCGCCCAGAGAGCTCCGGCTATTGGGCGGTATAGAAATGTAATAAATAATAAATAAATAAATAATATGTTATAGAGCTGTATTTTAAATCTTTGTATTGCTGCTCAGTTTTATTCTGGTTGAACTTTGATATTGCACTTTGATATTGTGCGTTTACCTTGTGGATTAAGTTTTATACTTTAAATTGTACTTTATGGTTTTAATTTTTGTGAGTCGACCAGAGAGCTTCACCTATTGGGCAGTATATAAATGCAATAAATAAATAAGTAAATGTAGCCAATTCAGAGTGAAATCCATACTTGCTGTAGTGCATTGCTCTCATTCAGGTGGTGGTGGTGGTGGTGGAAAGAATGCATGTTGAGTGGGGAAGACAAAGAAGCTTGACTGCTATTGTAGCTGCTACTATATTGGCAAAAGTAGGGACTCCCGTTTTGTTACCTGCAATTTGCATAACTTGTCAATATTAGAGGAAACCACCACCACCACCACCAACCCGGAATTTTCCCAGATTCCATGAAAAAAACTACCATGCCTCGGATTATGAATGCAAGCTGATCTGGGGGCTCCAGGGAAAACTGTCGAGCCCCCAAAGGATTAGATTTTCTTGAAACAGACATCCCTACACCAGTCAATCACTTTACTCAAAAAGGTTTGTAAAGCAAGGAGGTTTTCTCTAGGAGAAGTCTCAACACTCTATGTCTCCTTTAAAGTGGCTGGCCCAGCCCCTCTCCCAGGGGGGTCATTCACCATTTCCTAGATGCAGTTCGTTGTTCTGTTGCATGCTAAGTGATTACACTACCACTTGGCGGCTTGGTTTTTATATTTTGTTCAATAATTGGTTGGGCTGCTGACCTCTGTTGTGATGCTTTCATGTTTTGTACCTTTATTATTCCTATATTGTATTTGTATACTTTATTTTCCCTGACTTCCTTAGTCTAAATTTAGATGGTAAGGTCCTCAGGTCAGGTTTTTACAAGTTAATTCAAGCAAAAGTAGTAGTAATCTTATTTCATGCCTTGTAAATGTCTCAGCTGTGTAATTCAGTACACAAGTTGCTAGTATTCATAATTGTACATACCAACCAATCAATATGAATGTGTACTTTCCATCTCATAGGAAAAACAAGTCTGGCAACTTGTTCTGCAAGTAAATGGCCATGCTTCATATCCTTGCGTGTGTTTGGAAAATGCACACAGCAGAAATCGGTGTTTTGAAACAGAAACTCCGCTTCTGTGCCGTGTATTGAATGTCTAGTTAGCACTCCAGTGCAGCGTAGAACAAATCGTGAAGTCTCGCAGCATAATTCTAAGCATGTTTTGCTTAGAAGGCAGTCCCCTTTTGTGCACCATAGATCTGATTTTTTTTTTTAGTAATGGGTCATAGGATTGCAGGCTATGTGAACTGTTAAATAAACAGTATATCATGTACTATAAATTGCAAAGATATTATCATATATAGTGTATGCTATGTAGGGTATATTTTAAAGCTTTATTCATTTACAAATCAATGGTGGTTATAATCAATTAAACTCACACTTTTATTTAGGGAGTACTTTAAACAGAGATCAAAAAGTTGATTTGGATCAACTATTTATATTATTCTTTTCTCCTGGTGACTTAAACCAGTCTTGAAGGCATGCTTTTTGTACTTGGAGTCAGTTCCCAAGTATGTATATATTGTATGAGTCTGGTTTGGTTTCCAATGAAATGTCCGATTCCTGGCTAGCCGGCACAGCTTTGCGGGCAAGGAGGAATCAAATAGATGCTGCACACATGCATTACACGCACGCATCCTTCAGCCTGGGCAGAGCCGAGGCTATAAAGGTTGTCCCTGCGTGTTTCTTTGCCTCTTTTGAGTTCTGCCCCCCCTCCCTATCAGCTAGTATGGGACTAGCCATTCGCTCCTTTTGCCAGGAGGGCTGAGTAGGAATTTTCCCTGGCCGTTAGTGATGCACAGGTTTTTGCCTACTTCATACTGGCCTTAATCATTAGCATTGGAGGATAAATAAGTTAATTCATGGGTTTCAGGGTTGTGCGGGAATTACATGAGGTCAGAATAGGGACGGTGAGCACTCTGGCACCTTGATGGTGACTGGCAATCCAGAGGTCCTGCTCCTCGGGGGCTGTGCATCTCTTGTGTCAGGATATGGTTTGCCTTTGGGGACTTTCCTGTCTCATCTACCTGGAGCTGTGCAGCCCCAGGTGGGGATGACACAGGGGGGTCCCTCCATACACTGAAGTGTACCTTGGAAAAGGGGCCGGGTTTACCCGATCCTGTGTTCAATGGAGTGGCTCACCCTTTATTTGCAGGGTAGTGGCCTGTAGTAAGAGCGGTTAAGATTCCCTCACTTTCACATACAGATCCAGGGAGGGGAGAATTTCCCTAATTAAATAAAGAGGCCCTAATTTATCCCAAGCTCTGCTGTCTTCGTCTTATTTCATGAGTTCATTCTCTGCTCGCAAATGCATGAAATAAAACACACTGTGGAGCTTCTACACAGGATACTGTTTTAGTGGCTTCATTGTTTTTGCCCCTGAACCTATAATATAAACAATTGGGTAGATAAAATATAAGGTATGAAAAGATTCTTACAGCAAGCTTAGAAGTAAATCCCACTAAATTCACCAAGACTTTCTCCCTAGGAGGGTGTGCTGTGGAGATATATCTAGGTGTAGATCTATTACAGAATGTGGAAATAGGATAGAACAAACTGATGAACACATGTAATACTGACATGGACTGAAATAGACTTATCTGTCCATCGCTATATAGGGTTGAAGCCTTGGTTTTTGTTCCTTCCATTTGGGAGGCTGTTCCTTGATTTAGCAAACCCTAAATCACTTAATGGAGTTTTAGGTTGTACTGAGCAATGTTAACTTCATAGTATTCTGTAGCTCATGCTTCCTGCTTCATCCTTGATGAAGCAACGTGGAGTCACAAGACTTGAGTCTCTGATTTCAAATCATACAAGAGAGAAAGAGAGCAGGAGACAGTACCAGAGTTTTGCCTCTTGAAATGCTTGAGATGGCTAACAATTAGGGATGTTGTAGAATGCATTCGGGGGATTGGAGCTTGATTTTTTTTGTCAGCTCAGGCCCCTGGATTTCAATCCATTTCCCGCTAACTGGCCCAACTCAGTCTGCAGAGAGTCAGGCCAGTTGTGCAATTTATACAAATTGTGCAAATTTCATCTGCAATTTGTGCAAATCTCCATTTGCACAAATTGTAGCTGACATCAAAAACAAACAAACAAAACCCAGGAAAAGTCCCCAGAGTTCAGGGGAAACCTCAACTTGTCTTGTAAAGGCAAGCCAAGTTGAGTGAGCAGAAGAAGACTTGGTTCAAGGCACCCAAAGGTGCTAGGCATATACAGGCAAGGATTTAGAAAGTGCAAGCAAGTCCAGTCCAATCCAGTCCAGGCAAGTCCAATTTAGGGTGCTGAATAGCCAGGCAAGTTAGACCAGGCCGGGTCTTCCAGGACCCTGGCCAGCTCCAAGTTAACTGAGACTCAATCAAGGGCAGCTGTTGACAAATGTTTTTTTAAAGCCTTATGAAGGCCATCAGCTCAGCCTTGCAGTTAACTCCACCCCTGCAGAGAAGCTACTGCCTGATTTTTAGCCGTTGGCTCCTACAGGATGGGGTGGTGAAGGCTGCAATGAAGGTGTGCCCTCTGCATCTGAGGAATCAGCTATAGGCACATCCCCTGGCCTGGAAGGCCCTGGCATAGCAGGTGTTGGATTAATGGAGCATGTCAAGGCTAGGGAACATGACAGAAATCCACTGAGCTCAAAACGTGCCAGACTCCTAAGTGGCAGACATCCCTACTAACAATCAACAATTTTAAAATTCATTTCTTTTTGCAAATCATACAAATATGTCCAATCCACAACCCCAAAGTTGAACATGAGCAGAAATGCTTTTTTAAAGAAATGCTCGCAAATTCTCAAATACATTGGTTTTTTAAATTTATTTATTGCATTTATATACCACCCCATAGCCAAAGCTCTCTGGGTGGTTTACAAAAGTTAAAAATGGTAAACATTAAAAACAAATATACAAAGTTTAAAAACATAGAAAGCATAAATACAATAGTATCCTTATAAAAACAGCCATTCTGGGGTCTATTAAAAACAAACAAACTCAGCTCATGTTATTAAATGCTGTTAAGTGCCTGGGAGAAATGCTGGACATGTCCGTTGGGGGCATCTGTCACCCTTGTGGGCCCAGGCAGATTTTTGCCCCATGGCTACTCACCGTTGCCTGGTTGGGAATGGGACGATGTTTTCTTGAAGTGCAAAACCACTCTCCTCCAAAGACTATGGCAGGCAGTTTATTTAGTGGCTCAGTCTTTGGCCTTAGCTAGACCTAAGGTTTATCCCGGGATCGTCCCGGGGTCATCCCTGTTCATGTAAATGACACACAGGGGATCCCGGGAGCAGGCAGGGATGACCGTGGGACGATCCCGGGATAAACCTTAGGTCTAGCTAAGGACTTTGTCAGGTATGTATTTCCAAGCATTATCTTGGGTGACAAAAACAGACCAGCCAGGAAAGAATGGGTGTCGGATGCAGCGTGGAACAAGAGGCGAGAACAAGAGGTAGGTATAGCAAAATAGAAGGAAGGAATATGTATCAGCTGTGGGGGGGGATTTACCGGGAAATAGTGGGGAGAGGGTATGGTAAGGATGGAGAAATCATTGATTTTCAAGCTGAACAAAATTCTCAGAAATTCATCTTGCTCCAGTTTCCAACCTGTTTTTCTGCTCATGAGAATGGTAAAACTGTGCACATTTTTCAAAAGTGTGAACTCCCCCCCCCCATTGACTAAAGCATGAAATGCATTTTTTTTTAAAAAAAAACAGTCCATGCTACTCTAGTTAAAAACATGTATTTTAGTGAATTAAAAGTTTATCTTACTGACCTTGGCTACTATATAGGGATGCATGAGGAATTTGTCCTTTGTGAGTCCCGATACAAACTGACCTGATCTGTACCTCCAGGATGAATGTGCAGTTTGGGATGCAGTTGTCCTTCAGATTCCACATTTCTCTGAATGTTGCAGTGCAGTCCTCTGCTCAAGAAACATGCCAAAATGCATGTGGAAGGATAACATATGTTTAGAAGCACGGACTTGAATTGTAATGCATTTATGAAAATTTCTCAAGCGTATTTTTGTAAGGAAATGTGTTTTGGAATATGGATTTAATGACATGTTTTTCTGAGGATTTGGTGTGTGTTTTTAAATTACAGTTGGGATGGAATGGATTTATGAATGGAGCAAATGCAAATCTGACACAGACCAGAGTCTGACTGATCTACTGCTATACCTAAATAAATTCTATGGGTTAAGCAACTGTCCAATTCTTATCAAATGACTTGCCTTTATCACCAAATTGGACCCCACTCAGAGTGCAATTATGTAAGCTAATGAGTTGGGGGTTAGGGTGGTAACCCTCATGTACTAACGCTGACTTTAACAATCAGTAACAAGTCAGAGGGTGGTGAAAGAAGTCTGGTGCATGCAACAACCAGGAGTAAAATTGGGGAGTAGTTGAAGCTACAATGGTATTTCTCCCTGCCTCCGTCTATTTGTCATCTGTGTTCGCCTGTCTCATGTTCTTCATACGTTCCCTTCCCTAGGAGCTAATGTTCCATAAATGCCCCTGTGCCTGGAACGCTGCCACATCAAGGCAGAGCATTTCTAGTCCTCCCCAAACGAGAGCTTGCGCCTCTCCTCATTTTATTTATTTATTTATCACATTTCTATACGGCCCATTAGCCGAAACTCATACATTTTCTGCTGCTCCTGTATCCGTCAGCTGACATCTGATGTCTCTTAATCTGCCCAGCACCCCTGAGACAAGTGCTGCAGGTTGAAGCACGGCTGTATCTGGGCTGCTAGACAATGACCACCTCTGCCCACTGATGCTGCTCCATCACCCACCTGCTACCATCTGCTCTCTCCCTGCCTTCCCTGGGGGGCTCATACCGAAACCTGAAGCTTTGCTGTATCTGGCACGCCATCCCAGTGCCTCTCTCCTTCCGCCTGCCTTTAGCCTGCCACTTTTCTCTCAGCTGGAGACCAGCTCTGACAGGCTCTTCAGGCTGTCACTGTGTTATATCACTGTGTCATATCTACACCACACAGAGCCAGTGTGGTATAGTGGCTAAAGTGTTGGACTGGGAGTTGGGAGATCCAGGTTCTAGTCCCCACTTGGCCATGGAAACCTACTGGGTGACTTTGGGCCGGTCAAAGACTCTCAGCCCAACCTACCTCACAGGGTTGTTGTTGTGAGGATAACGTGGAGAGAAGGAGGATTATGTATACCACCTTGGGTTCTTTGGAGGAAAAAAGGCAGGATACAAATGCAATAATTAAATAATTGAATAAATAAATGTTTTGTTTTGTAGAGCTTTCAGTCAGAGACTTATTTCTGAATAAAATCAGACAGAATATAATAATAATAATAATAATAATAATAATAATAATAATAATAATAATAACATCTGGAATGCTCCTCTCCTCACTTGCTGTTTCTCTGCTTGCATCCTGCTGCCCGTTTTGATGTGTGACATACTGGTGGCCAGTGCGCCCATGGCCATTGCTGCTGCCCATTTCAGTACGAGCAAGAGAGACTGTGCCCTCGAGCATCTGCTTCTGTCTGCCTCAGAGAGGTCGGCCATTGTGGTGTTTTTCTCCTGTAGGCTTCAGAGAGAAAAAGACTGACCCTTGTGCCACCATGCTTATGCTGCCTGTCTGAGGAAACTGGCCACTGTGAACATTATGCTGATGTTGCCTGCCTGAAAGAGAGAGACTGGCCATTTTGACCTCATGTTGTTGCTGACATCTCAAGTAGAGAGACTGGCCATTCTGGCCTATGCTGATGCTGCCTACCTGAAGCAGAGAGACTGGCCCTTTCTTACCTTATTTATTTGTTATATTTTTAACCTGCCCAATAACCAACATTATTTGGGTGGATTAGAAACAGTTAAAAGACTAAAATACCATACAGTCAGTTAAAAATATAAAACACAATACAGATATTTAAAACAATGAGACAATACAAAACAACAAAGGAATAGATAAAAACAGCCATAAAAATCCAGAACTAGAACCTCATGCTGATCTTGTCCACCTGAAGAGGTGGGTTAGATTTGGTTTCTGAACTTGCTTACTCTTACAGCCCCTTTGACACATCGTTCACCTCTCATCAACCAAGCAGGCCCCACTGTCTAGCAATGCCTTTGAGGACGTGGGATGACTACACTCTACCTCTGCACAAAATTCAGTTGTAACTTGCACAAATTTTAAAAATAGGAAAACACAAACTGGCCCAACTCACTGCACACTGAGGCCTTAGCTAGACCAGCGGTTATCTCGGGCTGATACCCGGGATCGCCCCTGTGCATCCAGATGATGCACAGGGGATCCCGGGATCGGGGAGGGATCATCCCTCCCTGGCCCCAGGATACAGCCCTACACTTTGGGCCCGTTTTTTCCTGCAGTCTCGGGTTGAGCCCAAGACCACGAGTGTGTGGCCCGTTTCTGCGGCTTTTCCTGGCTCCACACGATTACTCACGTGGAGCTGTGAACCGAGCACAGGGCACAGCAATCCTCAGGAGCGCTGCGTCCATCGGGGCTGCGGGGGCGGGAAACGGGGAAATCATAAAAAAAAAAAAAACCCACCGACCTGGATTCACTCAAGCACTCGTGCGCTGCTGGCTCCTTTAAAAATAAAAAATGGCCTCTCTTCTTGAGGTCGTTGTACCTTACGTATAAATGAGGGTGAGATCTCGTGTTATTCATAACAAAAGGTCTCCCCTCCTCTCCCCCGGAACAACAGGTATGTCTAGCTAAGGCCCGAGTTGGGCTCCATGGCAGAAAATGGATTGAAATCTGGAGCTGAACCAGTGGAAGCTCACCAGGTTCCAAACACACCAAAACTGGTTTCTCCGACAACCCTAATTAATTGCCGTCTCTTCTTAACAACTGCAAAATTGTTGGCTGTATGTTCTGTTTCACCTTTATTTATGCCAGTCAACAGATATCAAACATAAAATCCAACTGTCCTTTCCAACAGTGAAATAAGTACTGGGGTTATAAAATGGGCTGTGATGAGAGGGAGAAAGCACCAATTCAGGCAAAGAAAGGGAGAGAGATTTTCTCTGGTGCTATGAAAAGCATGTATCTTTAATGACAGATCTAAAAAGCCCAACGTTTTGGATATACAATCCTTCTTCAGGGGCTGAATACAGATAAAAAATGTTAAAATTCAAAAGGAAGAGTAACAATACTTTTTGAATAATCTTAATCCTTTGCGGCATGCCCGGTTATAAAATGGGCCCTAATATAATTGTAAAAACTTACATTCTAATAAAACTTGTTCCGCTGTTTCAATCTGTTCTGAACACAGTCCCAGTTCAAGTGGAACATTTTTTAAATGTCCCTTCATGATTGTTTACTAGCCTCCTAAACTTGCTCCACAGTTGGTTCCCATAAAAAATTCAAGAAAACACTCGAAACCTGCCACCACTAAAAAATAATGCTTAAAGTTTATATTTGGTCATTAATTTCTTTAAGCAGTTGGAGATGCCTCAATCTGAAAATGAAAATAAACACCTTATCAGTAGAATAAAACATAGTAAAGTGGTCAGGGATGGACACTGAGGGCTAAATCTAAAGCACAGTATTGCAGTTAAAAAAGAAGACACTTATTTTAAGGAATTCAGAATCATGTGAAGAATATTCACAATTGGCAAAGGGCGAAGTCTAGGGACTGGATCAAGTCAATATCCCAAAGGCATGTCATGAGAAAGCCAATCAGAGATACTTATTATAATTCTCAGGTCTCGGATTAATATGATGGTTGTTGGAGGAATACCAGTTACCGTCTCTGTTTTCTGTAGTCGGATAGAAGACTGGGAAATTCCTGTAAAGTAATTTCTGATTCCTAAAGGAAATGGAGCAACAATTATTTAGCAGGAAGTTAAAGGGTGGGGACAGGAAGGGAGTTTACTGTCTAGTGAGAGTAAAAGATCCACAAAGGAAAGAAAACATACATTCATATATAGTGGTTTGAATATAATGTGTCGCTGATGTGGCTAGCTCCTATAATGGAATTTGGGCCCTAGAGAAATAGAAGCTGTTCACATGGTGACTCTGTGCCTGGTTTGTGACTATTCCTAATTTTGGTGGCCTGTGTCTATGTTGATTTCCATAGCCACAAGTCTTTTGTTTTTGGTACTTGAATCTGGCATCACTGAGGCAGGGAAACAGGTTAAAACGGAGCAGTACTGGTAATCAGATTCAGGGAACAATTCAAGACACAAGGGCCTTAGCTAGACCTAAGGTTTATCCTGGGATCATCCCGGGGTCATCCCTGTTCATGTAAATGACACAGGGTATCCCGGGAGCAGGCAGGGATGACCCTGGGATGATCCCGGGATAAACCTTAGGTCTAGCTAAGGCCTTAAACTGTCCTAGTCAGATTCAGATGAAGGATCTCTAGTAATGATCAGTATAGTTGATCAAAGGTTTAAGGCAGAGATCCTTCGCCTAGGCAGCCAGACAGATTTAGATCAGATCAGAAAGCTTCTGTGCCAGGAGTTGCCTGCAGGCAGGATTTCCGACCACAGTGCACCAAAGAACCGGGGCCACAAGAGAGAGACAGAGGGCGATATACACTCACTCACATTGTCTCTCGTAAGCTCCTGGGGCAAGGCACAGAGTGCAGAGTCCTGCAGCAGTGGGTATGGTCTCTGGCTGTGGCAACCTGAAGGACCAGGATGACATAGAAAGGAGCAGAGGGTGATACTGGCCTTAGCTAGACCTAAGGTTTATCCTGGGATCATTCCTGCCTGCTCCCGGAATATCCTGTGTGTCATTTACATGAACAGGGATGACCCCGGGACAATCCTGGAATAAACCTTAGGTCTAGCTAAGGCCATGCACTCACTTATCTCGTCCTCTCATGTTCCTGGGGCAATGCACCGCTGCATGGATCCCACTGCTGACACCAAATTGTCAGGGAAATTAACTGAAGTCGAGATGAAGCAAAAGTCCAGGCAGGCAGCTTCCGATAGAAAAGCTTTGTTCAGACTACACGTGTAGGAGGAGACAGCCTCTCAGCAAGCTGAAGGCTGAACTCACTGGCATCTTTCGTCACCAGCAATTTCTTATAATTTTCGAGAGCTGTTTGCAGCTCTCAGCTCTCTTCCTCCTCTCTTTTCCTTTCCCCTTTGTCCATATACCTTACATTATAAATCAAAACCTAACTAGTAACATAAACAATTCATTCTACAAATTTACAGCAATAAATGGTGCCTCTCCGGCTCTCTGATAAGAGACACCAAGGATGTTAATTGTAACAAAGTGGTCCCGAAACTGTAAATTGTTCAGAGAGGGGTATCTGATTGGGTTTATTTCTAGATGAAGGATGTTCCTTTCCTGCTTTCAGATATATGGCAGGTCAGGAATGTTGCTTGTGATTTACAAGCTTTGGCAGGAAGGGGATTGATTGGAGTCCATCTGGCTAGCTTCAGTTTTATTGATCCAGGGAAGCATTGGGGGTGGGTGGGCCATGTTGGGTCAAATGTTTGGTCAGTGTCTTTTGTTTGTGCTCGCGCTTTTCACTTGGGAATCTTTTGGACCAGTGATTTCTTTAATTTTCTTCAACAACACGGATATATATATATATATATATTTGACAAGCTGCTATCTTGTTGTGGAGTGTGATTACCAATGATAGTGCGATACACTTTTTGGAGGGTGATTGCAGAAAAGATAGATGTTGAAATAACTCCAGCACACATCATCCCGAATCCAACTCTACCGTTGAGATGATTGTTTGACGAATGGAGTGGTTGTACATATGTTTTGCATGTCTTTTTGACTACAGACCTATAAACTCAAGGTTTCCAAGTGTAGCTTGACAGGCCTCTGAAATCAACAAAAAGGGAGAGATGTGATCCTATGCCTGTGATTGTTGCAGGCACTGGTAACTTACTAGGCTGGAAGACCAGCGAGGTGGTGGAGTTGGGTGGGGGATGGATATGGGGGTGAGGATTTGTAGAAGCAGGGTCTGGAGTTAGCCCTTCACACACATATGGGCTCTCAGTGAAGTACCAAAAGATGTAAGACACATGTGCTATCTCCAGTATTCGAGGCAATAAGCCTGTGTGCACCAGTTGCTGAGGAACATGGGTGGGAGGTTGCTGTTGCACCATTTCCTGCTTGTTCATCCCTGGCCGATGGCTGGTTGGCCACTGTGCGAACAGAGTGCTGGACTAGAGGGACCCTTGGTCTGATCCAGCATCAGGGCACTTCTTGTGTTCTTATGTTCTTATGTGCATTGGAGAGAAGTAGGCAAAATTATAAGTACATCCACTACTGTCATAGTGTTGAGTACCTAGTTTAGAAAGGGCTGTGGTATCATAGAGACTGAAAAACACTGCTTGACATGTTTTATTTTAATTACCCTCTACAGAATGATTCAATTCCTCAAGATGACTTCACTCCAGAAGTTTACAGAGACTTTTTGAGCAACCTATGTCCTCGGCCTGAAATAGACCACATCTTCCTAGAGCTGTAAGAAATGACGGAAACCAGCATTTTTGTGCACTTTTTCATTTATTGCTTATCTATGCTCACAGCGGCAAGGTGCATTATTCAAGTTCCAGCATCACACTGTGATAGTTCAGAAGAGATTTCTGGATCTTGCAGTTCTATTATTTAACCTATCCGCTGTGTTGGGGATGAAGAAATGCTTTTCTCTAAGCTGCTATTTTTTTTATAGCGCTTGAACTTTAACAGGAAATTATTCCTAGAGGAATATGACTGCTAGGCCTTCTCCTTCTTTCTGGCATATGCTAGTTTAAACTCCAGTTAAAGTAATTTAGCAGCAAGGCAACTGGTAGGGGAGAGGATGCCAGGAGCAATATGTATTAGATAACAGCCTCTCTAACCACCAAAAGGCTAAAGAAGTCAGGAAAACAAATACAGTGTAGTGCAGTACTCATGGAAGATGTTATCAGTGCTTCCATTCAGCACAAATTAAATTAGCAAACAACTGGGCACTTGTTATTTCATCCTCTAATGCCTTGGAACACCTGGAGCAATGTAATTGCAAATTTAATCTTTTCTGTATCCCTTTCCCTCTGGCTTTAATATATGTCCCTGTTATTGAGGCTAATAACACATTAACTGCAAACCCATGTAGGAGATCATTGATGTTCACACAAACATCTGTTTGAAACAGAATGGAGAGGAAAGACATTTCAAGGAGAGTGATTTGGAGTAGAGAAGCTTTGGGTGTGGAAGGAGCTGAACACCATCTCCGTGCATTCATTTGAAATCCTCCCTCCAGGAGCTGCTTGTATTGTTAAAAACTACAGTCAGGGCTTTCTTGTACACATTTCCCTTTCATGTGTAGTTACCCACTTAGAATTCCAGTGTTTGATTTCCTGGCATTTCAGCAGTTCTTCTGTTCACTACAATAATCTCCCCCCCCCCCGCTTCCTTTTCTCAAAAGGAAGTTGGTTGTTACCGCTTCTATAGCTGTGTTCCTTCTCACCATAAAGCGGGCCAAAATGGGATAAAGAGAAATGCTATGTGCTAATGGGATGTTCAATCATCTTAATGCAAATGTGAGTTTAGCCTGCAGGCACGACATTGTGATAATGGCTGTTCTGTGTGATTCACTGAGTGTCTTGATCTTCAAGAAAGCATCTTCATGTCTTCTGCTATGAATACGAATGAACGGGGCATGGGGGAGGCTGGGTCAATTAGAGGAAGTCGGTGTCCATATTGGGACACTTTAATCCTCCAGCACACTGTTCCAGTTGGTGTTGGTCAAGCCACGGATCTCACATTGAGAGAGGAGCAGGATGGGGACATTCCTAGATGTCCCTTTGGCTGTAATCGGCATCACTTGCTAGTGTTCATCATTATGGGGAGATGGCTCCCTGCCATATTACATATTTAGCTGAGCAAGCTTACATAAACCAGGGCTAAGTAGTAAAGCGCTGACTGGCAAACTGTGCTACATCAAGCTGTACGCGTAGCTGTCAAGTGCTGCTGTCAGCTCACAAGAACACCTGCTGCCCTGTCTGGCTGAGCACACAGTTTCTGAGCACACAGTTTTTACTTTAAGAGCCGGGGCTCTCTAACATTGGAAAGCTGCAAGCATGGCCTCTGGGGCTGGACCTTGGGGCCAAAGTCTAGGGCTCCGCAACCATGCAGGCCTCCTAATGGCCACCCAGAGAGCGCCATTTTATTTCTGTAGTCATGATGGTGCTATGATTTAAGTGAGTTTAATGGGTAAAAATGGCACATGCTCAGGGTGCTTTTTTTAGAAAAACGACAACACAGGGTTGGCAAACAGCTTTGTTGTTCATATACAAGAGGAATGCGGAAGTGGTTTTAAAGTATGGAATGGCAGTTGAAGGCAGAGTGGGGAGAGAAATATCAGTTCTGTGCTTCACAACTGAAATAATGCACATGGCTTTGTAACACACACACACCATTACCTAGCTGCACCACTGGGCACATAGGTAGCTGTCTTATACCGAATCAGGCCATTGGTCCATCATGCCCAGTATTGTCAACACTGATTGGCAGCAATGGCTCACTAGAATATCTCTGGAGCTCCGCCCCTGAGCTCCGCCCCCTCCCTTCCTGTCTTTTACCCTAAAGGCCTGGAGATAGAAAAGAAGTCGTGGGAGCAGTGTTCTTAGCCAGTGTTCTACATTCCTTCTGGTCTTAATTAGAGTTGGGGGTGTTGAATGGAGCTCAGATGAGTGAAACATGGGTAGACATCTGTTTCCTAATCTATTAATGCAAATCTATCAGTGCAATAACTTGTTTCCTGCATGACAGCTCAAACCTGCGCATGTACAGAGAAATATAAGAAAACAATAATGGTAGGTGCTTGGAAACACACACACACACTCCAATGCATTATGAAATCTTTCTTTTCTCTATTTCATTTCTTTTACTTTTTTCAGTGGTGCTAAGAGCAGACCATATCTTACTGTTGACCAAATGATGGAATTTATAAACTTGAAGCAACGAGACCCACGGTTAAATGAAATTCTTTATCCGCCTTTGAAGCAGGAACAAGTTCAGCAGCTGATTGAAAAATATGAACCCAATAATGGTTTGGCTAAGAAAGGTCAGTAATTTTCATTATCTTTCATATGCTGTTTTTGATTTCAAACAATGAACAAATTACAGCGAAGAGAGAGATACTGTAGCACACACTGGTTCAAAGGTAATCACATTGCCAACTGACTGGCTTGAGATTGGGCAGCCTTGCAATAGTTAAATTCTGAATAGTTAAATTCTAAATTCTGGCTGGGTTAGTTTTTCTGTTTCTTTTCACTTTATAGGACAGATCATTCAGGGCACGTAAATGTAATCACCAGGACAAGAATTGTTTTACTTGAATTTGGAATCTGTGACATGGGGGCAGGGGGATGCCCCATGAAAACAACCTCACGTCGTTGAGCTGAAACAAAATCATGTTGCTGTTTGATCATGCCAGTGGTGGCAATGGCACAGCCTTCTGTATGCTGATAAGGTTTTAATGCCAGGTGGCTTCAGACTAAATGGATGTGCCATAATCGAGAAAGATTCTTTTGGGGGAATTTTTATTAGTAACGTTACTAGCAAAGCTGGGCTTCCTGCCAAAATGTGCTCTTCAATTCTGTTCAGATAAGCATTGCAACAGCCTGGAGTATTAGCTGAATATTGTATTAATCCAGATCTCTTGTTTCATTTTCATTCAAGTATTCAATGGGCTTCCTTGCTTTTTAAAGTGGTCATGCCATGACAGTATTATAGAGGCATGGGAGATGAAAAAGCTGATTTCTTGTGATACACACACACACACACACACACACACACACACACACACACACACTTTGATACGGAGTTAGTGGCATAAGGCTGATTCTTCTACTTCATGACCTTAGCTCTTGAGACTGACTGAGATGGAATGGCTTAATCTTAGAGTTGAACGAAATCTTCATTTGTAGCTTTGTTTTCTTTCTTGAGCACTTCCAGTGGCTTTCCAGACTGCCTCAAAAGGAATTTCCAAGTCCTGTACGCAGCTTTGTAAGTCACTTAGCAGTTATGTGCCTTTGTAAAAAAACCACAGAAGCCTCCAGCCAACCTGAACAATCCAATTAAAAAATGCAGAATGCACCCAAAGGGGTCTTCTCGCCACCCCACCCCTTTTACGGCACTTTGTCGTGCTCCTGCAACTGAGTAATGTGGCTCCCTTTTTGGAAGCTGTTCTCTCTAGAGTGTGGTGGGAAGGGCTTACAGGAGGGATATATAAAGAAAGACATGTGCTCAGTTGAATCAAGTAGTTTGGCCCTTGTATGCTAGCTCAAGGACTGCACAAGTCCCTGGAAACTTGAATAAGAAAAGACACCCCTACTTTCTGGAAATTTCTGCACATGTTTCTGTGAGTAATGCTTTGTGTCCACTACTTGGTGCCAATGAGAATTAGTCCTCTCTAAAATATACATGATTCTATTGTAATATGAATGGGATAGCTGGAACAGGGAGGTTTGAGCATATAACACCGATTCTGGCCCACTTGCATTGGCTGCCTATATGTTTCCGAGCCCAATTCAGGGTGCTGGTTTTAACCTATAAAGCCTTACATGGCTTGGGACCACAATACCTGATGGAACGCCTCTCCTGACATGAACCTACCCATACACTGCGCTCAACTTCTAAGGCCGTCCTCCAAGTGCCTACTCTGAGGGAAGCTTGGAGAATGGCAACAAGGGAGAAGGACTTTTCAGTGGTGGCCCCCCCGACTGTGGAATGATCTCCCTGACGAGGCTCGCCTGGCGCCAACACTGTTATATCTTTCAGGCGCCAGGTCAAGACTTTTCTCTTCTCCCAGGCATTTAACAGCATTTAACAACGCTAAATTTGTTTTCTAATGGACCTCAGAACTCTTGTTTTAAATGGATACTGTTGTTTTTATATTGTTGTTTTTATGTTTCTGATGATTCTTAAATTTTGTATACTTTTTAAATGTTTACTGTTTTAACTTTTGTAAACCGCTCAGAGAGCTTCGGCTATGGGGCAGTATATAAATGTAATAAAATACCGCCCAATAGCCAAAGCTCTTTGGGCGGTTCACAAAAGTTAAAACCATAATAAAACAACGAACATGTTAAAAGCACAATTACAAAATACAATATAAAAAGCACAACCAGGATAAAACCACGCAACAAAATTGATATAAGATTAAAATACAGAGTGAGAACAGTAAAATTTAAATTTAAGTTAAAATTAAGTGTTAAAATACTGAGAGAATAAAAAGGTCTTCAGCTGGCGATGAAAGGAGTACAGTGTGGGCGCCAGGCGGACCTCTCTGGGGAGCTCATTCCACAACCGGGGTGCCACAGTGGAGAAGGCCCTCCTCCTAGTAGCCACCTGCCCCACTTCCTTTGGCAGGGGCTCACGGAGAAGGGCCCCTGTGGATGATCTTAAGGTCAGGGCAGGTACATATGGGAGGAGGCGTTCCTTCAAACAACCTGGCCCCAAACTTTTTAGGGCTTTAAATGTCAATACCAGCACTTTGAATTGGGCCCGGACCTGGACTGGCAGCCAATGAAGTTGTAAAATAAATAAAAATGGAACACAGAAATGAGCATATAGTATGTTGAGCTCAGGACGCAGGTGATAATATACCTGTGTGGGTTTGGGAACAGTTTTGGAAAGTTTGCCATGCCTGTTCCTTAGAACAGTGGTGGGTGTCAGGCCTAGCCCCAGCACTGCTGTGGGCCCTATGGCTTTGGATCCAGAGTCTGATTCAGAGTTAGAGGAGGAGGATTTACAACCCAGTCCAGTCGTGGGAAGCTCAGGCCCTGGGAGCACAGCTTTGCCTAGTATTCCATTTGATAGGCTGACAGGTATTACCCAGAGGACCTTTTCCTCTGCTGCTCCCAGACTGTGGAATGGCCTGCCGGAGGAGATTCGTCAACTTAACAGTCTTTTAGCATTTAAGAAAGCTGTAAAGACTGATCTCTTCCGGGAGGCCTATCCAGGGGAATGTTAGGATGCTTTTAGGATGCTTTTAGTATGTTTTTAGGAAGTTTTAACAATGTATATTGTGTTTTGATTAATGTTTTATGTGTTTTATGCTGTTGTTGTTGTTCCCCACCTCGATCAGGATGGAGAGGCGGGTTAGAAATTTTTTAAAATAAAAATTTAAAATAAAATTAATAGTAGGCTGAAGGAGGAGGATGCAACCTATCAGCCAAAGCTGCAAGCCTCTGATTTACAGCCGGTGATTGTGAGAACTTAGTAGGGGTGTCAGAAGATTCTGTCTGGAGAGTGGAGCTTGCCAAACTTTCATCATTTCGGTCCCCTGGACTTCAGCTTGTTTCCCCACAAGTTGGCCCAGCTTGAACTGCGTTGAATGCATTTGTGTAAATAGAAAGGTGCATAAATTGTGGGGCGCAATTTGCAGGAGTCACACTAATTTTGGCCGTTAATTACATAAATCGCGCCTCATAATTTGTGCACATTTCTATTTACTTTTTTTTAAAAAAACCTACAGGAAAAATTCCTGGATTTTGGGAAAAGCCCAGCAGCTCAGCCCTCAAATGCCAGTTGAGTCAGGTGCTCTCCAGCAATCTGTCAAGCCCCAAAGGAGCCAGATTCCACAGTGACGGACATCCGTAGAACTGATTAGGATGGAGATTCTGCAGGTGAGGGGGGACCTCGGAGGTATCTCCCAGCTTAAGGCCTCAACTAAAGAGGGCAGAACAGAGACACCCTCTCAGATGTAGTGCTTGCTTATAGGTCAGATTCCCCTGTTAGGGTAGATCATCTAGCAGCCCCTCCCTGTGTTTTGGCCAGTGCACTGACAGAGCCTTTGGTAGGAACAATGTCTGAATTACCTGAAATACATTCTTGCTTGGACTTTTTTTTAATCCTGCACTCTTGTCTGCCTTGAATCCTGTACCGTTGAGATCCTGACTTGAAAATCTATTTCTGGGCTTTAACTCTGGGCATGTCTAGACCTTCCGATATCCCGGGGATCACCCTGGGATCATTCCTGTGCATCCACATGAGGCACAGGGGATCCCAGGAATAGGGAGGGATGATCCCTCCCTTTTCCCAGGATATTGCCATACACTTTAATCCCAACCCATCCTAAGACTGCAGGACAAGTGGCCGGGCATCCCCAGTTTTCTTCCCGGCTAGAATTAATTTCTTATGTGATGACTGTGGCCAGGATCTTGCATGTGAAATATTGGAGACAAATATACTGTGTGTGTGTGTGTGTATATATATATATATATCCAAATGTGAAGGACTGGCTTGAAAAAGTGAGAATTTGCTCTGAGGACGAAATTAACAAAAAGGTTAAAGAAAAATCAATTTGGAAATACTAGAACCTGAACACTCTTCGTTAAGTTTTGCAAGATCAGTGAAGTCCATGCAAATATACACTTCTATTCTAAAATATTGAAGGCTTATTAAATAGTCTGTTAAGAAAAAGAGAAGCATTGTGGGAGTGACTGTATAATAATTGGACTGTTTAATAAGAATGTGTAATTCCATAGTGTCTTGAACTTGTTGATTCCTTTGGGTGGTGAACCGAGTACAGCTTTTTTGAGAGAAATCGGACCTGCCCCCAGTCATTCATGCCCTAGTCTCTTCAGGGGAGTTTACTGTCAGGCACACTACATGGATTGTCTTTCAAGAGGGTGCAGAACTTGTGTTCGTCAAAAATGCAACTTCCAGGATTATGTCTGGTGCCAGCAGATTAAACCCTACTATTGAATTTTGCCTTGCACTTGGATGGAAGAGACTGGGTTTAAATCCTTACTTAACCAAGAAGCTCATTGGATGATCTTGCATAAGTCGCTGCCCTTCAGCCTAACAGTTACCTCATAGGATTGTTGTGGGGTTCAAATAAAGAAGGGGAAGGAATTGGGTGTGCCACCATCAGCTCATTAAAGTAAGAATGGGATTTAAAACGTTATAAATAAAGTAAATAGTTGCTCTTGGACAGCATAATCTCAAGAATCAATTCTCACCACATGAGCTTGCCTGATCACAGACATTGGCCCTGTTCAGAAGACACCTTAAACCATGGCTTTAACCACAGTGGTTAAGCCAGAAAGCCAGGCCGTGTTCAGAAGACACCTTAAACCATGGTTTTAACTGCGGTGAATAAGACTTTTTGCCTTAGTCACCATGATTAAAGCCATGGTTTAAGGTGTCTTCTGAATGGGGCCATTTTAGGCTTAATATTAATCTGGGTAGGTGTTATTTAATGAGTGAGATATTGGAGCAGACCCATATGACTGTGAGTCTATGGCTACTGACTCTTTTTCCAACTCCCTCCATGCAATACCATTATATGCATCCCAGATCTTTCTCTAAGCCTACAATTTTCTCAGGTGAATGAATGGAGATTTTCCTATTTGACGTTTTATTTACAATACACTGAATTTTCTTTAAATGATTCAAATGCTTTGCAGGGTTCTTTTTTCTTTTTGAAGAAAGCACAGATGAAAGTCAATAAGACAAATGCAAACTGTCAGTGATACATCTAATAAGAAAAAGCAATTACCGTCCCATCACCTCTCATTCAGCAATTGGAGAGAGATCCTATGAACATCTCAATTCTGGTGTAGGCTGTATAACCTGTTCAAAGTAAATATGTACAGTGTAATGCAGGGGAGGGAACCTCTGGCCAGCAGGCCTCATCCAACCCATAGAGGTTCTTCATCTACACTGTTTTCCACACATGCTTGTTGGCTACTGTTAAAAATAGAATCCACAGTTTAAGAAAGGAAGAAAAAGAGACAATGGGGATATATAGAAGACAGTAGCTGCAGACTCATATTACATTGAGCACGCCTGACTTCAGAGTATTTGTGCTAACACTTTCAGTTGATTTCATAGAATCATAGAATCATAGAATAGCAGAGTTGGAAGGGGCCTACAAGGCCATGGAGTCCAACCCCCTGCTCAATGCAGGAATCCATCCTAAAGCATCCCCGACAGATGCTTGTCCAGCTGCCTCTTGAAGGCCTCTAGTGTGGGAGAGCCCACAACCTCCCTAGGTAACTGATTCCATTGTCGCACTGCTCTAACAGTCAGGAAGTTTTTCCTGATGTCCATCTGGAATCTGGCTTCCTTTAACTTGAGTCCATTATTCCGTGTCCTGCACTCTGGGAGGATCGAGAAGAGATCCTGGCCCTCCTCTGTGTGACAACCTTTTAAGTATTTGAGGAGTGCTCTCATGTCTCCCCTCAATCTTCTCTTCTCCAGGCTAAACATGCCCAGTTCTTTCAGTCTCTCTTCATAGGGCTTTGTTTCCAGACCCCTAATCATCCTGGTTGCCCTCCTCTGAACACGCTCCAGCTTGTCTGCATCCTTCTTGAATTGTGGGGCCCAGAACTGGACGCAATACTCTAGATGAGGCCTAACCAGGGCCGAATAGAGAGGAACCAGTACCTCACGTGATTTGGAAGCTATACTTCTATTAATGCAGCCCAAAATAGCATTTGCCTTTCTTGCAGCCATATCGCACTGTTGGCTCATAGTCAGCTTGCAATATAAACATAGGTTCTTATCATTTTCTCACAACAACAACAGAGACAGTCATAGAAAGAAAAAGATTGAACAAGCCACTCAGATGTTCACGTTCGCCATGTGCACAACCAACAGCAAAAGTTTTCTGGAGCTTTGTTCTGAACATTTTAGCAGCCTTTGCAAATAAGGGTAGTTGATTAGCTACAGAAAGTTCAATTTCTACAAATAGCCTACGCATCTGCTCAGCCATTGTGAAAATACCAGTCAGTGCATGAATCCTCTTTTTCCTCTTCTCATATATGTCTGCTTAGCTCCCATCCCCGGTACTGACAAATGACCAGAAATATGAATCAGGGGCAAGGGAAAAGCAGCTGAAGTAAAGTCGCTAGGGAACAGTGTGGCTGAGGCTGCCTCTCCCCTCCATTGCCTAGTCAGCTTTATGGACAGATTTCTACATATACCCCGTCATTGGATGGCTATTTTGCTATAATTATAATAAAAGTTGGCGTATTTTAAAACAGGTCCCAAAAGTTGATTACAGGTAAATACAATCACATTGATGAAATGATGATAAACCAATCTGTGTTAATAGGTGATTACAATATATTGCCTTGGATCCTAAGTTAATAGGTATTCGCCAACGGTGGATTTTGGAGTTTTTCTTATGGACTAATACTGCTTGCATTTGCTGTTATATCTATGACTCCTTTCCCCGTCTTTGGGTTTTCACCACGCTTAATTTCGGACACATTCTTCTTCAGCGAATACAAATCTGGGAGCGTGTTCTGACTTTCTTTCCCAAAACATGTACATGTCCTCGCAAATTTGGGGAGACATTTTGTTACAACATACAATTGTTACAACATACAACCTTCAGGAAATTTTTGAACTGGGGCGAGTACTATTCTAAAAAAACAACAACTAAGGCTATCAAAATACACAAATTGAGATGTGATAACGTCTCGGTCCTTGTTTACCAATCATCTTCCCCCAATAGAGCTTCGGCTATTGGGCGGTATAAAAATGTAATAAATAAAATAAAATAAATAAAATAAATAAATGTTAAACACATTTTTTATACAGTTTGGTCTCACTGTTTTAAATCTTTGTTTGCTAAAGAGCAATAAAACACTTGTCAAAGGCCAGTGTATACAATTTGATGGGTCTGTCTCCTAGGCAACAGACCATACTGGCAGTAGAAGTACGAAGCAAGGGAGGCCCTGCTTTTCCACTTTGAAGGCACCTTAATAATGCAGTAGTATTTTAAATATAGCATCTGACATAAACCACATCCCTCATAAGTCATGCTTCGTATTAACCGGGACGTGGATGGAAGCACATTTTGCAAAGAGTCAGAGCCCCCGGTGCAAAGGAAATTTGGTGTCTTCTCAGAGCAGTGCAATTGGTGATTATTGGCAGAGCCAGAGTAGCTGTGAGCCTAAAAAGGATAATAAGTTAGGTAGAAGGAAATATTTGGCATTTGTAATGGTTGGTTAATGTGATCAGGCATATCTAGGGCTGTCGCCCCTCCCTATAAGCAAGTCCACAATTATGGTGACATGCTTAATTGGTCTCTATTATTATTTAATTTATTATTAAACTGGTACAAAACAGGGCAGCACGGTTACTAACAGGGACTGGCCGACAAGACCACATCACGCCAGTCCTTTTCCAGCTTCATTGGCTGCCAGTCCCGGTCTGGGCCTGATTCAAAGTGCTGGTATTAACATTTAAAGCCCTAAACGGCTTGGGGCCAGGTTATCTGAAGGAACACCTCCTCCCATATGTACCTGCCTGGACCCTAAGGTCATCCTCAGGGGTCCTTCTCCGCGAGCCCCTGCCAAAGGAAGTGAGGCAGGTGGCTACCAGGAGGAGGGCCTTCTCTGCTGTGGCACCCCGGCTGTGGAATGAGCTCCCTAAGGAGGTTCGCTTGGCACCTACATTATATGCTTTTAGACGCCAGGTGAAGACCTTTTTATTCTCCCAGCATTTTAACAGTCTATAAATAAATGGTAACTTGGTGTTTTAAATTTGTAATTTTGCATTGCTGCTGTTTTTATCTGGTTGAGCTTTTATATTGTATTTTATATCATGGTTTTATACTGTTGTTTTATACTTTGAATGTTTTAATTTTGTGAACCGCCCAGAGAGCTCCGGCTATTGGGTGGTATAGAAATGTAATAAATAAATAAATAAATAAATAAATAAATAAATAAATAAATAAATAAATGCATTTATATCCCGCCTTTTTTCCTCCAAAGAACCCAAGGCGGTATACATAATCCTCCTTCTCTCCATTTCTATCCTCACAACAACAACCCTGTGAAGTAGATTGGGCTGAGAGTCTGTGACTGGCCCAAAGTTACCCAGTGGGTTTCCATGGCCGAGTAGGGATGAGAACCAAGATTTCCTGACTCCTAGCCCAACACTTTAGCCACTACACCACACTGGCTCTCTATTGAGCCTTATAAGGGTTAAAGTCTGGGGCTGAAATCTCTGTTCACATGATCACATACCCTGGAATGAAAGGATTAAATTGATGTAAAGTAGAAGTCCTTCACATGATCTTGACTCCCTCCTCTGCCTTTGGCTTTCATTCTTTCTTCAGCCTGTGCTGCTTCCACACTAGTTCTTTTCTTTGGGATTGTCATCATTTGATCACTCACTTTTTATGGTGCATCCAGATTACGTTGTTGTCAAATTTCTTTGTCGTTCTCCCATTTTTCCCCCCAGATTTGATTTGTGATTATTATTTTTGTTTTAAAAATGCTATTGCAGCACTAGACTCTTCAGCGTGGACAGGCGAAGTCCTGTTGACGTATTGTTTTTCAGGGCTTCTGTGCCATTAATTAGACATTTCCTGTTTACAGGTTCTGCTTCTTATATTGTTTCCTGATGAGTGCAGATGCTGATTTTTTTATGAATTATCCCAGCATCAGTTTATATTCCAGTTTGTGTGTTTTTAATTATTATTTCCTTTTATTGTTCTTATTCTCTCTCTTCTTCTTTTTTATTGATCAGAGCACCAGCCCGATAGCAACTTGATCAAAAGCAGTGTTTTAAATGGGATACCATGCACAATTTCCCCTTCATCTCTGAAAATATTTCTTTTAAAGAAGTGGAAATGTGTGTGCTTATGTGCTTTCATAGAACAAAAGATGAAATGAATAAAAAAAAAATCTTTGTGCTTTTGAATGGCCGTCAATGTGCTCTAATGCTATGATCTGAAGAACCCAGAATTACGTTATCATGAGCAATATATTTTGCCAAATGTAAAATCTTTGTGGTGGGGTGGGGGGAATGCGAAGTATTTGCACAAACCTAGACAATATCTTAAAAGATAATTTTTAGATAGCAGATTTTTTAAAACTTCTGCAGCCACTAGTATTGCTACTGCTCCTGTTTCCACCTAGCTAAAAATCAGGGCCGGTGCTAGGCTTGGGTGGGCCTATGGTATACTGCACTCATGGGGCCTCTGGCCTCAATGGCCCCTGCTGCAGCCACCCCCTAGCATTTCTTCTGCTGGTCAACATCACTTGGGACCCCTGGCAGCACTGCAGCTGTCCATCACTCCCTCTGGGATAACCCTCACCCACTTCCCACAGTGGCCAGTGCTGCATTGCTGCCGCAGGGGCCTAGCGGTGGTACCTAGAGGCA
The DNA here is from genome assembly GCF_023053635.1 of Elgaria multicarinata webbii. NCBI lineage: Eukaryota > Metazoa > Chordata > Lepidosauria > Squamata > Anguidae > Elgaria > Elgaria multicarinata. The sequence continues at coordinate 142,188,378 of NC_086174.1, forward strand.
ATGGCCATTTGCATCTATTATTTGATTTATAGCCTACCTTTTCCCCAAGGAAATGGCGCTCAAGGCAGCAACGGTGGTTGATGGTGATAGCTGGTGGTAATGCCCCCCACTGGTAGCTGGTGGTAATGCCCCCCACTGGTAGCTGTCCAGGTTCGTGAGGGGCTGACTTTAGGCCTGCTCGCCAGTCATCTATCCTAGTAGTTTTGGGGGGAGGGGATCATATTTTAGGGTGCTACTTTTCTTACCTGGGCTCAAAGAGAGGCCCCACATGGACCTATGGTGGGTGAAAAAGCAGGAGCTCCTTTCTTGGGGTGGTGGATCCCCCTAAGGCTCCGACTCAGATCGCATTTGTGAGTCAAGCCATGGTTTGGTTCCCAAAATCCGGGAACTTTGGGGTTTGTTTTTTTAAAAAAAAATTGTGCAATTTGCATAAGAATGCTGCTGTAAATTGCACAATTTGCCCCAAAATTGTGGCCATAAATGGTGTAATTTGCAAAATATGTGACTGCAATTTGTGCAGACACTTCCAAATTGTATTATTTATAGCTGCACTTCTGCCCAAATGATTATTTGCACAATTTTTAAAAAAATACAATGAAGCCGTCACTTGGCCTGACTCACTGTCCAGCTGGTGGAAGACAGAACAGAGTCTGGGGGTGCCAAGTGGGCGAACACTCACCTAGTTCAGTGCTGGTTGTTATACCGTAATAAACTTATTCACCTAGTTCTGTCTCCCAAATGGATTCCTCCAACATCATTAGTTAATTCACATGAAGGTCACACCAAACAAATCAGTATGGTTGTTTATTGCCAAACAGATCTATGTAAGAATAGCTTCTGTTAGAGGCTGTCTCAGTCTGCTGCTGACCCTGTCCCCTTCCTCCAGGGATCGTATCTCCACTGCCTATGTTTCGTGTATGGAAATGTCTCTAAATTATAGTAAACACTGCAGTAGGGATCTATGTTCTGAGTTGTAACAAACAGAAGGAGAGTATGTGTACCTTGTAGTAACTTGGGTAGTCGACACATGATTTGAAAGCTCCTTAAAAGTTTCTTTAGTTTATTACGAGGGGAATCAAATCTTTTTATTATTATTATTAATTTCAAAATACATAGACAAACAAAAACTTACAAACAAAGAATTTTCATTGTTGACTGCTGGCATATTTTATCTATTTCTTTACGGGTGTAGTTAGGAGTAGAATCTATTAATTAATTGGAGATTATGTAATTCTTCATAGCTGTACATTATAATTAGTCTCTCTTCCATAGTTTCAAAAAGGGCTGTGACAAATTCTGCTGCATATGCCCTTGACTTGTGAATAATATAAAGTTGTGCCATATAGTGTAAAAATCAGAAGTCTTAGCTTCGCCCTTAGCTAGTCTGAGTTGATGTGTCAACTTTTCTGCCGTAGCTATTTGCCACAATTCCATATACCAGGATTCTAAAGTTAACAATTTCTCAGTTTTCCCATTTCTGGCAATTACCCCTTGAGCAGCCACCAACATGAATACTATTAATTCTTTAGACTTAACATGTACACTTTGTTTCTTCCAAATCGTTCATAATGCTGATGCTGGTTTAAGATTTATATTTTGATGTGTGATATTTTCTATTTCTGTAAATATCATATTCCAGAACTGTAACACTATAGGACAGGACCACCACATATGAAAATATGAACCTTGCTGATTACATTTTCTCCAGCATTTTGTATTACTTGTATTCATTATTCTTGCTATTCGTATTGGTGTCATATACCATCTATGTAGCAGTTTTAAAGAGTTCTCCCTGAGTGTTGTCAATATAGTTTTTTTTGACTGGGTTGTCCAAATTTTATTCCATATATTTTGTTCTATTAATAGCCCAACATCCTCCTCCCTCCCAACCTGCACTTGTAGGTTATTTTGATTATGTTATTAAGATAAGATTTTGTATTCAAATTGAACATTATGTAGTATGTTGTTGTTGTTGTTGTTTTTATGTGAATGTAAATGTGTATGTTTAAGTATTGTAGAAAATAAAAATTTATAAAAAAAAAAAAATAGCCCAACATCCTCTTCCCATAAATACCCATTTAACGTATTTGCATCTATTTCAATAAGATATGAGTAGATTTTAGAAACTAATCCCTTTGTATTAACCATATGTTCCGATATTATCCATTCAAATTTCGTCATGTTTCTAGTCATGCTTTGTCTTACTATGGGATTCATAATAAAATAGTGTATTTGATGAAAAAAGATCCATTTCACTTGTGTCCCTGGGAATCCAATCTTTTAAATTCCACTGCAGACTTGCTCAACATCACCAAAATTAATCTATAAACATGTTATTATGTCAGTGTAAATAAAATGAAAGTAAATTAGAATGTGTGTTTGATCTAGTTTTATAAAATTGGTCCCTTTGCGAACATTCGTTTATTTGCTGTCAGTATTCCTGTTATTAGCATTGCTAATAACAAGGCAGCAGGAGACGACGGTATCTCAGCTGAACTGTTTAAAATATTGCAAGATGATGCTGTCAAGGTGATGCATGCCATATGCCAGCAAATTTGGAAAACACAAGAATGGCCATCAGACTGGAAAAAATCAATTTATATCCCCATACCAAAAAAGGGAAACACTAAAGAATGTTCAAACTATCGGACAGTGGCACTTATTTCACATGCCAGCAAGGTAATGCTCAAGATCCTGCAAGGTAAACTCCAGCAATTCATGGAGCGAGAATTGCCAGATGTACAAGCTGGGTTTAGAAAAGGCAGAGGAATTAGTGACCAAATTGCCAATATCCGCTGGATAATGGAGAAAGCCAGGGAGTTCCAGAAAAACATCTATTTCTGTTTTATTGACTATTCTAAAGCCTTTGACTGTGTGGATCATAACAACCTGTGGCAAGTTCTTGGTGGTATGGGGATACCAAGTCATCTTGTCTGCCTCCTGAGGAATCTGTATAACGAACAAGTAGCAACGGTAAGAACAGACCTTGGAACAACGGACTGGTTTAAGATTGGGAAAGGAGTACGGCAGGATTGTATACTCTCACCTTACCTATTCAACTTGTATGCAGAACACATCATGCGACATGCTGGACTTAACGAATCCAAGGCTGGAGTTAAAATCGCAGGAAGAAACATTAACAATCTCAGATATGCAGATGACACCACTTTGATGGCTGAAAGCGAGGAGGAGCTGAGGAGCCTTATGATGAAGGTGAAAGAAGAAAGTGCAAAAGCTGGGTTGCAGTTAAACCTCAAAAAAACCAAGATTATGGCAACCAGCTTGATTGATAACTGGCAAATAGAGGGAGAAAACGTGGAGGCAGTGACAGACTTTGTATTTCTGGGCGCAAAGATTACTGCAGACGCTGACTGCAGCCAGGAAATCAGAAGACGTTTACTTCTTGGGAGGAGAGCAACGACAAATCTTGATAAAATAGTTAAGAGCAGAGACACCACCCTGACAACAAAGGTCCGCATAGTTAAAGCAATGGTATTCCCCGTAGTAACCTATGGCTGCGAGAGCTGGACCATAAGGAAAGCTGAGCGAAGGAAGATAGATGCTTTTGAACTGTGGTGTTGGAGGAAAATTCTGAGAGTGCCTTGGACTGCAAGAAGATCAAACTAGTCCATACTCCAGGAAATAAAGCCAGACTGCTCACTTGAGGGATTGGTATTAAAGGCAAAACTGAAGTACTTTGGCCACATAATGAGAAGACAGGAAACCCTGGAGAAGAGGGCTGATGCTAGGGAAAGTGGAAGGTAAAAGGAAGAGGGGCCGACCAAGGGCAAGATGGGTGGATGATATTCTGGTGGGAGGTGACAGACTTGACCTTGGGGGAGCTAGGGGTGGCAACGGCCGACAGAAAGCTCTGGCGTGGGCTGGTCCATGAAGTCACGAAGAGTCGGAAACGACTGAATGAATAAACAACAAATTCCTGTTAATGAGGTTTGGCTATGAGTTTCAACGAAGATTTTGTTGTAATGTGGAATCCTCCCCACTGTTTATATAGCAGTTCTCTTTCAGCAAAGAGTTAGAAGCTGAAGGAACCACTTCATGTTTGTTAATTAAATGCATCAGGACGATAAATCCAAAATATAAAAATGAAGCATCAGTGATACGGGTTAACTACAGGCATAGATTTGGGGGCTGTGAAGATAATGGTACAAGAGTAGGCGAGTATAACTTGACTTGCTAGTGATATTTCTTCACTTTTATTGCGGGTTGCGTTTTGAAAGCATACAGATTAAAGGCTGGATTTTGCAATTCTGACACTGAGTAACAGGGATGTGTGCTGAGAGGCTGTGCCTATTTCTCCCAGAAATGTAGTTGCCTTTCTCTAGAAAGTAGATGGGTCACAGCATACCTGAAAGAGCTCTGCCTTCTCCCCTATCAACCTGCCGGTCACTGAGGTCATCCGAGGGCCTGCTCCTGGTGGTTCCCCATAGACCCATCCTCTGATTGGAATCCACCAGGGGAAGAGCCTTCAGTGTGGTGGCGCCCCTCCTGTGGAATTCCCTGCCTCTGGAGGTCAGGCAGGCGCCAACTTTGTATTTGTTTCAGCGCCTCCTGAAAACGTCATTATTCCAGGAAACCTTTCCTTAATAACCAGCCATGGTTCACTGTATGTTTTGCTTCTTTTAAAATCTATTTTAAAGTGTTTTATTTTGTTTTTATTTTATCTTGTACGCTGCTCCGAAATTTTGAATGGGGAGTGGTATATAAATATTGTAAATAAATAAAATAAATAAATAACAAAACTGCTCCTCCTGCCGCTTTATCAATAATTGAATACAGTTGTATGGAAGGGTTTTTCACTTGGATGCAGCATCAGTTTCATTTATAGCTGTTTTCATAAAGCTCCTGGAATGAAATCATCACCCTTTCCCTTCTCCCTTAATTCCTATAAAGCAGCATTTCTCAAAGTGGTGCTCTCCAGATGTTTTGGACTTCAACTCCCATCAGCCCCAAGCAGCATGTCCATTGGTCAGGAATCCTAGGAGGTTGTAGTTGAAAACAGCTGGAAGGTTCCAGGTTGGGGAATAAGAACATAAGAACCTAAGAAGTGCCATTCTGGATCAGACCAAGGGTCCCTCTAGTCCAGCACTCTGTTCACACAGTGGCCACCAGCCATCGGCCAGGGACCAGCAAGCAGGAAATGGTGCAACAGCACCCTCCTGCCCATGTTCCCCAGCAACTGGTGCACACAGGCTTACTGCCTCGAATACTGGAGATAGCACACAACCATCAGGTCTAGTAGCCATTGATAGCCTTTGCCTCCAGGAACTTATACACCCCTTTTTTAAAGCCATCCAGACTGGTGGCCATCACTACATCTTGTGGTAGTGAGTTCCATAATTTAACTATGCACTGTGTGAAGAAGTCCTTCCTTTGTCCTGGATCTCCCACCAGTTTCATGGGATGACCCCGGGTTCTAGCATTTTGAGAGAGGGAGAAAAATGTCTCCCTGCCCACATTCTCCATACCATGCATCATTTTGTACACCTCGATCATGTCTCCCCTTAGCCTCCTTTTCTCCAAGCTAAACAATCCCAGTTGATGTAATCTTCCCTCATAGGGGAGATGCTCCAGCCCCTTGATCGTTTTAGTTGCCCTTTTCTGCACCTTTCCCTATAGAATGATGCTATAGAGCCTGACTATGATGCTCTGGTGTGTTTGCCAGAGGTAACAGTTTTGTTTTGTTTTTAGTTTTGACATTTGTGAACTTTTTAAACGTTTTATCTTCAGTTTGGATTTAGCTACAGCTACTTCCATTCTTTAGAGGAATGACTGGGAGGCAGACATTACATAGAGAGATGCTTTCACTGGCAGGCAATGGGTTATGACCTAAAAATCATTGGTGAACAGTGGGGAGAAGTAAAATTTTTATTTGTGAGGATAGAACGATAAGAAAGTGTGTTAAGAAAATCCTGTCTGATCCTGAGTGCATGAAAAGGCATCTTCCTTTTTTTTCTTTTACCATGGAATGGTAGTTTATTTTGAAATACAATTTAAAAAGTAAAGGCAATATCAAGAACATAATAAATCAGAATCACTAAAGAAACAAAGGAATTTGCGCTAATCATAAATCTTAGTCTATAACAGATATGCTTATAGAACATCTACAGTAAAACGGCCCAATAGGAGCTCAATACCCAATAAAAGTAAAAACACAGGTTATACAACATATAAAAGGAGTGTGTGCAAATGTATGTCATTATGTGTGTATGTGTATATTAATCAGAAAAAAATATAGGCAATTGTAATTGATTGGAATTTTATCAAAAGTTTGAGAATCTTCAACAAAGGAAATGAATGGAAACCATGATGCCATAATATTGTTCTTCAAGGTAGGATTCCTTGCTCCCTGCATTTGCAGAGTAAAAATGCATCTTTCTCATGAATGTGATTGGCAACATGTGGGCACAGAGGCCATTTTTACTCTCTCCTTCAGGCAGACACTATTAGCATGAGGTCACAATGGTCAGCCTCAAAACATCAGCATGATGTAACAATGGCTGGTCTCCTTCCTTGAAGCAGGTAGCATTAGCATGAGATCACCATGGCTAGTCTTTCTTCTTCAGGTAAGCAACAGAAGTGGGGGGGCCCAATAGGCAGCCTTTCTTTGGCTGAAACAGGCAGTCATAAATGTGTATGCACAATGTCTATTTCTCTCTCACAGGGGCAGAGCAAAGGACTAATGTGGCACAGAATGGCCCCATACAGAAGACACCTTAAACCATGGCGGTTAAGCCAGAAAGCCAGGCCGTGTTCAGAAGACACCTTAAACCATGGCTTTAACCATGGCGGTTAAGCCAGAAAGCCAGGCCGTGTTCAGAAGACACCTTAAACCATGGCTTTAACCATGGCGGTTAAGCCAGAAAGCCAGGCCGTGTTCAGAAGACACCTTAAACCATGGCTTTAACCATGGCGGTTAAGCCAGAAAGCCAGGCCGTGTTCAGAAGACACCTTAAACCATGGCTTTAACCAAGGTGAATAAGGTTTTCTGGCTTAACCACTGTGGTTAAAGCTAGGTGTCTTCTGAACACAGCCCAGCTTTCTGGCTTAACCACCATGGTTAAAGCCGTGGTTTAAGGTGTCTTCTGAATGGTGCCTCTGTCTCTTACTGAGGTGGGCAGCAGAAATATGTAGGTCTCAGTGGCCCATGATGTCTTCCTCACTGAAATGGCCAGCAGCATATTGGCTGAGGTCTAGCAGGCAAGGAGAGGAAGGGAGTTGGAAGGCACCTCCAGGTATTGCAAGGCTTCCTCTTTATTTATATTTATTTATTCTAGCACTTTTATCTCGCCCTTTAGCCAAATAGGCTCTCAAGGCAGCTTACAAAAACATTTCTTAAGACAGTCCCTGCCCACAGGCTTACGATCTAAAAAAAAAACATGACCCAAAAGGAAAGGGGATTGGGAGGGGGGGTGGAGGAAAGCAATTTCAGGTACTAGAGTCTTTACACCAAATATCTCCTGTGCACCTGGTATCAGAAGAGGTAGAGATCATGGTGGAGGACAGAAGAATCTTGACAGTCCGCTAGCTATCATAGGATAACAGCTGGAGACACGTGCTTTGAAAGGCAAACTGTCAGGCTGAAAGCTGGCAAAATAACAGCAAGCACTGCTGTAACACCTGATGCAGGAAGGCTTCAGGTTTCAATGTGTGACACACAGTGATCAGGTTGGGGGAGGGAGATACAGGTGGTGGGCACAGGAAAAGTGGAGTAGGAGAAAGGAGAAAGGAGAGGGGGAGACTGACAGAGCATTTGGACCAAAATAGAATTGTTCAATTCGACTTGGCCATGTGTCACTCATCCCAAATTACAGGGCAGCTCGGGCAACCTTAGCAGTGGGAGGTTAACCTTCAGGAACACTGTTGGTAATAGGGAAGGGAACGGATTAGGAAGGACAGAGGATAGAGTAATACGGAAACACAAGCAGAGTAAGACACAGAAAAGTTTAAAATTTAAAATGAAAATAGACGACTGCAGTAAGAGCAAAACACCAACTAGATTGACTAATTTAATTTTCCTCCACTTCTCTGAACAGCAAGAGGTTCCGGGGCCACAGTGTTTACTCAGTTTTGTTTTCTTTGGAAAGAGGTCATTAGGGCTCTGGCATTTTGAAATATTTGAGTTTATTTGCAAATATGCAGGTTGAGCTAGGGATGGATGAACCTGTCAGTTTTGCTTCCCCCCTCCCCACTGAGTTTCTTCTTCTATCTCAATTACTCTCCATCTGTTTATGAAGAAATTTGTGAATTTGGGTAAGTTTTTATAAAAAACACAAAATTCTCACCCCTCTGGACTAGCTAAATTCAATAGGTACAGCTGTTCCCAGCAGGGAGAGGGCCGTGTTGTACCTGCCTGCCATGGGATGAGGCAGGGGTGATTTGCGTAATCACCATCGCCAGCACAGCTTTCCATGTTTTGCAAATCCAGTCAAGTTGGCTTGCTGCCATGGTTAAACAAGTCACCACCTAAATTAGCCTATGGGTTCTGGATGGCTTGTTAACTATGACAACAACCCACACTCAATGGTTTCACATGACATGGAAAGCAAGTAAATCCTTCCCCCCAGCATGCACAGCCGAAGAAATAAGCCACCATGGCTTATTTCCTTCTCTGTGGTCATGAGAACCCCCTCTAAGTATGTTTCTTAGGCTCTCTCAAATTGCTGCCTCTCTTCACACAGACACACCTGGATTAGGCATCAGAAGCAGTGAGCCTATGTATGCCATTTGCTGGGGGATGTTGGCTCGAGGGTGATGCTGCCATCTTGTGTCCTGCTTCTGGGTTCCTGGTTGAAAGTTGGTTGGCGACTGTGTGAACATAATGTTGGACTCCATGGACCCTTGGTCTGATCCAGCATGGCTCTTCTTCTTATCTCATCCTTAACTGGGACTGTGGGTGGATGTGTATTTTTCCTATTCAGAGCATTACATAATTGTTCTGTATTAAGAAGCAATTATCTAACCATTTAGTTCCCATAGAAACACATCACCTGAGTATCCCGGCGATGAACCCATCATTTCCCTCACAACAGATGTGCCCCAAAGGAAGCTTCCAGCAATATTTCTGGTTCCATTAACCCTCTCTTGTCTAAATTCCCAATCTCACAAGAGTATTAACTGAAACTTTTAGGCCTGGCCTTGGATATAGGTAAGAATCCATTTCAAGTTCGGGATAAGCAAGCAGACAGCCTGATCAGTGTCAGAAAGAGGGCAGGCTGTAATTTCTGACAACTATACTGGGTTCTGTAATCCAAGCAGAATAGATTTCTTTTTCTTTCTTTTTTTCTTTATTGGCAAAGGTAATAGGGCCCAGCAGAGGTAAGGCTAAGGTAGTGATTATGAGACTGAGACCATAGCTAGATGGGGCGATATCCTGGGGATTGCCTCTACAGCTATAACCCACTTTTTCTGTGGTCTTGGGATGATCCCGAAACTGTGGAATGTGTCGGTGGGCATTGCGGTTTGTCCCGCCTCCTTGTGGTTACTCGCGAGGAGCTGGAAACCGCGCACGGGGCGCAGAGCTCCTCAGGCTGGCTGTGTAAAGTGTCTACACAGACATATAAGCAAGTGTACAACAGAAAGCTTCTACACTGTGCAAAATTTCATAAATATTAACTTTTAAGACAGTGTAGGTAGTCCCAGTTTAACAACAATGTTATTTTTAATATTTGTTGTCTAAGGCTTCATTATATTACATACAGGGAAGTAACAGTTACTAACATTGTTTTAAAACTTGCAAAACCATAAAAGCTAATAATCATATAAACATAAATTAAGTTTCCATAACATTTTGACATTTTTTGTGTGATTGCCTCATTTGGAAGAAGGAACACCTTCTGTATTTTCTATAAATAAGGATGGCAAATATGTAGGTGCATTCTCTTCAGTTCTAATATAAAATATTTTCTACGTTCCCTATTGAAAAGAAATATATTACACCTTCCAGTGCTTACTAGGAGCAGAAGGAGAAGGAAAGTTAATCTACTCAACATTTTGGTTTGGAAGCAGCCTAATCAAATTTGTGAAGTTAGACTTGTATAAAGAAATAAAGATCAGCTGGTTAGTTTGCCTTTAATTGTGCCAGAAACCATTTTGTAAAGTTGTATTATATATCCTTTTTGAAAGCATCTGCAGCAGGGAGCTGTCTCTTCTTATGGAGGCTTCCCACGTGATGTAGCCACTCTTAAGTAGTATAAATTGCATGCCTGAAAAGAAATTCCTGGAGGAAGAGGCTCAAGTAGGGCCCTTCCCACATATCTTTACTATGAACATTTCACAGGGGTTCTTCTGAATGTCCTCATCAAATGGCATTCCTGAATAAGCTCTGTTCAACTGCTTATCAGGATTTGAAGACAATGTGCCAATATAAACGCCAGGGAATCCCTTGAAGAACTGAAGCTCTTATTAGCTATCAGTATAGGGACATTTAGACTGGCATAATCATCTGTCTTCAATAATAAACAAAGACATCTTCAGTCACTAAGTGGCACTCCTCCCTAACAGCATATAGCTTCACAGTCAGTACAGTTTGAAGCTTGGGGGAGTCATCCATACCTGCCCCTTATCTGCTGATGTGGGTCAGCCACCCACCCACCCCCAGGGGAATGGAGTGAGCAGACCACTCCCTCGGGGGGGCTGTAGGGGAACCCCTTGACTGGAGCCATTCCTAGGGGTGCTATTGACCATGGCTTCACTCCAACAGGCTGGGCACAATATGTCCAACTCTGACACCTGTGTAACAGCTTGAAGGATTCCCTGTATCAAACTGAGGGCTATTCTAACCCATGCAAAGCCAGATCCATTTGCTAGTTTATAATATCAGATTCAATAAAAGCAGATCGACCTGTGGAGAATTATCTTACATTTTTCACCCTCCCCCTTGCATAATTCAGTTACTTTTTAAAATTATTATTAGCACTGTTGACTGTCTGGAAGGAAGCCAACTGGAGTTGTGAGAAGTTCTATTAATAATATGAGCATATGGAGGCCATTAGGATTTCAGTGTTATCACTGAGAGCATCATAATCTCTGGATGTTACTGGAATCATAACAGTGCATTAGATCTGCACCATGATAGGCAGCGGCCGATCATGTATTTTGAGGAATGTATCTTTTCTCTTTGACAAAGAGCGTGAAAAGCTATCCTAGAACTTCCCCAGTAAGTTGTCTATTCTCTGTGGACAGCTACAATATGATACTTATTAAATTAAAGCTAATCGGGGACTTCAGAAGTAACCAAACATCTCATGTAGGATGGTAATAGGATGGTAATGCTTGAGAAGAATTCGCCCCAATATACTTCATCAGTAGAACTTCAGTATGAGCATTTGTTAGGATTGTTTACCACTATATATGATCATTAATGTTCCTTTTATATGACATGCATGCGTGGGAAGCTTCTCCGTTTTCGTTCCACCTTCCTGGTGGTATTTATTAAAGAAACTTGATGAAGACATCAGGTGTTCCTGTTCTGCAATCAAACCCTCACCTTTTGTGACATTTGCAGCACTGAGAAATTGGCTGCTTAATTGCGATAGAGGAAAATATAGCAGAGTTAGAGTGGTGGACTTAGATAAAAATGACAGTTATTCTCTGCATTCCCTAAAAAGCACCATAATATGTGTGTATAACGCAGCAGTGTTCACTCTTGTGGTTTGCCCTCCTCTCTCCTGTTCAGCATTGGGTGAATTAGGCTGGGTTTACCAATGACACAGGGCATGTCTAGAAGATGTGTTATCCCGGGGATCACCCCGGGATAATCCCTGTGCGTCCACATGACACACTGGGGATCCCAGGGGCAGGGAGGGATGATCCCTCCATTTCCCCAGGATTACCGGGACGGCTTTTAGCCCAATATTTCCCAGTCTCGGGATCACCCCGAGACTACAGGAGGGGTGGGCAACCATCCATGTTTCATCCTGGCTCCTTGCGAGTAAATGTAAGAAGCCAGGCACAGGGCATGGAGCTCTTCTGGCGCTCCGTGCCCATCGGGGTGGGGAGGGATCATTGTTGTTTTTTACCTTGCCATTTTCACTGGAGCTCTCATGTGCTCCAGCTGTTCTTGTGTGTGTGTTTTAAAAAATGGCCACCACGATGGACGTGATGCCCGGGATGTCATGCTGCCCATGTGGACTGAGGGGGAGGCTCTTGCGATTAGCATATTGAGAGGTCCTCCCCCTCCCCTGGTGTAGACATGCCCACAGTGTGATGAATGGATGGTACCTTTTCAGAGACCACATCTGGGAGATATCTGGGCGATATCCTATTTAATGCTTGCCCATGTAAAAGCTCCCAGTAAATAGAAATCTAGTATACCAATGAGGAAAATTCTAGCACACTGATTTACCGGCATTGCTAGGTTTGTTTTTACAGTGAATGTTTAATATTATTTATTTTATTGCATTTTGCATTAAGAATTCAGTATTGTGACACCTTACCTACAGTTTGTAGTGGTGCAGTCCATTCTACTGCTAGGTTCTTCATCACATGTCGATCAAGACTTAGTTGAAGTCCAATTACTAGATGGGAATTTGAAATTGTCACCTGCTGAGGACAGCCATTATTTTGAGATGAGGTATAGCCATTTCTTCCAAACATGACTTGACATAGGACTTAAGTAAGTTTCTCTTACACATTCCCTGCCTGCCTGCCTTCCCAGGATATATTTGTTAGTTACAGATCCACTGTACGAAATCCTGCTCTTATTGCATTCTTTTCTCTGCTCTGCTCAGCTATGCCTTCATAGTAATTTGCCCACTTGCCTTTCTGGCCTGTACACAGCCAAGTTGAATTTTGCAATAGACCAATGGGAGGAATGTTCTTGGCCAGTCTAGCTGCTAACAGTGATGCAGCTGTGTAATTTTAGACCTTGAATGTAATAGCCTTACGCAGTGCTGTAGGTTTTCCAGAAAATTTTGAACTGGGAAATATTCTGGAAAATTTCCCAATGTAAGTTATAATTGGAAAAGCATTAAAAAGTGATTTCATTTAGCATGTTTAATAAATAAAATAAAATAAACAACAAAGCTTTAAAATAATCCATATTATTATTTTTTGTCCCAATAGAACAGAGGTATTTGACCTGAAATTTTGGGTGGAGAAAATTAAAGCAAAATTAATGTGATCCAAATATTATATTATGTTATTGGAATACTTGTAAAAAAATTAATTGCAATTTTATTTATTTATTATTATTGTTATTATTATTTATTTATTTATATAGCACCATCAATGTACATGGTGCTGTACAGAGTAAAACAATAAAATAGCAAAACCCTGCCACATAGACTTACATTCCAATAGAATCATAATAAAACAATAAGAAGGGGAAGGGAATGCACCAAACAGGCACAGGGTAGAGTAAAACTAACAGTTTAAAAGTCAGATCAAAATCAAATTTTAAAAGCTTTAGAAAAAAGAAAAGTTTTTAGCTGAGCTTTAAAAGCTGCGATTGAACTTGTAGTTCGCAAATGTTCTGGAAGAGCGTTCCAGGTGTAATTTCTTTATTATTATTATTATTATTGTTATTGTTATTGTTATTGTTATTGTTATTGTTATTGTTGTTGCATTTTTATACCGCCCAATAGCCAAAGCTCTCTGGGTGGTTCACAAAAATTAAATATTATTTACAATATTTATATGTACCACTCCCCATTCAACATTTTGGAGCAGTGTACAAGATAGATTACAATAGAAACTAAATAAAACAACTTTAAATAGATTTTTAAAAGGAAAATGAAAGCATGTACTTCCCTTCCCTTACATTGTCTAAAAATAAGAACGAAACAAAGGTACTGAAAACGGTTGACACTAATTCAGCATTCCCCAAACTGGTGCCCTCCAGCAACCCAAAGAAGTGTGCTTGATACTCATCCAATTGAGCAGCGATTGATGCTCTTCCACTGAGACTGCTGTGGCACCTTCAGTTTCATTGTCACTGCTTATTAGTTCCATTTCGTGCTGAGACATGCTGTATATGTATCTCAGAGCCACAGGTGCATTCTCTCACATATGTGGTAGGGATAATTGCCTGAAAACACACATGTTAATTGCAACTTTAAAACTGCCAATCTTGCCTTATATCGTGGTTGCAGTTGGCATCCATTCATTGTTGCTAACGAACTTATGAAGTGGAAAACCTTCCGTGGAAAAATAAAGCACGTCCGTGGGAAAAACCCAGAGAATGTTTGTTTTGGAAAATGTTCTGACCCACATTACTGGTCTTGGTGGGGAGCAGAGGTGGTGCTTGAGATGGCCCTGTGTGTTACTTCAGTTGCAGTTGAGACAGGGGGCTTCAATACTGGTGGGGCTATGAATCCATTCTGGACTTCTGTCAGAACCAGCCAGAACTCCAAAGCAGCTATCCGAGGTGTTGAACCTATGTTGGGATAGGGTTCAGCACCTTGGACAGCTCCTTTAGAGTTCTGGCTGGTTCTGACTGAAACTCTGAATGGATTCACAGCCCCACTAAAAGTAGAGCCACCAGCCTCCACTGTTCAGTTGTGAAGGACACAATTCTCTTTCCTACACGTGATATGTTGGAGCAAGACACAACAAAACTGTTTGCTAATCCTGATTTTTAAAAAAGGAGGGATACTGTGAGCATATGCAGTTTCACATTTTAAACTCACATAATCATAACATGATTACAGGAATAAAATTAAGTTTGCTGGTCAACCTGTTTGCAGCTGCCCCATCACCTGCTGCTCATAGGGTAGTGATTGTCAGAGTGGGGTGGGGGTGGACAGTGCTCTCAGGTCTGGACTTTGTTCCTTAGGTCCAAACATACCTGCACCTATCTTTTGTCTATCTCTTTATTCCATTAAGGTTCTAAATCATAGAATAGCAGAGTTGGAAGGGGCCTACAAGGCCATCGAGTCCAACCCCCTGCTCAATGCAGGAATCCACCCTAAAGCATCCCTGACAGATGGTTGTCCAGCTGCCTCTTGAAGGCCTCTAGTGTGGGAGAGGCCACAACTTCCCTAAGTAACTGATTCCATTGTTGTACTGCTCTAATAGTCAGGAAATTTTTCCTGACGTCCAGCTGGAATCTGGCTTCCTTTAACTTGAGCCCGTTATTCCGTGTCCTGCACTCTGGGAGGATCGAGAAGAGATCTTGGCCCTTTTAAGTATTTGAAGAGTGCTATCATGTCTCCCCTCAATCTTCTCTTCTCCAGGCTAAACATGCACAATCGCGGAATGGGTAAACGTTTCAGTAATCATAGGATCAAGGCTGACACCTTCGGCTGCTAATTCGATAAATAAGTTACGGTTTTGCACTCCAGGAATGAGGTTGAATCCAAATGAACCTGTACACTGCAAGTAGAGTGCTTGGAGCTAAAAAATGTGACTCTTGAATTTCTTTTTCTTCCAGGGCAGATATCAGTGGACGGATTTATGAGGTATTTGAGCGGAGAGGAAAACGGAGTGGTTCCACCTGAAAAACTGGATTTGAATGAGGATATGAGCCAGCCTCTGTCTCACTATCTTATCAATTCCTCGCACAACACCTACCTCACAGGTGCAGTATGAACAAAAAAGTGTTGTTTTGACTTCTTAAATAACACTGATGTGCTGTAATCGTATGGAACGTGTTTATCCTCACAAAAGGCTGGGTGGGTAAGGAGATTACCCTATAAAGACTGATCACTTCTGGCAGGCCTATCCAGTGGAATTTTAAGATGTTTTTAAAATGTTTTTAGGATGTTTTTAACAATGTATATTATGTTTTCATTGAGTATTATGTATTTTATCATTTATTGTTGTTTCCCCCCTCGATCAAAGTGGAGAGGCGGGTAAGAAATATTATTATTATTATTATTATATTATTATTCCCTCTGAAAAGCGGATAATTTGTGATATCCATGTCTTTGTTGCTGTTGTCAGCTTTCTTGCTTTTTGTTTAGCATTAGAGGGGAGCAACCCCCCCCCCCCCGGGGCTCTATTGAAAATGGGCCCAATTCAAGCTAGTTAACATGTGATTGGTTTAGGGATGTATGAAATTCTCACAAGCCTGAACATGAATGTGAGCAGAAATGCAATTCTCATGATTTTTATTGTATTTGCCATCTCCTGAACTTGCATTCATGTTTGAAGTGCACACCTACACAAGGGAATACTTCCGAAAACAAGCACATGCGCATATGTGCGATAGTGCAAGTGTGCCTATGGACAATTTTAGAAGTGCACCTTTGTACACACACACACACACACACACACACACACCCTCAAATCTGCATTTTCACACTTCAGGCTATGAGGGAAAATGTACATTTTTGGTCTGGGGGAAAATATCTTATTTTTAAACGTGTATTTTTCAATTGAGCAAAATGTGCATTTTTACCAATTGGGGGAAAAAAACCCTCTCATGTTTGGGAATGCAAATGAAGTGAAACTAGCTTCGAGGAAGAATTTGGAGAACTTCAATGAATTCAAACATTGCTCATCCTTAGGTTGATTCACCCTGGACCTGAATTAACTCATTGGAACTTGTCCCTGTTTCATATAGAGCCTGGGGCAATTCCCACATATTCTTGGAAGAGGCCATAGTATCAGGGAGGTCTTTGCTTCCAGGAAGCACATTAAATGTAGTTCCCAGTTCATCTCAGTTCAGTTGGGAGGCCTTAGGTCTACATTTCCTGTGCTTCCTCATCAAGTTTAGCTTGTTATGAATTAGGCCTGAAGTTTAGAGGTGCCTGTGCCTGTTACTTAAGGGGCTCAGTGAGAATCCTTGGGATTGCCATTCCAGCCTTCCCCTCATTACAAGAACAGTACCATCCTTATTCAGAATGCAGCAGCAGTCTGAGCAAGTAGAAGGGTGGAAAGACCCATTTCTCACCCATCCAGCAGTAGTGACAGGGTTATCTCTGCTTGGACAGATGGAATCGGACGTATCACTCATCACTCAACACAAGGTTGTCCAAGCTATCCTTGTTGTTTTTTGTTGTTTATTCGTTCAGTCGCTTCTGACTCATCGTGACTTCATGGACCAGCCCACGCCAGAGCTTTCTGTTGGCCGTCACCACCCCTAGCTCCCCCAAAGTCAAGTCCATCACCTCCAGAATATCATCCATCCATCTTGCCCTTGGTCAGCCCCTCTTCCCTTTGCCTTCCACTTTCCCTAGCATCAGCATCTTCTCCAGGGTGTCCTGTCTTCTCATTATGTGGCCAAAGTACTTCAGTTTTGCCTTTAATACCACTCCCTCAAGTGAGCAGTCTGGCTTTATTTCCTGGAGTATGGACTAGTTTGATCTTCTTGAAGAACGACAGTCCTGAAGACTACATTTTGTTCCCATTTGCGTAGACCTCCCTTGTTTTTTAGTCTGGCTGGAATGTGACCAATAGATTCTTGGCTTGTATTTATATATTTTTATTTGTTACATCTCTAATCAGCCCCATAACTAATGCTCTCTGGCAGGATTACAAACAGTTAAAAAAGACTAAAATGCCGTAGAACAGTTAAAAATATAAATACAATGCAAATACACTGCAAAACAATCAACAGCGCAGGACTCAATAAAACAGGTATAAAAATCTAGAATTAAGTATATGGTATTGCATAGCAAGGTATTATAATAGTATGGTGCAAGCTAGATCCTTCATCTTTTGATGCCCATTATAAAGTCAATAGACTCAAATGGCAAAGCATTTTTCCTGGGTGTATCATTTCAGGCTGTATGTGGGGAGTTTCATGTTTGAATTTCCCCTCCCCAAACTAAAACCTACCCTGTCAGGAGGCCTTTATTTTTGGGATTGTGACATTTATTCCTGTCATTGAAAAACAACCCAAAAAGCAAATGGCTTCCAGCTCTGTGTGGAGGGATGTGTTTGTCAGTCTTTTTGACCTTTTGTGTTTGATGTGAAAATACATAGGCAAGCACTGTATTCCAGCAGGCAGTGTTAGGCTGTAATTAGAAAAATAACATTACTGAAGGATTTATTTTTTTAAATAATAATACCCAAATGGTTGATCCTGAAAGCAATAACTATTGCTGCTAAATTCAAGCTACACATGGAAGATGGAAGTAGTATGATTTGCTGTTGCAGTCAGGATAATGTCAATAATTAGGGAGCAAGGTTATTATTTTCTATGTAACTCGAACATTGTAGTTAGAAAGACTTTTTCTTCTTCAAATCATCTGTTCCCTATATAATGACAGATATTTTTTCATGTATTACATGGTGCAAGCCAGTTTATATTGTCATGTCTAGATGATCACATCAATCCAAGGTGAACAGCTGCAGGAAAGGTCAGAAAAGATATTGGCTCTGACTACATATTGTTTGAGTGGACAATTCCAATAATGATTTTGTCATGGTTTGCACTAGGTTTAATAATAAAAGCCAAACAATGGCTTCTTCTTTTTTCGAGTTACAATTCTTTTGGTAAGATAGGCTGCAATCCTATACCCACTTACTTGAAAGTAAGGCCATAAAATTGCCTAGCTCAATCTGGTCAGAAGTCCACCTAACCCAGCTATCTGATCCCAGTAGAAACTCCAGAGAACCTTGTGATGAGGACAAATAATAACAATAACAATAACAATAACAATAATAATAATAATAATAATAATTAATAAATTATTTCTTACCCGCCTCTCCATTTTGATCGAGGCGGAGAACAACAGCAAGTACAAAATACTGATTAAAAACATAGTATACATTGTTAAAACTTCCTAAAAAACATTCTAAAAAGCATCCTAAAAGCATCCTAAAATTCCACTGGATAGGCAAGCATCCTCTGCTTATCTTATCTTAGACAGAAGCATTCTCTGCTTGTCTTATCTTAGACAGAAGCATCCTCTGCTTATCTTCTGCATCCAGTGCTCAGAGGTCTACTAACTCTCTGAACATGGAGATTCTGTTTAGTTAATATGTCT
This sequence comes from Elgaria multicarinata webbii, assembly GCF_023053635.1. Lineage (NCBI taxonomy): Eukaryota > Metazoa > Chordata > Lepidosauria > Squamata > Anguidae > Elgaria > Elgaria multicarinata. The sequence continues at coordinate 142,207,274 of NC_086174.1, forward strand.
AGTGACTATTGATGCATCCATCCTTCATGTATATGTAATCGCTTTTAATGCAATCCAGACCAGCGGCCAATATGCCTTTTGGAAATGATATCAAAAGATTTTCTTGTTGTCTGTTCTGAATCTATTACTGACTAGTTTCATTCTGATATTTTGAGAGGGACAAATAAACATGGCTCTATCTGCTCCATTTCATAAATGTGTAATTCTTTATTATATTCATCCGCTTAGATGTCAACTTTCTAAACTTAAAAAGGCCAAGCACTTTGAGTGAAACCACACAACTGCATGAGACCTGGGTGTCATTCTTGACCAATCCCTGACTATGACATCACAGGTGGGGGCTGTTGCCTGGAGCTGCTTTTATCAATTACATCTGTTCCGCCAAGTTTGCCCCTTTTTGTCAGAGGCTGATCTTACCACCGCAGTTCATGCCCTGGTCATCTCCAGGCTTGATTATTGCAACTTGTTGTATACAGGGCTTCTCTTGAAGCAAATCCAGTTCAAAATGTGGCAGCCAGGTTGACCAAGGGGCTTCCAAAGTGGTCTTCCATCACTTCGGTGCTTCAAGAGTGTCACTGGCTGCCGGTGGCTGTTAGGGTGCGCTACAAGGTTTTGTTAACTGTGTATAAAGCCCTGCACTGCCTGGGCCCTGGTTACTTGAGCGCTCGCCTCACTCCTGTGTCCCACCATTGGCAGACTCGCTCTCAGGAGCAGGGTGCCCTGATGGTCCCCTGCTACAATTTGGAATGTGCAGGAGCCAGGGCTTTTTCAGTGGCTAGTCCCCGGCTGTGGAACAACTTGCCACCAGAGATTAGACAGGCTCGTACTGTCAATTGTTTTAAATGCCTCTGCAAGTTGTTTTTCTTTGGGGGAGGGGTGTGGGTTGAGGGTTTTTAATGGAAATTGTTTTATGTGTTATTGCAAAGCGCCATGATGCCAGAAATGGCGAGGTGGCGCTATAAAAATGCTTTTTTAATGAAACACTTTTAAAAAACAACATGCTTCAACTGGCCAATTTTATTTTGAAGAAAAATCAACTGTGAGTCCGCTATCTGGAACATGCTCCCAGTCTGGCTTCCTGCCAACATCACCTTCTCCTGGGCTGTTATTTATCTCCAAGGCATTGTTTATGGCAAGCTGCACGCTCAGGAGAAAGAACAGCCCAGGAGGAGCAGTTTTGGGCCAGAAATTGTGGGGGTACCTGTTCCGGATCAGGAGTATGTTTAAGATCAAGAACCCGTTCCGACTTTGAAGCAGGAGTGGTCAAGATGGCAGGCAGAGGTCAATACACAGTTAGGCAGTCAGATACGTTAACACAGTCCAGAAGCAGAGTCAAGAAGGAGTCCAAGGATCGGTAGCATGGTGCACTGACCACAGGGCAAAGTCCGGGAAGCAGGGTAGAAGACACAGGGCCTGGAAGACTGGTGCTGTTTCCAACACTAGCTAAGCAGTCCCTGAAGACTTCCAACACCAAAGCTTAATGCCCCAGCCAGGGCTCAGCTGCAGTACCTTAGAATTTTCTGGTGAGGAGTTGCTCTCTCCTAAAATGTCCTTCATTGCAAACAAGCACGCCTTCTCATGGGAGCTCAGCCTCTTCCCCTTTACCAGACATGGACAGATCTGCAGCTATCTCCCCCCAAGGACCCAGGGTCCCTCTGGTCTGGTGACAGTGACTGTTCTGGGGTTCCCTGGGGTTCCTGGGAGCTCTAGCTCTTCCTCTGAGGAAGATTCCTCCAGTGACATCATGACTTGTGCATTCCACATGTAGAAACCCAAATTGGCCAGTCTTCTTCTAAATCACTACTTGTCAGGTTCTGTCTGCAGCACCACCTGGCGAGCACAGTGCAACTTGTTGTCCACAGAGTAGTTGCAGGATCCAGGTTCATAACATCAAGCACTCACAGGTGGACTGATGCAGGCCAGCTGGGAACAGCCAGGAAAGGGCTATTTAAGAACTGCATTTCCACTCCAGTTTTGCCACAGCAGCATGCTCTCCTACCTGTGAATCCCGGGCCTTGCCTGCCTGCCTGCCTGCCTGCCTGCCTGCCTGCCTGCCTGCCTGCCTGCCTGCCTGCCTGCCTGCCTGCCTGCCTGCCTGCCTGCCTGCCTGCCTGCCTGCCTGCCTGCCTGCCTGCCTGCCTGCTTCTTCTGACTATGCCTTTTGCCTCCAGCCCTGCCTGAACTCTGTTTGCCTCTGGACCTTGCCTTCTGCCTCCTGCCCTGCTTGGACTCTGTTTGCTGGTTCCACCGCTGTCCATCCCAGCCCTGGTGTTCCTGTGCTGAGGCCTTGCTGGCCACGCCTCTGACCCTGACACCACTGTCCTTGATATTGAAGCTGCTGCCTCTTAGGTAGGGATGGTGCAAGTGTCCGACTGGGTCTATGAGGACAGCAGTCACACTCTCTTGCATCTGGCCCTCAGGGACCCAGTTGGACCCACTCATTGTGAGTGTGGACCCATGCCCGAGCACTCACGAGTCCCCCGAGGGCTTTTGGGTGTAGTTCTGCCCTGTCTTCTAGCCCTTCTTTCCCATTAACGCAGCAGGGGGAATGTGCAATTTCTCAAGGCTCTGGCAAATTGCATGTGTGTGTCCCTGTGCCAGCGGGGGCCTTAAAGGTGTTAATGGGGCTTTTAAGGCCCCCACTGGAGCAGGGGAGAAAGCACAGCTTCTGGAACTTCTAGAAAGTGTGCATTTTCCCCTTCCATGCTAATGGTGGCTGCCATTAAGGGAGTGATGGGAAAAGCACACATTCTGGAGCCTCCAGAAATTGCACAGTTCTCCCTACTACATTAATGGCGGATGCCATTAATGCAGCAAACCACCGCGGGCCGTTGCCAAGTGCTCACGAGCCTCACGAGCGCTTGGCAGAGGCTCGCGCAGCCTGGCTTGTGAGGGGCGGGTGCCAGCAGCGGTGGAGTGAGTGCCTGCAGTGCAAGCGCTCACCGATTTTGCCCACCCCTACTCTTAGGTTGAATGGATGTCATCCCTAAGCCTGGCAAGGACCACAGTAACTGTGGTAATTATCGACCAATTTCACTAACAAACGTTGATATTAAAATATGAGCGGCAATTTTAGCTGATAGAGTGCAACAGATTACAACATTGGTTGGTCCAGATCAAGTGGGATCTATTCAAAACAGACGGGGGGTGCTGATAATTTGAGATTAGTTGTGGATTCCATAGCTTTAAATAGAGATAGAACAGATCAGGCGGCCATTGTCTCTTTAGATGCTGAGACGGCCTTTGACAAAATACATTGGAAATTTGTACTTGCTACACTGAGTCCTTTTGGCTTTCCAATAGAATTTTTTGCAGTAGGTTAGGATTTTACATTTGACTCCAAGAGCAAAATTTATGAGCAGTGGTTGGTTGTCGGTGTTTCTCATGCTTGAGCGAAGTAGTAGGCAAGGATGCACGGTTTCCCCATTGATTTGACAGAATAGCAGTATTCACGGGTGTGTACATGCTGACCTAGAATTTAAAATTATTCCTTATGCTGATGATCTATTCTTGTTTATTTCTAAACTCCGGTCATCGATTCCTGCAGCGGTGGGGTGAGTGCCCGCAGGGTGAGTGCTCACCCATTTTGCCCACCCCTACTCTTAGGTAGTACTAGGTTGAGTGGACATTTTGATCTGAACTCAGTGTAAGGCAATTTACTATATTCTCATGGGGGAAATCCTCTTTGTATGTAATTAACATCTCTTTAATGTGAATGCAACCCTTTTGTGAGAGGGTAGCTGGCAGGAGACAAAAACCAGCGCACACATTTTCAAAAAGGCTGAAGTTAATAAAACAAAAAATGACATTTTATTTATTTATTTATTTATTGTTTTTAAGAGATGCTGATCACTACCTGTAATGCAGGCAAGATGCTTCAATAATTAGACAACTCCAGCTGTCTGTAAAGTCAGCTGTGTATATGTGTAGAGGGGCTGCTTTGCCAAACTAATGCACTTGAAGTGAGCAAGATTCAAGGTTACAGTTCAAGCTTAACGGTTGTCGTGTTCATGCCTGTTTCCTCTGGCATTCACATGTGCTAACAAGCTGACCCGAGACACATCAGTGAGACTTCTTTTATTGAGGAAATCACACGGTAAACAGCGTAATGGTTACATTCTCCAAACAACACCACTTAAACCGGAACGATGGTTAGAAAGCTTTAGGCTCTTTTTCTGATACGATCTTTAAAGCAATCACTTGGGGGTGGGTGAGTGTTTAGGGTTAGCCACCCTCCGATTTGAGCTTCTCCAGACGTTGATTACGCTAACATCTCAAGAGACATAACCGCAGCCTAAAACCAAATCCCAGAGAGAGAGATGCTCTGAGCCGCCAGTGCTGAGCAGAGAAAATAAATCACACACTAGTCAGTCTCAGCCTGCCACAACTGAACTGACCCTAGTTACTATGACCACAGAGAAAGTAACATTTCAGGCTCAAGAACTCCCCTGCATGTAACGTTAGCTCCGGGAGAGCAATCTTGTTACCTAAAGCTACATACACCCAATCTACAGCAAATACAAGTCTAAGGCCTTAGCTAGACGTACCTTATACTCCGTGATGGAGGAGGGAATTGTGATTAATGCAAGATCCCTCCTCTGTTTACACGTGAGGCGCGACGACCTCAGGAAGAGAGGCATCAAGCCCACCATTTTTTTTAAAGAAATAGGAGCGCACAAACAGTTGTGCACAAAGGTAGTTCCTTTTTTTAAAAAAAAATATTTCCCCGCTCCCCCGATGGGCGCAGCACTTCTGAGGAGCGCTGCACCCAGTGTGTGGCTCCCTGCTTGCGCAGAGCCGGGTCAAGCTGCGGCAACAGGCCACACGTTCCGCGGTCTCGGGCTCAGCCTGGGACCATGGAAAAAGTGGGCCCAAAGGGGAGGGCGAGATCCCGGGGCAAGGGAGGGATCATCCCTCCCTGATCCCAGGATCCCCTGTGCATCATGTGGACGCATAGGGACGATCCCAGGATTCACCCCGGGATTTCGTCCAGTCTAGCTAAGGCCTTAGTCTATGAAAAACCTCACAGTATTTTTCATAGCACAGTTCTTAGATATCCAAATTCTAAATAGCAAAGCATCCATGTACAGAGTGCTTTCAAAGTCCCAATCAGAGATAGAACCCAAAGCATGAAAGGAGTCAAGCATTGCGTGAAAAATGAAACCTAGCAAAGATTTTTCAGCTTTGCCCCAGCATTTAAAGCCGATTCAAAGCTACTTAACAGACTGATCCTCTGACCTGTAAGCTATGCCCATGTGCTAACAGAGCAAGACAGCACAACCCACCAAAGTGATGCTACATGCTGAGTGACAGCTTCTAAGAGTAACCTCCTCCTTTCCAAACACTCTCAAGTTCTCAGAGAATCAGCATTTTCAAAGCTGCAACAGAGAGTAAGCAAGCTAGATCCCGTGAGAACTAGGGGTGTGATCCGCTTCTCCTCGGATCGGAGAAGCAGAAGCGGATCGGGGTGATCCGCCTCCGCTACAGGCGGAGGAGAAGTGGATCGGGGGGGGGGCTGGAGAAGCATGGCGAAGAGAAGCAACCATAAGCAGATCGCTCTTCTTTTCACAAAGTGCTCCGCCCACCATTTTGGGTTTTTTCGCCCATAGGATTGCATTGTGGAAAAGATTAGTGGATAACTTTTTTGTTTTTCAAACTAACTATTTGAAACTCGCTGTGCTTAGAGAGTCATGGGTGGGGGTCATTTTGAGCCTATTTTCAGCACTTTGTGTGCTGCAGTTTGCTTGCTATATTTTTTTAAAAAATAGGGTAAACAAAGCGGGAGAGGTACCTTTTTGAAGTGCTGAGAGGCAGATTCAACTCCTAATCATGATCACCTAATGAACCATCCTCCAATCCCAAAGTTGGAGGGGGGAATAAGGAAAATGGGATACTTAGTAACTTGGGATACTAGGAAACGTTTCTTTCTTAGTCTCTGAATGGACTTTTCCCAGTGTTTTTTGAAACAGTAGCCCCACCAAACACACAAACACAACCTGAAATAATATACTAAGCAAATAAATAACAGATAGGAAACACAGCACTGCTACCCACCCTAACCTTGGTGAACAACTGAATAGATGTGGTGCAAGGGGATGAGGTCCCCTAGGGCATGTGGACGTGCCCAGTGCACACACTCCTGTCCTTGGAGGGTCATCAGAACCCTCCAAAGATTAACCAGTGGAGAAGCTATGCCTGTCATGAGTTGAAGTGTCTGGTAGCTTCTTAAAGACTGGTACTTATTTAGGGCCAGTCAAATTGGCATAGTTCCCCCTCCCCCTGGGCACATCCACTTTCCTCTTACTGGTAAAAGACAGACATAGCCTTTTAAAAAAAAACTTCTTGTTGTTGTTTATTCAGCAACACTGCTGCTTTTAATTCCACCCCTCCTTTGTTTATTTATTTTTTTTATTACATTTTATACACCCCAAAGCCCAAGCTCTCCTGGCTTTTTCTCTTCACTGAAGTCAGGCAGGCTTTTATTGTGGTTCAACTCATTGTTGTTGTTGTTGTTGTTGTTGTTGTTGTTGCTATTAATATTAATTAGTACTGCTATTATTAACGTTATTATTTTGTTGTTGTTTAATAATGGCTGTGATCACAATGCAGTCAATCATCTCTGAAGCAAGGATCACAAAGCTTTATTCTTATCCTCCTGGCCTCCTAGTTATGGGATGCAAAAGAAAAGGTCTCTCTCTGTGCTGCTCCCACCTCACAGGGATGGTTTGCATTACTTGCTTTGAAACAATCCTTGGCTTACTTCCTTATGCCCCCAGAAATGTCTGCTCCATGCCTGCCTTCCCACCTCCGCCTGGGTGCTATTGTTTTGGGGCATCTGCTGGGACTGACTTCCCCATAGATCTATGGCATATCTCTGCCTGCCTCTCTGCCCGCCTGGTGCCTGGGAGCTGTATTACATGATGGGCTTTGTGGTTCAACTCCACAAGCCTCTGGCATGCTTGTTCCCAGTGCTGCCTGTCCTCCTCTGTGCCCACCTTGCAGGGATAGTTTGTGTGTGTGTTGCTTTGACTCAGGGGATAAGTCCTTCCTGCGCTCACTTAGACTTTTTGAAGTTCCAAATAAATTTTTCAAGTGTGGAAGAAGATTCATATTTAGGTTTTTCTACTCCTCAATTCATGGCATGTTGGGATTTCCTTTGAAAAGGCCATAAATAAAGAAAGACCATTGAGCTGTCTGCAGCTTTAAAAATCCCTGAGATACTGGGGTGTCAGATTTTCAAAAATCCCCCCAAAATCAGGGGATGCTTGTATTTGCTTGTGACTTGGCATGCATGTGTATACATGGATCAGCTGTCATGGTGCCTAATTTGAGGTTTCTAACATGAAAATTGATGGAGTTCTAGCATGGGACTTGAATTGGGGTGAGTTAAAAGGGGAAAACCCCGCAAAAAATCAGGGGATGATGGGATTTGCTTGAAACTTGCCATGAATGTGGATCTAGATGGCATCTGCGAAGGTGCCTGCTTCAAAGTTTTTATCTGTAAAAATGTCGGAGTAAATCCCATTTCTGAAAATGGGGTGTCAGATTTTCAAAAATCCCCCCAAAATCAGGGGATGCTTGGATTTGCTTGAGGCTTGGCATGCATGTGTATACATGGATCAGCTGTCATGGTGCCTAATTTGAGGTTTCTAACTTGAAAATTGACGGAGTTCTAGAATGGGACTTGAATTGGGGTGAGTTAAAAGAGAAAAATCCCGCCAAAAATCAGGGGATGATGGGATTTGCATGAAAGTTGCCATGAATGTGAATCTAGATGGCATCTGTGAGGGTGCCCACTTCAAAGTTTTTATCTGTAAAAATGTCGGAGCAAATCCCATTTCTGAAAATGGGGTGTCAGATATTCAAAAATCCCCCCAAAATCAGGGGATGCTTGGATTTGCTTGAGGCTTGGCATGCATATGTATACATGGATCAGGTGTCATGGTGCCGAGTTTGAGGTTTCTAAAATTAACAGAAAAAAAGTTGTAGGCATTTTTGGATTTCAATGCAAGTCTATGGGGGAAAAAGAGGAGCTCCGATCTGGATCCAGAGCTCCACAGCGAAGCGGAGCAGACCACAGGTGGAGCGGAGCGGACCCGATCCAGAAATTGCAAATCTGGAAGAGAAGCGGATCGGGGGGTCCATGCACACCCCTAGTGAGAACTTCTTACAGAGATACGCTTGCAGAGACATCTGACATTCTCAAACCATTTCCTAATAAATCTACCTACTAGGTACAAGGCTGGCCTCATACCTATACCTGACAATGGTGTTCCCTTAAATATTTCACCAGGTCACCTAAAAGAAACAGCGCACAAACACATGCGCAAACACACACGTACGAGCACTGTGCAAGAGCCAGCTGTTAAGAATGTTTGCACAACAGCAGGCGGATAGCAAAATTAGTCTTGACCTAGGAATGCTTGATAAAACCTTATGGAGGGTTTTTTTTAATCCTCCATTTCCCCGTTTGCATTTCAGATATGTGCTTAGCTTGTATGGGCGCAGAGGGTATATTTTGAAACATTGCAAACTATTCTTTACAATGTTTACATGGAAGTAAGTCAGTGGGTTCTGCTTCCACTTAAATATGCTTGGGGTGGCAGCTCAAGAACTAGAAGGCAAATAACATTATTCAACATGCAATTATACTTATTGTAACCAGATTTCATGTTTAAGTCATGATATTTAAGGGTTGAGTATCCATCTGGGCTAAGATGTTTTGAAATATCCACTGAATAGTAATTAAGTCTCTTGGCTCTGTTACACAGAGAACTACTATGTGAACCCAGGCAACTGTTCAGTTTCGCAGTGTCATAAGTTTGTGTTGATGTTAATTTGGAATATTTTTGTGGGTGGTGGGTGGAGCTGACGTTTATGTATCTAGTTGTTCTTGATTGGCATAAGCCAAACTTTCGGAGAACCCCACCCGGATTCGCAGCTGCCAGTTTCTTGTCAGATGTATAATTTTCCAAGTTGGCTCTAGAATAGATGGCTCTAAATATTGTTTTTCATAAGATTTGTGGTTTGGTGCAATTATAGAGTGTTCACCATGTAGATGATTAACTAGAAGAATACAATTTTGAGGGAAAGTGAATACATTGATTTGGTGGTAAAAAAAAAAATGCATGCCCCACCTTTTACTGAATATGTGTGTCTGTATGCATACACCATGGCCGTTGCTAGACGAGGTCTTAGTGCGGTGTGAGGCCCGGTCTCCCTCCTGTGCATCCAGATGACACACAGGGGATCCTGGGGTCAGGCCGGGCTAAGGCCTCCCTTAACCCGGGATAAGCGGATTCGCTTATGGCCTGGCTTTTCCGTAGCCCCAGCCTGAGGCCGGGGCTGCGGAAGGTCTAGCAGGGTCCGTGGCTTTTCCCGGCTGCTTGCTTACTCGCGAGTAGCCGGGAGAAGCCACGCACTTGGCACAGCATTCCATAGGAGCGCTGTGCCCATCAGCCGGGGGGGGGAATCACGGGGGGGGGATAGGGGCTGGGGGAAAAGCCGGACCTGGCAAGGGAAGGGAAGAAAGACGAGCACGGGATGGCCATGGTGGACGGGGGGCGGGGGAAGAAGGACGGGCACGGGCATGGCGGACGGGGGGCGGGGAAGAAGGATGGGGACAGGGCATCGGGGATGGGGAAAGAAGGACGGGCGAGCGAGTGGGCATCGGGGATGGGGGGAAGAAGGATGGGTGAGCGAGTGGGCATGACAGACGGGGGAAGATGGGCGAGCGAGTGGGCAGGGGGGCATCACACATCGTGGGGGGGAAATCAGGGGGAGCGGGGAACCCTTAATTTTTTAAAAAAAGTTCTTACCTTTCCAGTGGTGCGCTCTTGCGCACATGGCCCTTTAATGGGGGAAACAGCAGAGCACGCGACAGGGCTTTCCCTTGCCCCGTCACGTGTTGACATGTGGAAAAGGGCGAAGGTGCGCGCTAGCTGTAACGCGCCGTCGCCCCGCCTCCCAGACGGATTTTCTGGTAAGTCTTGCAAGGCCCCATGTAACACTGAAGCATCTGGCTTGGAATGGGATTGAATCATTACATTTTATGTACGCATTACCATCGCTGGCAAGATTTTATTTTCAAGTGGCAGCAGCTACAATTGTATTTTCAGATAGATTCATTCTATAAAAGCAATACAAGGAGCAGTAAAACAGAGTGGTATGATTAGTTTAATTACAGCCCAGTTTGGCTGAATGTATAAACACATGCTGCTGAATTGTTATCTCACCTGGTTAGATAGCCCGGCAAAATGTTGAATGAAAGTAGATGACGTCTTGGGAGTGGAGTGGAAGCTTTGATAACATCTGTGTGCTCAATTATAGCTTAAAATAGCAATAGAAGTCAGCCGTTCTAAAGGAAGCCCAATTTAAGATGATTTATGGATGCTGTGTGGTTCTGCAGAAATTAAATAGGATTTATAGCAAGGGGGATCCTGAGGCCCTCCAGATGTTGGACTCTACCAACCCCAGCCAGCATGGCCAATGGTTAAGAATGCTGGGAGTTGAAGTCCAGCAACATTGGGAAGGCCACGGGTTCCCCACCTTTGATTTATAGAGTAGTGCCTTGAGTGCCATTTTTCTTGGTAGAAATGCGGGTTAGAAATCAAATGAATGAATCTTTGACTATTGGAAGAGTACTGTTGCTCATGCTGATAGTTCTTAATTTAGGCATGCTTGCAGTTATAGCTCATACAGAATTGGGCCCTTAGTTCATTTTTAAGTAAAGAAAATGGCATCCCCAAAGAAACCGTATTACTCTACAACAGGAAGCATACACATGGCATGAATTTATTCTTAGTACAGTGACCACTTTCCTGGCCTTTAGGAAAACATATTTGGCAGAACATCAAGTGCTGATTATTTATTTAGATGTTATAGCTCTTTTTTCCCCTTTAGGGAAATGTAACATTTATAATCCAAGGTTGCTATCCATCAACGGGAAGAAGAAAAGTAATTTCAAGAGATTCCATCCTAAACTTGAAGAAGTGTCATCCTGGTGGCACAAAAATAATATTTTTCCAGACTTTTTCTTTTTCTTTTTTTTGTGTGCCCAATAGCTTCCAGCCTTTCATTTGGAGTTCAGCTTTGCAATAGTCTTAGTTTATTATGGTTGTCAGGTTGAAGGATTAACTCTACAGCACCTCATTGTACAGTGCCAAAAGCTAAGGGACAATGATCATTTATCTGTTGTGATTAACAAGGCATCCTTTTCTAAACTTATAGATACACGCACGACACACAGCCATCCCTTTAGAAGCAAAACATGGTCACTGCGTAATAGACCACACTCCCCTCGTTGTTGATAAAATAGGGACAGTTTCTTCACGTTTTTCACACAACTGATTCTGGGTACTTCCAGGCGGAGGACTCCTGGTGCTACCAATCAGAAGGCATTGTGTTACTCTTCTGTCTTTCTCTCCTTAATGGATTTCCAGCGGTAACAAAAAAGATTAAAGAATTGGTAGGAAAAACACAGGAGGGCTATGAGAGGGAAATGACCTTGTTGGGAGCCCCCGTAAAATTCTGCAAACGAGGCAGGGCAATGGTGCAATGGAAGCCTTGCTTTGAGGCACCCTCTAGAGTGCTCTGATAGGCTCTCCATTACAGCATTTATGCCGATTTAGGGCATCGCTAGATGGGGCGATATCCCGCAGATTGCCCCGGGATCATCCCTGTGCGTTCACATGCCGCACAGGATGATCCCTTCCTTTTCCCAGGATATCACCCTACTCTTGCCCCCCTCTCCACTTTTTCCACGGTCTCAGGATGATCCTGAGACTGCGTAATGTGTGGCCTGGCGTCGTGGGTTGTCCCGGCTCCTCACAAGTATCCGCGAGGAGCTGGGCATGGGCACAGAGCTCCCCAGGAGCTCTGTGCCCATCAGGGGTGGGATGGGGGGAGTGGGGAATTTTTTTAAAAAAAAATACACTTATGTTTTATGCACGAGCGCTCGTGCACTCCTTCTCCTTTTAAAAACACACACAAAATGGTGGGCACGACGGCCTCTTCCTTCTGGGACGTTGCGTGCCCCGTGTAGACGGGGAGGGGGGGGCGGAGAGATCTTGCAATAACCTTATCGCAAGATCCTCCCCTCTCCATCACGCTATACCTAGTAGGTCTAGCCATGGCCTTAGTGGCATGTAACATCAGTAAGCCTGTGTGCACCAGTTGCTGGGGAACATGGGTGGGAGGGTGCTGTTGCACCATGTCCTGCTTGTTCATGCCTGGCCGATGGCTGGTTGGCCACTGTGTGAACAGAGTGCTGGTAAAGATGGACCCTTGGTCTGATCCAGCGTCAGGGCACTTCTTAGGTTCTTACGTTTAGTATATGGGGTAGCAACTCGGTAACCTTCTGTAAGTATCTCACCCAAGTCCTGTTCAGTGTTTGTTGACTCCTCTAATGTAACCTGAAATTGGGCCTGATGGGAAATATCCTGTATCTCTCAGTATTCTTCAGATTTGCTCCCTGCCAACATCCAACACCCCAAAATCAGAGTTTTACTTGAACTACAAGACTCCTTTTTCCTTTTGTTTTGGCAAGCTACAAATTCCCCTTATGTAAGAAGAGGCCCCCCCCCCTCTAATTCTTAGTCACTCCTGCTCTGTCCTTTCAATATATACAACAATGCAAGAACAATTTAGCTTACATTCAGGCATTTATTTATTTATTGCTTTCGTTACCCAACTTTGTGCCAACGATTTCTTATATTTTCCCAGGATGTTGATGGGTATCTAAGCATCTCTTTCACGGTGCAGTTAGTACATGAAATTCTCCAAGCCTCCTTCTTTGGCCTCCTGGCAAACTAATAAACCCAGTCCTAGCTCTCACTGTGGGTTGTGACCCATGTCTGGGCTTTACCACTTCAGGCTAGGCATGACATTTGGGCCAAGATGATCTTCAGGAGCAGATTGAGGGGTTTTTGCCCCACATAAGCCATTTTTGGAGCTGCGGCATCTTTAGCTTTGCCTGTTCAAATCTATGGAGACACAATGTCTCAGTGGATTTATTAGGCAGAGTTATGATTCTGCACCTCTGGTGCAGGGCAGACAGCAGGACTTGGAAAGGTGTTTTTTCAACTATCTGCAAAAGCCCTCAAGCTTTTATGAGTGCTTGAAGGAATTGCCTAACCCATGATATTTATGTGTCCCTCTTTGGACTGCAGATAGGGGCTCACATAATTGAATGCTCCTCCATACTTCACCTCCCACCCACCCCACAAAACCCTCCACACACAAAATTCTGTTTACACACACAAGAGGAGCATATCAGAGAGCAGAGTTCTAGCTTCATCTTCTCTTTGATTCCTTAGTTTTCTATGTGCAGGGAATGTTTTCGTATGGAGTGTTATATGTGAACCCATCTCCTCCATATGAAGTGATACATCCTACCCCATTCTGTGGAAGTAAACCTCTATATGAAACTTATCTAACCCTGAGTGCCCAGATGTTCTTGAAATATAACTCCCATCATCCCCGGCCATTGACTATATTGGCTAGGGCAGATGGGAATTTTAGGTTAACCCCATCTGGGACCCAAGGTTGGGAAAGGCTATAATGTGCAATTATTTGATACCTGCTTCCCCCGTTCCTGTTACAATGTTGGGGGGTAAAGACAGAATACCTCACCTAGCATTGGTGGTCTTTGTTGCCACTTCTGTTGATGTTGAATACAGTTTATGACCTCCACTGTAATAAATCACATACCTCATGTCATTTTCAAAATTCCATATGTATAATAATAATAATAATAATAATAATAATAATAATAATAATATATTTCTTACCCGCCTCTCCACTTGGATTGAGACGGGGAACAACAGTGAATATAGAACACATTAAAAACTGATTAAAAACATAGCATACATGATTAAAACATCCTAAAAACACCCTAAAAACATTCTAAAATTTCACTGGATAGGCATGCTGGAATAGATCAGCCTTTATTGCTTTTTTAAATGCTAAAACTCTGTCAAGTTGACGAATCTCCTCTGACAGGCCGTTCCACAGTCTGGAAGCAGCATATGAGAAGGTCCTCTGGGTAATACCCACCAGACTAGTTTTGGTTGACCGAAGTAGATTCTTCCCGGAGGACCTGAGTGTGCAGGGCGGATTGTATGGGAGAAGGCGATCCCACAGGTAGCCTGGACTCAAACCATGTAGGGCTTTAAAGGTAATAACCAACACTTTATACTTCCCCTGGAAACTAATTGGCAGCCAGTGAAGAGATTTTAAAATTGGTGTAATGTGGTCACCCCTAGGTGTACCAGTGACCAGCCTGGCTGCCATATTTTGGACTAATTGAAGTTTCTGGACTAGGCAGAAAGGTAGCCTTATGTAGAGCGCATTGCAGAAGTCAAGCCTTGAAGTTACCACCATGTGCACTACCTTCTTTAGGTCTTCCTAAAACTTAGCGATCTGGGACATGGCATTTTGATATAGGGTATAATAAGGTACATAAGCAAGTGGTACTATCACCATAATGTGAATTGGGTGTGCATCAAGACTATGCATACATATTGCAAATCCTCCACAGTACAGTTAGTTGGTTGGTTCCTTCTGTGTTTTGGGCTTGGTACTTCAAGGAGACCAGCGTGCGTAGGAGACAGCCCAAGGGCACCACTCCATGAAAGGATTATATAGTACTTGAGATACTTTCATATATTCCTTGTTTTAATGATTTTATAAGCTGTCTTGAATGCTTATTTGTTGTTGTTGTTGTTTAGAAAGTTGGCATAGAGATATTTGGATAAACGAAGTATTCAGAGAGTACTCCCTAAAGTTTTACTTTTACACCTGAAACAGGTTGTTTCAATCAACTGTTTCCTAGCAAATGTTGATGCCTTCTCCTCTCTGAGTTTTTGTTCCTACCTGCATTTCGCAATTAATCTCTGGCAGGATTTGTTTAGGGACATTTGTTTTGAATTCAGTCAGTGTCATAAAACACGTTAGACTCATCTGATTGAGCATGTGCTCTGTTATATTTCTTGGGAGAGCATCAGTCATCAAAACCCACTCAAACGTGCTGCGCTCTTTTGCATCCAGATTGAATGCCCTCCGCTGAGAGACAGGGGATTAAATACTGATAGAAACGGATGACTTTCTCACCCTTTCTGGCAATCCTTCCGAAGAGGGTTGAGGCAGTTCAGCACAGAATGAAACCAAGTCTGTCTCTTGCTATAAATAGTGCATGTGGTGATTTAGGAAAGGGCTGTGGAGGTCAAGGATTTCAGAAGCCCAAAATATCCACAATGACAGATGATAGTTTTCCAATTAATGTGACCATGTGTGACTTTTTTATTATTATTATTAAAGTCTGAAGGAGGTGTGTAGGAAAGTCCTATTGCTAAAGCTCTGTCTATGGAAGCTTCATCCAGAACTCATCCAGGCCAGAGCTCTGTGTTCATCCCATTAAAGTGGCCACCTCTGGGGAACCACTTTGCTGGTGTCCTCTTTGTGGCTCTGTGGCAGGATGCTTGCATGGATGCATGCCAGATGTGCCCTGGTGCTGATGCACAGGCATCCCTGCATGCTCTGGAAAGGAGTTAAAGATTCCCCCCATGGAGAGGAGAGGAGAGGAGAGAGATGCTAGCAAGAGGCCTGGAAGAAAAAGAGACCAGGAGGTAGCCTTTGAATGCAGCAGACACCAGAATGGAGATGGCCAAGAAGAAAGTACCTGGGCATATAAGGGGTGACTACAGTGTCCCTGGGGCCTCAGCACTAGGCCACCAGGGCATCCATCTCTTTTTCCTCTTTACATCCAAGGACAAGCAGACTCAGCTCCAGACTCTGGCCCTGCTTACCTAAAGGATATGCTCCAGTACATAAATGTGGGGCCCAAACACACGAAGCAACCTTGACCCTTAGGCTCTTGCCTACCAAGCTTCCCACCGATGTGGTTGATCCATGTGTGTTCATCTCATTATTGGCATATTTTCTCAGAGATCCCACTGTTGAGTCCAAAGCAAGTAGGAGGAGATCTTACTTATTGTAAGATCCTGGTGTACCGATGCTGAAGCTCAGGGAACTAAAACACGTGGGGGCTTCCTTCAAGCAAGGAGGGCTGCTGACTGTCTGCCTCCTTCTCTGTCCACTCCCTCCCGTGTACAAAAGAAAAACAGGCTAAAGCCCCCCAAAAGACAAAGAATATGGAAGTGCAGACATCTTTCATTTCGAAGCAAGCATTATTCTTTTCACATTGGTGGCTTTCTAAAATTTGATGGATACATTTGAACCAACCCTCCCCTCCCCCCCTTAAATGGTGCAAATCAATACAATCAACAGCATTCTGGGTATTTTCAAAAACCTTACATGCTTTAGCAGGTATTTTTGGTTCTCTTTTCCAAGGTTTATTATTTAAACCACAGAGAGTATGAAGGAAATGTATTGTGCAGAATCCTTTTTGATTTTTTACATTTTATTTATTTATTTATTACATTTATATCCTGCCTTTTTCCTCCCAGGAACCCAAGGCAGCTTACATAATCCTCCTCCTCTCCATGATATCCTCACAACAACAACAACCCTGTGAGGTAGTTTGGGCTAAGAGTCTGTGACTGGCCTAAAGTCACCCAGTGGGTTTCCATGGCCAAGTGGGGACTAGATCTCCTGGATCTATTTTAGCTAGATATGTACATAGACAGGCCAGGGCACATGGAGCCACGGGGAGGCTGCACTCCCTGCTCGGCAGGAAAGACACCAAGCTGGGGGCATGGGAGGGGGGAGACCAACCCACCCCATCCATTGGCCAGAGTAGAAGCAGTTGCAGGGAGCTCACTTCCCCCTCCCTGTCAGAAAGAACTCTTGGTATCAACTGCCAGTTGCCCTGGGACTTCAGAAGTTAAGAGGACAGAATGCTCTGGACCCATCTATTGGCTAAAGGAATGAGAGCCACCAATTGCTATTCAAGCAAGAACAACAGCAAGGGAAGATCAGCCTGGGCTGCAATGCATTTAAATGTCCACTTATAGCTCACCAGCTTGTTCTGGCCTTGAAAAACGGATTTTTCTTTTCCTTCCAATTCCCTTCCCTTGTGTGTCTTGACTTTTTAGTTTGCAATCCTGATGGCAGGATTGATATGAGCTGTGTTGGGAGACAATAATTGTCTGAAAAAGGGATAAAAATGCAGTAGACAAATGAATAATATAGTGATAAAGATATATGTGACTGCTTGTATTTCCCTAAAACAATACAAACCAAATAATCTATCAATACAACACATTTAAGAAATACAACAGTGAAGTTACTTTATCATTTTGATATATCAATTTTATATCTATATCTAGATGTATGAAGATTTTGTTTCTGCTCGCAAAACATGCAAACAATGTCCGCAATGCCAACATGAGGTCGAGCAAAAGAATGCGTTAGCCGAAAATGTTTGTAAATTCTCATACAAGTGCTCACGTTTGAAAACTATGCAAATTTTGTCGAGAATAGAATTCGCAATTGCACAACTTTAAAAATTCATCCTTTTCATGCATTAGTCTATGGGGAAAATATGCACGACTTTGAAAATTTCCCCAAATTTGAGATTTTGGGGGCAACTTTTAGGTTCATTTTGTGCAATTCAGCGATCGCGAACACAAGTGCAAATTGAGGAGAGACGAGCATTGAGTTGATGTTCAGAGAATCTTAGTGAACTCAAACATAACTTGTTCCCCAACCATATATCTATCATCTACCTGTCTATTGATTGATTGATTGGAGATATGTATAAGAGAAAGGGAAGAAGCAACAATTAACTGTTTAGCTAACTTCAGTCAACTAATGTTTGTTGTCCCTTAACCAGGGATTTAAAGGCCCACTTCCCCAGCGTGTTAATAGCCAATCAAACACACGAGGATGGAGAATACAATTAATCCATTTACTTCCGATGCTGCAGTATGGGGGCGCTCTCCGGTTCCATAAAATGGAGGCGCCCAGAACAAAGGAATCTCACAGTATATATATGCCCTGACTACAAGAGGGTGTTAGTCTCTTTCTAACCCTTCTATTGGTCAGTTCTGGATTAGCAAGTTAAGTTACATTCAATTTTCAAGTTAAGGTGCACAATCTCAATGAGTCATAGATTACATTCGATGCTCTATTGGTCAAAAGTTTTTCCCTTTGTCTGCTAGGACGTGATGTCCACCATTAAGGAATGCAAATCTGGCATGTAGCCACCCTTTGGCAGAGAAGCCATCTTTTAACCCTTGGCACATTACATTCATCAGAGAGATGAAATCTCTCCCTGGGGCCATCATGTTCATCTCATAGTTGGTCATACTGCAATCCTAGAATTGATTGATTGAAAGAAGCACAATACAGCCAAAAATAGGTTTGGGTTTGTTCCAGTCCTTGTAGTTCCCCAGATAGGTTGGCATTTATTTCTAAGTTGTTGTTGTTATTGTTGTTGTTCTTGTTCTTGTTCTTCTTCTTCTTCTTCTTCATCATCATCATCATCATCATCAAAATCATCACCAACACATCCAATCCAGCTAAACTTAATGCTGCAATCATACTGTATACCTTCTTACCTGTCGGTCGCCCCATTGAAATCAATGGGACTTAAATTCGAGTAGACATATAGGATTATGTTGTTGGGTATGTAGTTAAGTCTCTCCCATTAAAATCAATGAGACTTAAAAGTGGTTCACTGGCTGGATTGGGCCCAATGGGTGTGTAATCTATCATTATGAAATCGTTAAGTAGAAGTAAAGTGTGTCACATAAAATTCTGTGAACACTTTAGTAAATTGTCAAGGCTCATCTCTGAGGCCTAAGGTGCCATCAGGAGTACAAGAGACTGCAGGGTTTTTTCTTCTTCTTTGTGCTAAACTGTAATATTTTCTTTGACAGAAAAGGTTTTTCTGTCACAACTATCTTCCATGAACTTTAAATGATGTGAGTCTGATCACATTTTTCAGAAGTTAAACTCTTTCAAGACAATTCATAGTACCCATAATTCTTCACTTAAGGTGTGCAGTTCTCTCAGCCTGTTTATTTATACTTTGAAGTTATCTCAAGAAATGTAACAGCTGTCATACATATTTCTTGGCATTTTAAAAATACAGAAACATTCAACACCAGCTACAATATGATCTTAAAGAATATGCATCTTAAAGAAATTTGTCATCTTGTTTCTTACCACTGGGGTAATGGGTGATGTAAGCCTGAAGTTTCCAACACAGTTCCCTTGGTGATCACCAGCAAGTTACTTTTCTCTTGGCCTCACCAGTTTGCCTTCTAGAAAATATGTGTTCTGTGACCATGACAGCCATTTTTGTGAAAGCTCTCACGACACTGACTCAACATTCCAAATGTGCCCATTGTCCCCAAAAGGTTGAGGACCCCTGATGTCAGCTTTCATTATTCTTAGATTGTGTGCACTTAGTGCATATGCCCATAATGTGTTCCCTTGTTTCATGCTCTTTATTATGTTGTTGCAGCTGGACAGCTGGCTGGTAACTCTTCCGTAGAGATGTATCGCCAAGTGCTATTGTCTGGCTGCCGCTGTGTTGAGCTGGACTGCTGGAAAGGCCGAACAGCTGAAGAAGAGCCAGTCATTACACATGGATTCACCATGACAACTGAAATATCCTTTAAGGTACTTTTGTAGGGTGCCCTTATGTGATTAAGTGAAAACTGATTTTCAGAATGAAATACCTGTAGCGATGACTGTATTGGCTAAACTATGCACTTTGGTTGCGATGTGTGTGCCTGTGGCAGGGATTGGTATAGAGAACATAAGGTTCAAGTTACAGGAAGCCAAATTCTGGCTGGACATCAGGAAAAACTTCCTGACTGTTAGAGCAGTACAACAATGGAACCAGTTATCTAGGGAGGTTGTGGGCTCTCCACACTAGAGGCATTCAAGAGGCAGCTGGACAGCCATCTGTCAGGGATGTTTTAGGGTGGATTCCTGCAATGAGAAGGGAGTTGGACTTGATGGCCTTATAGGCCCCTTCCAACTCTACTATTCTATGATTCTAAGGTGGAGAGGGAAATATGGGAATGTATCCAAGAGTACTGTATGGCATGTGTTAGAAACACAAGGTGAACCTTTCAGTTCAATATACAATCCTGGGGAACTTGAGTAATTGAATTACCTTGCCATGCACAGGATGTGGAGGGGGGGCACACATGTACATCTCTTTTCTTTAGGAATCACAGGAAGGAGGTCCATGCACACCCTTTAAATAAATGAAAACTGTAAGTGTAGCAACAATGAAGTGGGTTTATAGGGATGTGGGAATGGACAGCACTAAGGTCACAAATGGATCCATGAGATGAATATTAAATGTTTTGAGCTTCTCTAAATGAACAATTTATAACACACTCATGATTAGCCCCCAGATATAATGTAGGAACATCCAGGAAATCACACCATCTCCCAATGTGTAATCTCGGCATTGCGCTATAATTATGCCACCAGATGGCGCTGTCTCAGTAAAGTCAATTGAGCCCATGGAACAGGAAGTATTCAATTTCATACCACATGGCTGCATGTGTATTGACACCAATCACATCCAGGAGAAAAAAGTGAATACAAATAGATCCAGTAAGGCAGCATGCTTTATTTTAATGTAGAGAAGCCCTTCATCGCCTAACCTCCTCCCCCTATATATTTAATGTCAAAGAGTCACTGTGCTCAATATGGTACTATCACCCTTGACTAATCTAAAGAAAGCCACTTAGGGCTCATTTACCCCTAAGTGTGTAGTGGGAGGGGAGGGAGGATCGCGGACTTACCTGCTTTCCCCCTGATCCGGGGGAAAAGGTAAATTTTCTTTTTAAAAAATTCCATGGCCAACCCCACCACCACCATCCTAAGGATGGTGAAATTGCTGGCCCCCCACCAAAAAGGGCATGGAGCCCCCCCCCCAACAGCTCCATGCCTGGTTTGAAAGCCATAGGAGGTGGGAAGAAGCCGGGACAGGCATCCACACCCCCGCGTAGCTCGGGATCTTCCCAAGACCGTGGGGAAAATCAGGATAACTGAGGTCGCAGTTATGACGGGAAAGTTTCTGCCTGTCCTTGGTTGCCCCCAGGATCCCATGTGCTTCATGTGGATGCACAGGGATGCTCCTGACCTGATCCCGGGATAACTGCGTGGCGTAGACTCTCCTTTGATAGAAATGCCACTTCTTCCAGAATTGAAGGGAACGTAAGCAGCTGTGCAACAGCAATGGTGTACTGGTATATTTAAAGTTCAGGAGCTCATCATGACACTCTAGCACTTTCTCTCTGTGTGTGTGTGTGTGTGTACATGTAAGCTCCACTGAACGTAGTAGTGTGTTCATCTGACTGCATAAGTTCAAATTCTAAATAAGAACATAAGAGGAGTCATGCCTTGATGTTGTTCAAGTCACAGATATCTTGCTTTCTGCTTTGCCACCATCAGCAAAATCTGCCCAAGGTCATTAATATCACTAACTCCTCTTTGTCCTGACATTTTAAGAGGCATATGTACTCACTAGAATACGTGAAGGATAAAACAGGCATACTTTAGTGTAGAATATAAGCCCTGATTATGGAAAAAAATCCAGAAGTGGGAGATGTGGTAAAATGAGTTTGTACTTTATTTTGACATAAATCAACAACAAAATAGTCTACTTTCTGTCTGGAGACACTATTGTAGAGATTTGAAAATTACCAGTAATTTTAAGTAAGAAGTATTTAATGAACATATTTTACTAAGACATTTTGTATCCCCCCCCCCTTTATATCACAAGGATCTCAGGGCAGAAGCATTCCTGTTTTATTACTGGCAAACCATAGTTTGGCTATGGTGCTAGCTGCAGAATTAAAATGCACGTCCCGTCCATGATTCCCTCGATCGTAGACAAATAGATGATTCCTTAAAAAACATAATATTTAAAAAAATATGTATTTACTTGTATACTATTTCAGTCCTTCTTTCGTTTTCATAAAATTTTCCAAATAGAGGAGAGATTCATTGTAGTAAGTGCCATGGAGTTGCAGAAGAAAAAGAAGCAAAGTAAAATAATAATAATAATAAAAAATAGAGGCGAGATTGCAACTGGTGTTCAAAGAAATAAAAATGTCTTACGACGTATAATTTGCCCCAACACGTTTTGACATGAATCTTTCTCAGTGACTTTTTAATCAGAAAAACTCCTGGAAAGCTAAATTGGGGTGCTAAACTGAATTCATAAATATAAGTCTTACAAGAGCAGGGGAGGGCGGACTCACCGGGTCTGATTTGTCAGACGCTGGCGCCGCCTCCGCCACAACCATTTGCAGTGCTGCACAAGCTTCTTCTGTGACTTGGTGAGCGTCCAACGGTGTCACGAACCTGTCTACCCCCGTCGGGAGATTTCATTGTGTGCAACAATGGAGTCTCCCGAAATTACACTTGCATCAATGGGGGCTTGCAACGGGGGAAATGTGCAATTTTCAGAGACTCCATTGCTGCACACATAGAAGACTCCAAAAATTGCACATTTCCCCCGTTACATAAATGGCAGTCGTAAAGGGCCCATTTTCACAGCAGGGGAAATTATGTCATTTCCAGAGCTTCCATTGTTGTGTGCAATGGAGGCTCCAGACGAAGGTGGACGGCTGCCAGGCACTTGTCAGACTGCATGGGTGCTCGACCCATGGGCCTGCAAATGCATTGCGGGCACCCGACCAGGTCTGAGGGGTGAACAGGGGGGAGTCACTTGGATTCCTGAACTCAGTCAGGCACCCACAACATCCCTAACAATGAGGATTATACATGACAACAATGGGAGGCTCCCACATAACGGTAAATCATAGGTTACGGATACATGCATGAGCAGAAAGGAGACCAAGCAAACCACCAAGCTTACATGGTGTTCCTCCCTCCCCTTCCCCCCCCCCCCCACACACATTGGCCAGGAAAAGGAATAAACTAGGATTGAGTTTCTTATTTGCAGATTCTTGGCTTGTCATGGCAGGAGAACCAAGAATTGTAATTTAAAATTAACTCTAGTCAGTTGCTAAACAAACCATCTACAAACCCTGGATTGTTTTGCAGGATTTTTTTTAATGTATTAGACTTTATTTTGAACAATTCTTGGTTTGCATGAAACGACAATCCAGGAATCTGCTAAAGCAAAACTGAATTCTTGTTTATTTTGTGCTGGAGGAGAGGGAGGATCGTTGAGCAAGGCTCTTTGCTCAGGTTCATTTCTGCCTATCGAAGTTACACCAAACTATGAATTAGCATCATGTGCAAATGAAACCAGCATTACATTCGCAACATCAAATATATCTCCACATTTCAAAAGCATTTATGGAGTACAGTAATAAAAACAATTATACTAAACAATTATTTGGAACAATGAGGTTAAATTTTAACATCTGTTTAATGGAAAAGATTAACAACCACAGCAAATTAAAACAAAACAAAGCCCTCAAACATGACAAACAACA
The DNA here is from genome assembly GCF_023053635.1 of Elgaria multicarinata webbii. Classification (NCBI taxonomy): domain Eukaryota; kingdom Metazoa; phylum Chordata; class Lepidosauria; order Squamata; family Anguidae; genus Elgaria; species Elgaria multicarinata. The sequence continues at coordinate 142,230,679 of NC_086174.1, forward strand.
GCGTTATATAAAATTTCTGAGGAAACAGAACATAGATCATGTTTTATCTGCTATTTAGCTAGTTGTTTAAGTAATATTATCTTCCCTTGTTAATCCTAGTACTTATGTGCTGAAGGTTTGTGGGATGTAAATTTAAATAAATAAATAATCACATGTTCATCACTAGGTCCACATTTACTGAGTAGTTTAGCGTTTTAATTTAGCATACTTGTACTTTAAAATGCTTATATGTCATTGATTCAATGGCCCCGTTCAGGTGGCATGCTAAGCTATGGTTAGTTTACCCTACCCAGTGCCTGTTTACCCTACCCTGTGCCTGCCTGCTTTCTCTTCCCCTCCTTATTGTTTTATTATGGTTTTATTAGAATGTAAGCCTATGCGGCAGGGTCTTGCTATTTACTGTTTTACTCTGTACAGCACCATGTACATTGATGGTGCTATATAAAATAATAATAATAATAATAATAATAATAATAATAATAATAATAATAATAATAATTAGTCCACTAACCCTTTTGCAGCAAATGGTTAGTGAGCATGTTTAAACTATGGTTGTATAGCCACGATAGTTAGGAATACTGGAGCTTGCAGCCTCACTGAATGCTGCCCGGCCGGCCCTCTCCTGGCTGAGGCAGTCCAGCGAGTGCTCAGCATTGCATGCATCCAAGGCTTCTGGAAAGTGCACAATCCCTATGGCACGCTATTAGAGTGCTGGGGGAATTGCACACTTTCTGGAGCCTTGGGACATGCATTTTCCCTCCCTCCCCACATGCCCATCCAGGCCTGAAAGGGCCTCTTAACACAGGCACGGGAAAGTTTTCTGTTCCTCCGGAAAGTGCGCACATTCTCCCAGCCACACTAACGGTGTGCCCAGTGGAATCTGTGCACTTTCTGAAGGCCTGGAAAGTACCCTTACCTGCCTCCCGCACCCATCACTGCTCAAAAGAGCCTTTTAATGCTTAGGTTAAGATGCCCTGATGGGTGCAGGGGAGGAGGAAAAGGGCGTTTCTCTTCTCTTCTAATGGCGGCCATCATTAGAGTGGAAAGGGGAAACCCTTCTACTACTACTTCCCGTGCCAATTGGGGACGGAAAGGGCCTCTTAATGCAAAAATTAAGAGGCTCTTCAAGGCATCGATGGGTGCAAAAGCCTTAGGGGGTTTAAGACCCCCATTGGCAGGGCAGGGAGGACTAATGCAATTTCCTCAAGGCTGGGGAAATTGTGCATTTCCTGCCACTCCGGGATGGACTAGCACCCCCGTTTCAACAAAGGAACCATGGGGCAGAAATCTGCCAGCCGTGTTCGCCAGGGCCCAAGAGGGCTGAGTGCCTGGCAGCCAGCGAGCTTGCAGGCTCTGGCAGATTTTCAACCCATCCCTAGTTCGTAACGGTTTACACAGCACGCTAAATCATGGTTCACATGACACGCTAAGCCACAATGTTTTGCTCAAAATGCTTAACCACTGTAGCTTAGCGTGTCATCTGAACACGGTCATAGTGCTCCTGAAAAAATAATGCCAACAAGCCTCAGGCATTTTATATGTCGTCATTTTATTTATTTATTATTTTTTTCCAGCACAAATTTGTGGACTTGCCCCTCTCTGATTTTTTTAAAACCCATTTCTCTCGGAGAATATCAGGATATTTTGACTCAGCCCATTACACTTCTGATGTCACTGGCATAAATATTACTTCAAAAACATGTTATTTCTCTGCCACTTTGCTTTTCTGCTTGACAACACACACTGATACAGAAGCAGCAAAATGGCAGAGAAATAACATATCATAGGGTGTGTGAATCAATTAGTGGTTGTTGAGTGCATGGTCATTCATCAGCACACACGTTGACCATGGCCACCCATGCAATAGGCATTCACTTAGGGTATTATTATTTTTTGTGACAACTAGACTTGACATATGCAGAGATACAAACCTAATGCTATCTCACTATAATACATGTTGCTTCTCCTGATTCTTTACTTATTTCATAACTGAGATAATATGGGAAGTTGAGATCTGAAGAGCCAGGAATTTATTTCCACCCCCTGATGTTTTCCTTGTAAAATACAAGGAGAGTTCTGTATTTTATCTAGTCAATTCAAAATAAATAAATAAATAAAATGGCCACAATCTGGATTTTTTTTAGAACTTGATCTTTTTCTTCCCTTTCTGGATTTAGGTAGGTCCATAGCAATAGCCTGTGTCCAGTGCTGTCCCCATGCTAGCTGGATCCACCAGTGATGTGACGAAAAGCTAGCAAATTCTGCAGCAATCGGAAATACTCATTCTTGGGATGGGCTAGGTCAGCAGAATTTACAGAAGGGATTTTCGCTGACCTGTCCAATTCTGGAAATGAACGTTTCCTCTCTTTTCCAAGCTTCCTGTCAGAAGCACTGGTTCCTGTTCTACTTGCAGTGGGTCCCACTCGTGCAATAGAAACAGTGGGGGTGCAGCAGCATATTGGGTACCCCCAATATGTTTGCAGGCACTGGAAGCTTCAAACTTAATCCAAGCCTACCTCACACCATTAGTCTGAAGCTGAGCCACCTTGAATATGTCTCCTACAAATTTCTTCTTGTACCACCCCATACCATTCCATAGTTCCCTCCCACTGTTTAGTATAATTCTGAACGCTGGCCTAGCAAAAGAAGGTTAATGCTCATTTTGATAGTTCCTTAATGGAGTGGAGAACTAGAAATGGTGATTGTCATGACACAGGCCTCACGCACCAGGCCTTGTCACACACAAACCCTCCTCAAGCCAAGCACCACCACTTGAACAACCCGAGGGTAGGGTAAAACACAACCTTTCCCTCATGTGAGAGGGTAAAGGCTAGAATCTGAAAAGGTTTTACTGTGTATGTAATAAGCTGAAGGATATATATAACGTGTTTATGATAGTGACTGTAGAGCAGGTGATAAAGCCAAGCAGACACATGGCTTGAGGTAACAAAACAAAATTAAATGTTTATTTTTGTTTAACAGACCTTAGTTACTTCAAATTCAAGTTAACCTACTTAATCTACTAGTTTTAATAATAACAACAGTAATCTTAAGTCTCTCAAAATCTTATCTCCTTTCACTCTCCACACCACTGACAATCTTCACTGACACTGCCCACTCCCAACCAACCAACTAACCCACATTTATACTCCTCCCCCCTTTCACAGCATCATCAGCCACTCCCACTCAGTCCAACATTCTGCACTCACTAGACATACAAAGCCAGACATACCTAAAGGAACAGAACTGTGGGGTAATGACACAGTGATGTATCCAAAGGAAGTGGTCTTCATGTATATATGAGAGAACAATAGAAGTGGGCGGGGTTTGGAATAGAGAACAGGAGCAGTCACCTTTGGAACAATGAGGCTGAAGCTGTAGTTAAAGATGGCTGTCGTGGGGAAATCCGGCTCATTGGATTTCTCCGTAGCCCCCAGCTGGGCTTGCATTTCCACGCTGAGCCACAAGCTTTCACTCCAAAATCCAGGAACTTAATTTCCCCCCCTAAAATCTTCATTTCCCCAATGTGGCACCCACAGATGCCATTTGTACACATTGGATGTGGCGCCCATGGGCACCATTTGCGCAGATTGTGCAAATTGGTGCAAGTTGCGGCTGTAATTTGCAGAGTTTTTGTTTTGTTTGTTTTACGCAAAAAATATGAGAATTCTGCCAGCTGGCCTGACTCATTATGCAGTGAGGTAGGACAGCTGGTGGAAGATGGAATGGAGTCTGGAGGCAGAGCCAACGAAAGCCCTTTGAGTTCCGCCCCACAACTGTATTCCTTCGACGTACAGAGAGAAGCAAAAAGAGAGTAAGCTGAAAGCTAAAGCCAGCTTTTTTTGGGGGGGGGTGCAAGTGGCTCTCTGCTGAGGGCACAATGGATCTGCTACAAAGTGGTGCCTAAGCCATTTAGCTCTGTAAAGGAAGCACGCACCAGCAAAAGCCGGCCCTTGGACTGGATTTAGCACAGATCCCCAGAACAAACACTCACAGCTCACAATTTGGAGGTTTAAGACCATTTATTTGGAAGCGGATAGGTTACATGGGATTAGCATACTAAAACTATTAAAACATGCATATATAGAAGAACCCAGAAAAAGCAAGCCAGAAAACTAAAAACTACCGTTCATACATCACCCAGCCTTGGAGTCAGCCAGCCGCGCCGAACTCCCCCCACAAAGTATATTTTATAGTTTCTTTTCTCCAACTCCTTCCCCCTCCCCTTGGCTTTTCATACGTAGATCTTTCACACCTCCGCCTGAGATGTTAATGTCTCTCAAGGCCGGGCGGACATGCCTCAAAGTGGTTCCTGGCTTCACCAGTCTCCTCCATGCAGCTGGGCCGCTTATCTCCCTTTTCCTATGAACCATAACAATAAAATTAACACGTTAAAAGACAGGCCATTCTCAGTTCCATTCACCCATCCCTTACATCTCCCCCCTTAAGATTTAAGCCTATGCGGCAGAGTCTTGCTATTTACTGTTTTACTCTGTACAGCACCATGTACATTGATGGTGCTATATAAATAAATAATAATAATAATAATAATAAGATGGAATTTCTAAAAAATTCCATCCTACCCATACCTTGTTTTAATTTTTTACACATTGACCCCTGTGCTTTATTCTCTCTTTTGTGCCCACGCAGGGGCAGGGGTTTATCCTCTTGATTCCCGCTCCCCCCCTCTCGGCTGAAGCTCTGAGACAGTCCATCTGCCACAACATTCTCTTTGCCTTTTATATGGGAAATGGTAAAATCGAAATCTTGTAGTGCCAGGCTCCACCGCAGCAGTTTCTGGTTGGTGTTTTTTACCCGGGCTAGCCAGCAAAGCGGGGAGTTATTGGTTTGAATCTGAAACGGGTGCCCCCACAGGTACGGGCGTAGTTTCCCCACTGCCCATACTATAGCCAGGCATTCGTTTTCAATGGTAGCTAGGGCTCTTTCTCGAGGCAAAAGCTTCTTACTGATGAATGCCACGGGCTGCAGCTGTCCCCCCTCACCTTCTTGCAGCAGTACCGCTCCTAAACCTGCCTCCGAGGCATCCGTTTGAACTACGAACGGCCGATCGAAATTGGGCGCTCGGAGGACTGGGGCCTGTTTCAGCTTTCCCTTTAACCCTTCAAACGCCCGCTGACACGCTTCCATCCACTGCACTCGTATCGGTTGTCTCTTTCGGCATAGCTCGGTCAAGGGGGCTACTAGCTGGCTAAAATTAGGGACAAACCTCCAATAGTACCCTGCCAGTCCCAGGAAGGACTGGACCTGTTTCTTAGTCCGGGAAACGGGCCATTGTTGGATTGCCTCTACTTTGACCTCCATAGGTTTTAACGCTCCCTGCCCCACTCTATGGGCCAGATAGGTTACCTCCCCCCTCCCAAACTGACACTTGGAGGCCTTTACGGTTAACCCGGCCTCCCGTAGCCTGCTTAACACCTGGGATAAATGCAATAAGTGCTGCTCCCAGGTGTCACTGAACACCGCCATGTCATCCAGGTAAACACACGAAAAAGCCCCCAGCCCCTCCAGAACCCGGTCCATAAGTTTTTGAAAGCTCCCCGGTGCATTCGAGAGCCCGAATGGAAGTACCATGAACTGATAGTCCCCCCTGGGGGTGGAAAAGGCAGACTTCAAAGCTGCATCCTCATCTAGGGGCACTTGCCCATATCACTTGGTCAAATCAAGCGTGGAGATGAATTTGGCTTTCCCAAGTGTTTCTATTAGGTCATCCGTGCGGGGCATGGGGTAAGCCGCCACTGTGGAGACACTGTTTAAGTCCACGCAAAAACGGACCGACCCATCCTTTTTAGCCACGAGCACGAGAGGCGAGGACCATGGGCTTTGGCTTTTCTTAATTACTCCCATGGCCAGCATTTCCTCAATCTCTCTATTCACTATCTCTAACTGCTTTCCATTCAGCCGATGAGGTGGGGACTGAATTGGCGGATGCTTTCCTGTGTCAATGGAATGCGTGGTCAGCGACGTCCACCCTGGCAACCCCGAAAACAAATCTTCGAACTTTCCTAAACACCTCTTTAACTGCTTCCTCTGCTGGGGGGTCAGTTCCTCCGGGACCTGAACGTCTGCTAGTCCCTCCTTTCCCTGATAGTTAGCCAAGACGTCTAACCCTGCCTCCTCATCCAGGGGATCCCCCTTCCCCACTTGGCACACACGCACCCCTCGCTCGAGGAACGGTTTCATCATGTTTACATGATATACCTTGGCACAGCGCTGGCGGTCGGGGTCCCTTAGCAAATATTTAACTTCATTTAGCTTCTTTTCTACCACCAATGGGCCCTCCCACCAAACCACCAGCTTTTCCGGCTTCAGCGGTTTCAACACCAACACCTTGTCCCCCTCCTGGAACACCCGCTGCCTTGCCGTCCTATCGTACCATCTCTTCTGGATTTGCTGCGCCTGAGCCAAATTCTCTTGGGCGGCCTCCCCCACCTCTCGCAATAAATTTTGTAAATTTTGCATATAGGCCACCACTGAGACTGGAGTAGGAGCAGTCCGTCCTTCCCAACCCTCTCATAATAATTTTAATGGGCCTCTTAGCTCCTGCCCGAAAACCAATTCATTGGCTGAGAACCCCAAGCTATCACTTTTAGCATCCCGTGCCACAAAGAGAAGGTAGGGCAGGGCCTGATCCCAATCCGTTGCATGTTTTGTGGCATATGCTTTCAACATCCTCCCCAAAGTCTGGTTGAATCATTCCACCAGCCCATTTCCCTCATGATGATAGGCTGCGGAGGTGCACTGTTGCACTCCGGCTAGCTTCCATAACTCTTTCAGCAATTGAGACATAAATCCTCCTCCCAGATCGTGGACCAACACCTTGGGGACCCCCACTCTGGTAAAAATCATCATCATGGCTTTCGCCAATTGTGGGGTGGAAATCACCGCGAGGGGCACTGCTTCCACGTACCAGGTGGCATAATCTACCAACGTCAGGGTGTACTTCTTCCCCGACTGGGTGGCTGGGCTAAAGGGTCCCAATATATCCACCCCCATTTTTTCAAACGGTACCTCTGTAATGGGCGATGGCCGGAGGGGGGCCTTTGGATGATCTTTAGGGAACCCGACTCGCTGGCAGGTGTCGCACGAGGAACAAAAATCCCACACCTCTTGGGCAACACTGGGCCAATAAAAGTCCCAGCTCACTCGTTCCAGCGTTCAGCGAATTCCCAAATGTCCCCCCCCACAGCAACTCATGGGCTGGTTCCAACACCTTCCCCCGTGAGGACTGGGGCACCACCAGCTGTTTCCTTTCCACCTCCCCTCCTCCTTTGGGCGAGAACTGTCTGTAGAGCCTTCCCCGTTCCCAAGTGAACACAGCCGTCCCCACTTTCCCTCTCCCTTCCGTCGGGCCACCCGCCACTTCCCGACACTCCTGTAGAGTGGGATCCAGCTGTAACTCTTGGCGAAACTCCGGCGTGTCCAAGCCTGTGGGGTCGGGGTTCCTACCTTCCCCTCCCTCTTTGGAAGATTCGGTATTGGAAGGTTCTGTTAAAGGGCCCGCTAGATCTTCCCCCCCAGTTCTTCCTTCTGTTGGGCTGCCTTCCTCCGGGTCGTCACAGCGAGCTGGGTAACTTTAAAACATAAGTCGTTACCCAAAAGGAAGGCTGGCCCTTCCGTATGCGTGAGGATAACTCACTTCCACCCCCGATATTCAATGTTCACTCGAGCCAGCGGTGCCTTGAACGGAGGCGCCCCATACGGGGTCACAGTTACGGTTCGACCCACAAGTTTTGTCCTGGCTTAAGCAGACCTACGTGGGCACTGCTAAGGTCCGCGCCGGTATCTCTTTGAGCCCGAACCAGCCTCCCATCGACCACCACACACTCACAGAATTTCCTGCGACTCCACTGGAGCTGGGCCAGGGTCACCAACCGCACGGAGACAGCCGTCGCGGAGCTGGGATTCCCTGGGGAATTGCTTGCGCCACTCCGGCGGGTTCGGTGCGCATGTACTCCCACTCCAGGTCAGCCACTTCTCCTTCGCTGTCGTCGCTCCAGTTAGACACTGGAGATGTCGGTTCTGGTGGGGCCGCCGCCGCCCAGACCACCGGCCGAGGGGTCGGACCACCACTTCCTCCCGTGTGCTTGGCTGCCAGCTTGGGACACTCTCTCTTCAGGTGCCCTGGCTCCTTGCAGTAGAAGCACCCCCCACTCGCCTGGGGCCCAGTCGCCGCCGTGCCGCCTGGTGCATTCCCTTTCTCCCGGCGCTCCTTTCCAGGCCACGCCACCTTCTTTTCCCCTGACACTCCTCCAGGACGTCTCTCCTGGCTCTTCTCCATAGGCCGCGGGGTCCCTCCGGCTCCCTTCCGCTCGAATGCCTGCAGACGGTCTGCCATCTTCGCTGCTTCCATCAGAGTCGAGGGGTTCTTCTCTCCTACCCAAGCATCGTACTTTTCTGGGAACTGCCAATAGAGCTGTTCCTTGGCCACCAGGTCCTTGGCTCCTTTCAGGTCTTTAACCCCCTCCGCATCCATCCAAGCCTCCATAGCCGTCATCATACGAGTAGCGAAAGCAGCGAATGTCTCTTTGGGGTTTCTGGTCAGCTGTCGAAACTTTTGCCGGCAATGTTCTGCCGTGAGTGCAAACTGCTCTTTGGCTATAGTCTTGAAATGCGTATAGTCGTGGCGTAACTCCCGTGGGATGGTGGCTATCATTTCTCTCAAAGTTCCAGTGACTTGTGGCCACAATAGACTCATCCTCTGGTTCTCCAAGACTCCCAGCTCATCGCACGCATCTTCAAAGAGTGCCAGAAAGGCTCCCACATCGTCTCCCTCATGGTACATCGGGAAGGCCTGTCGGTCGAACCGCTGCCCTGGCGCTCCCCCTCTCTCCCTCTCCACGATCCTCAGGTGGCAGGACATCAGCTCCAAGCATTCAGTATACATGCGCTGCACCTTCCTTTCCTCACTCTCCCCTTCGGCCCTCACGCCCCGGGCCGTTTCCGTCCGCCGTTCCCTGCGGACGAGGGGTCTGTAGCAGCGGTGTTCCTTGAGGGTGCAAGCCCTGCACGCTCGAGGTGTCTCCTTCCATCATCACCGTGGGAAATGAAATCTTCGGTTGAACCTCGAACCATGCCCTCTCCCGCTCCTCGCCTGGCGTCCAGAGCTGCGCAGCATGTCGCCTCTGGGCCCTCTCCTCGGAGCCGGGTGTCCCCTGCATCCCCCACTTGACAGTGGCCGGACTGGACTCCCCCTTCGCTCCCTCCTGAGAGGTCGCCCCCAACAACTCTACTCCTGGAGCTTCTGCTCCTCGATTCTGAGACATCCTTGGCTGGCCTATTCGACCTTGCTTGATCTGGGTTCAAACCTATGCTTCGTCACTCTCCCTTTTCCTACCAGCGTCTCGTTCCTCCAGATCTGTGTCGAATCCCAGCGCTGCCCACCATGTAAAGGAAGCACGCACCAGCAAAAGCCGGCCCTTGGACAGATCCCCAGAACAAACGCTCACAGCTCACAATTTGGAGGTTTAAGACTATTTGTTTGGAAACGGGTAGGTTACATGGGATTAGCATACTAAAACTATTAAAACGTGCATATATAGAAGAACCCAGAAAAAGCAAGCCAGAAAACTAAAAACTACCGTTCATACATCACCCAGCCTTGGAGTCAGCCAGCCGCGCCGAACTCCCCCCACAAAGTATATTTTATAGTTCCTTTTCTCCAACTCCTTCCCCCTCCCCTTGGCTTTTCATACGTAGATCTTTCACACCTCCGCCTGAGATGTTAATGTCTCTCAAGGCCGGGTGGACATGCCTCAAGCGGTTCCTGGCTTCACCAGTCTCCCCCATGCAGCTGGGCCGCTTATCTCCCTTTTCCTATGAACCATAACAATAAAATTAACATGTTAAAAGACAGGCCATTCCCAATTCCATTCACCCATCCCTTACAAGCTCCACTCATGTTCTATTTATAAGTTAATCATAATATTACAAAATGCCTCAAATCTAAAGTGATGGCTCCTTCAGAAGGAAGCCAAACCTCAGGATGCACCGCCCATGGAATGTCTCACTGGTCAAGGAGATAGTGAACAGGTAACTATCCTTTTCTGGGACTCTCAGTTGTCCCATTAGAATGTGCACTCCTATCACTCCTTTTACTTCAATGGCTCTAGAGAGATGGATTAACAATTATGCCAGAGACGTAAATAAAACCAGAACACGGTCCTCTTTCAAGGAGGCCTCAACCATCTCTGTCTCTCAATTGGCCACCTCCACTCTGGCAGCTCATCTAAGCTCTCCCCCACCACAAGAAATGATGTATTTAATTCTCTGTCCTCCCCTCTTAGGCTGTCAGCAGATGCTAACAATTCTGAGATGGGAAATAATTATTGTAACACAGAAGTGAAGTTATATACAGAGAATATCTTAGAAACATATACACTGGAAGCTCTTATATAATATAACATTTTGGAATTGTATGGTATCATTTTTTTGGTTTTATCACTTTTTTGTTACATTTCGGTCCTGTCTCTTAGTCAATAGGTCTCCAAGGTGGCTTATAACACATTTTAAAAACATCCAAAAAGGAAGATGTGGAGAATATACATACCTTCCTATCTAAGTTGAGCTGTTGAAAATTTCCCACAATGAATACAGTTGCTGTTTCCTCATCACACCCTACAGGGAAATCGCCACGTTCCCAGATGTGAATAAATTAATAGTATCAATCTCCTGCCATCCTGAAAAATAGAATGCCTGCCTTCTGTACAGCAATACAGGTTAAGCCACTCCTTGGGAAGGAAGAAGCCATTTTCTGTATCAGAACTGTTATGTGATTCCCACTTCCTTGAGGGTGAAAATTACTGAAGCAATGCAACACATAGCTGCAGAGCTATGGTGTCTTTGTACAATTTGCTTTATTTACAGATGCAAAAGCAGAACAGAGTGGAGGCAAGTAGACGCTGCTAAACAGACAACACAGCCACAAACCCTGCATCGGATTCTTGGACTGACTGTTTTCACACCCACTGTTTTCACTTCCAGTTTGTTTCTGAGCTCAATTCAAGGTGCTGGTCCTTTCCTAAAAAGCCCTAAATGGCTTGGGGCCAGGGACCATCTCCTCCCCTATGAACCAGCCCAAAAATTGCATTCATCGTCTGAGGCCTTATTGCATGTTATACTTCCTAGAGAGGAGAGGTTGGCGGGCACTCCTAACAGGCTATTTGTGTATCAGCCCCTTAGCTATGGAACGCAGCCCCCCAGGGAAAATAGGCTAGCCTCCTCCTTAGTGTCTTTTAATTGGCTGGTGAAGACAGTATTGTTCCATCAAGCTTTTAATGGTAATGCCTTTCTCTGTGGTTACATTTAATCTCTGGTTTTAAAACATGTTTTAGACTTCTGCGTTTTTATAATTTTAACCTTTGTACTTTTATTATACATTACCTCAAGCACTCATTGAGTGGAGGGGGAACCCAAATACTTTCTAGAGAAATAAATAAGCAAACTGCCCATTGAGAAAAAACATCCATAGCTATTGAGAACTATTCATATTCTTTTTGTCAAGTCCCCAGCTACCCATCTGGTGGAACTGTAGGCCAAGTCAAAGTGACGGACCAGTTCAGAATAACCAAACAGCCTGAACCGACAACATTCTGAATCATGTGGGATAGCTGGAAGGCGAGGAGGGTTTGGATGACTCTATTAGATAAACAGATGTCAACCCTAGTCAAAGATAGAGGTAGCCTTTAGGAAAAGTTCTAAACATTGACCTTTGACGGACTCTGACCTGGTTCGCATGATGACAATAAGGTACGGGTGCCGTTTGCCCAATTACCCACCTGGGTGCAGTTCGTCATGCCATTCGAACCCAAGCAGAGTCTTTTGTTTGAGGGGGAGCAGTCCTCAAATAACCCCATGGCTCATGGGTTTCCCCTCTCCAACAAGCCCTGCTACTTGGGCTTGGCTGACATGACAAGTCACACCTGGGTGGTGATTATAGAAATCACACCTGGCACACATCTGGTACATGCCATGATTTAAATCAGCCAAAATAAGCTTATTTTGGTTGTGCAAACTGACCCACTGTGTAAACATTCCTTTTTGTCATCTACCTACATCAGACACGAGCTTGTAATGTGTTAACTTAAGTGACAGAACTGTATTGAAAGGAGACCTTTTGAGATGCTGAAAATGCCATCAGGCAATGCACAACTATTTTAATTATGCAAAATAATCGATAAAAGCCATAGCTTTAGGCATACAGTTGTGCCCTACAAAGACAGAATTCTAAGTGTAAGCTGCCGTTTGTTCTCCCATATGTAGAACTGAGAGAACATCTAAGCAGGTTTGAAGATTAGAAAACAAATCAAGCTGAGGCTAACTTATTGCTAGCGGAACTATCTTAGTCCTTCAGAGTTATTTAGAACGCAGAAATCTGGGTGTATTTGTGAGAAGTCATCAAACCACTTTCGTTTGTGAGTTAAATCATTTTTATCAGAAAGAGAAATGTTTTTTTTTTTACCCCACCCCACATTCTCAATGCCTGTTATTATTGCTTTCCCCCCCCTAGGAAGTAATAGAAGCTATTGCTGAATGTGCATTTAAGACATCTCCTTTCCCGATTCTCCTCTCTTTTGAAAATCATGTGGATTCGTAAGTAACTGAAATATTTCCATAAAGGATACATTGTAATAATTATTGTAAGGGATGTGGAGTATTGAGACTATTTAATTATCATAGTTTTCAGCAAAGGATAAAGACAGATGTTCTAAAGTGTGGCAGACATGGTTTGGACACACTTTCGCTTCATGGAGGAACATTTGTTTGCATGGCAGCAAATGGGTTGTAGCTAATATTAGTCCTACTTAGAGTAGAACTAGGAATGAGTGAATCAGGAAAACTTGAGCTTGCTGAAGTTCTCCAAATTCCACCTCCAGGCTCATTCCAGCTCAAGTCATATCAGATGGCAAACTTTTCTTTTCTTTTCCTACGAAAATTCTTCTGTGTTGCTGTGCATATTTTTCCATATGTACACATCAGTCTTGCACATTTTTGAAAGGTGTGCATTCTTGTATTGATTAAAGCATATATGTGCACATTTTTCAAAAGTATGCATTTTTTCTTGTGTATTTTCCAAAAGTCCTTTTTTTATGCACATTTGTCAAATGTATACTTGCTGTCAAACAAATTTGAGTGTGTGTGTCTGTAAATCACATTGTAAGCTCAGAAATGTATGGACGTCAACCTCAGTTTGTCTCCAAGTCCATGTTCTGTCCGAAAGGCATAAACTGGACAAATCCAGTTTAAAAACTATCTGAAACTAAGTTCTCATACATGAAATAAATGGGACTTGCATACAACCCAATGTGTGTTCAAACAGCTTTCAAGCACTTCAGAATGTATGAATAAGTTTCCCCTAAGGAACTGGTGCATTTGTAGAAACTGTCACTGAAATGCCTGAATCAAGACACAGGCAAACCTGGAACAATGCTATTCACGCTGAATATCCATCCTTTGAGATGTATGTATGTTATTATTTTGGGTAAGTTTTGGATTTATAGTTTGGGGACAAAACTTATTTTGAATATTGGCGCATTCTGCATCGAAATGAATAACTTTTAATTTTCATCCCATTTTGGAAACCTGTAACCAGAATCTTTTTACTGGGGGTTCTAGTAATCCTTCGAGTCATCTTGACTCGAAGGATTACTAGAAGCAACGAGGGAGACAGGAGCAGGCGGAGACCATCAGGTCTTGCTCCAGTTGGACCCATCCCCCAGGGCTAACTGACATCATGACCCTGTGCGGAAGAAGGAGGAGCTGTAGTAGGGTGACCATATTTTGGAAACCAAAAAGGAGGACAACATGGTCGCCCCCAAGGGGGCATGTCCAGTACCAAGGGGGCATGCCCACCCGAATGTGACCATATTTTGGTCACATGTCTGATTTTACAGCACACATTTAAGACAAATCTGTTCTACATAACATCTTAATGTTAAAATCACTGACATAAAGAACAAGTGAGAGATTCAATGTATCTGAAATTAACTTCACTCACTCCTACTTTTGTAGGTTTTGCTATACTCTGTATGTTACATTCTCCCCTTTCCTCAAATATCTTTTCTGACTGTATCTTCACTCATTGCAAGCTGCTGTTGTTGTTAACAGGTTTTGCTACTGGCCCCAGAATCATTTCAAATTTGGTATGGCTAAAGCTCTAGCTAAAAGCTATCATGGTGCCAACTTTCAGCTCTTTATCTTTAAAAATGACTGTTTAAAAAATAATAATTTTAAAACCTCATTTTTTAAAAAAAAATCCTAAAAATCAATGGATGAATGGATCTGTTTCAAATTTGGTGTGGCTAAAGCTCTACCTAAATCCTATCATGGTACGAAGTTTCATCTCTTTATCTTTAAAAATGACAATTTTAAAAATAATAATTTTAAAACCTCAATTTTTAAAAAATTCCTAAAAAATCAATGGATGAACGGATCTGTTTCAAATTTGGTGTGGCTAAAGCTCTACCGAAATCCTATCACGGTACAAAGTTTCATCTCTTTAACTTTAAAAATGACGATTTTAAAAATAATAATTTTAAAACCTCAATTTTTAAAAAATTCCTAAAAAATCAATGAATGAACGGATCTGTTTCAAATTTGGTGTGGCTAAAGCTCTACCTAAATCCTATCATGGTACAAAGTTTCATCTCTTTAACTTTAAAAATGACGATTTTAAAAATAATAATTTTAAAACCTCAATTTTTAAAAAATTCCTAAAAAATCAATGGATGAACGGATCTGTTTCAAATTTGGTGTGGCTAAAGCTCTACCTAAATCCTTTCATGGTGCAAAGTTTCATCTCTTTAACTTTAAAAATGGCGATTTTAAAAATAATAATTTTAAAACCTCAATTTTAAAAAAAATCCTAAAAAAATCAATGGATGAACGGATCTGTTTCAAATTTAGTATGACTAAAGCCCTTCCTAAGAGCTACTATTGTGCCAAGTTTCATGTCTTTATCTTAAAAAAATGATGTAGTTATAAGCATTTTTGTTAATTCCCATTAGAGCTGCTCTTTGGGGGGAAATCCAGATTTCCCCTCCCCCTCCTGGATTTGTCATCAAAAGCCCGGGCAAATCCGGTCATATGGTCACCCTAGCTGTAGGTCTGCCCTTGCACTGGGAGATGAGAGGGGGAAGCAGGACCTTCCCACCAGCCCTGCTGAATGATCTCCTTAATTTCTTTTTCTTTTCTCCCTCTTCCCTCCCCATACCCTTTCCTTGTGTGTCATGTCTTTTTTAGAATGTAAGCCTGAGGGCAGGGGCTGTCTTCTTTACTGATTGATTGTTAGCCGCTCTGGAAGCCTTTTTGGCTGAGGTGCAGGATAAAAATACTATAAAGAAAGAAAGAAAGAAAGACATAACAGTGCATCTATTTAAATTAATTTGAGTGTTCAGAGTATCTAATAAAACAATATGCCACCTATTAGCCAGAAACCATCATTAAAGCCCCTGCCTCCAGGAGCTTTTCCGACAATACAAAAAATTAGGCTGTGGTTTGGGCTGCAGATGAACAAGTAGGGGTGTGCACAGACCCCCCGCTCCGCTTCACTTGCAGATCTGCCATTTTCCGGATCGGGCCGCTCCGCTCCGCCCCCGCTCCGCCCACTTCCGCTCCGCTCCGCCCGGAGCTCCGGATCCGGATCCGGAGCTCCGTTTCCCCCCCCCATAGGCTTGCATTGAAAGCTAAAAAATTATACAACTTTTTTTCTGTTCAAGTTAGAAACCTCATGTTTGGCACCATGACACCTCATGGGGATATACACACGCATGCCAAGTTTCAAAGCAATCCCATCATCCCCTGATTTTTGGCGAATTTTTGAAAATCGGGCACCCCACACACACCATCCCTGCGAGGTGGGCAGGGGAGGAGGGAGGGAAGGCAGGCAGGCATGCAGCTGGCATTTCTGGGGGCATAAGGAAGTGAGCCAAGGATAAGCCAGTAATGCATATAAAATGGAATAAATCAATCAATAAACAAAGGAGGGGTGGAATTAAAAGCAGCAGTGTTGCTCAATAAACAACAAGAAGAACTTTTTTAAAAGGCTATATCTGTCTTTTACCAGCAATAGGGGGACGTGCCCGGGGGAGGGGGAAGTAGCTGCCAGTTCAAGACACTGACAGCCACAGCTCTGAGAAGAAGTAAAACGCTCACTTCGACTCAGAACAGGCATTGCTCCACCACTGAAAAGTGACCATTCACTTCAACTCATGATAGGCATTGCTCCACCGTTTTACTCTCTTTGGAAGGCTCTAATGGCCTTCCAGTGCAGGAGAGAGTGGGGGCACGTCCACGATGAGATGCCCTAGGGGAGCTCATCCCCTTGCACCACATCGATTCAGTTGTTCACCAAGGTTAGGGTGGGGAGCAGTGCTGTGTTTCTATCTCTTATTCTTGGCTTAGTATATGATTTCAGGTTGTGTTTGTGCATTTGGTGGGGCTACTGTGTTAAAAAACACGGGGAAAAGCCCGTTCAGATGAAGAAAGAGAAGTTTCCCAGAATCCCAAGTTACCTGTTTTGCCTATGCCCTCCTCCAACTTTGGGATCATCATGACCGGGAGCTGACTCTGCCCCTCAGCCCTTTGAAAAAGGTATTTTTCCCGCCGATTTTTTAAAAACGTCTAGCCCGCGACCCGTACGATGCAGAAAGTTGAGAGTGGTCTCAAAATGACCCCCATCCACGACTCTCTGTGCACAAGAATTTCCAGAACGATAGCTTAAACCCCCCCCCAGTTATCCCCGATTCTTTCCCTCAATGCAATCCTATGGGCGAAAAGCCGAAAACGCAGTTTGAGCCGCGCGGTTGACCCGATTTTCAAAAAAATATAGCCCGCGACCCAGACAACGCAGAGAGGTGAGAGTGGTCTCAAAATGACCCCCATCCACGACTCTCTGTGCACAAGAATTTCCAGAACGATAGCTTCAAAAACAACGTAGTTATGCGCGATTATTTGCCGCAATGCAATCCTATGGCGAAATGTTTTCAAGATGGCGACCGGAGCGCTCTGCCAGAACTCGGAGCTCCGAAAAATGGGCGCTTCTCTTCGCCTTGCTTCTAGGGGTCCGCGGTCCGCTCCTACTCCGCCTCTGGGTAAGGCGGAGCAGGCCAATCCGCTACTGCTTCTACGCTCCTAATCGGAGCGGAGCACATCCCTATGAACAAGCTAATGCAGTTCCACCCTTTCCCCCCAACAGCCAAAATTTGCACAGAATATGTAACCCCCAACACACACAATATTGGCTTGCATATTTGTGACATTAATATGCATATTCATTTATATTATATGTTCTTTTTGTGTGAATCTCCTGTCTGCTAACTATGATTTTTGTTAAATATTGCTAATCTTCAAACATGTGTTGTAAAGCATCCAAGTAGTCTCAAGGTTAAAAAAGACATGTTTTGGAAACTGGAGGGGGTGGGGGGGAACAACACCATTGTTTTATCCTACACTTTCTTTCTAGTCTTGACCCTGAGTAGAAATATATAACAGAGGAAACTGTGAAACCAAAGGCAGGAATCTCAAAATGTCATGTAAACTGAACGAAGAGCAGTGGAATAGTGAATAAAGATATTTTTATTAGTGTGTAGCTCTCATGTTTCTGTGTTGTATTCTCTTAAGCACGTATTATTGCTTGTATATGTGCAGGTCAGGGTCACTTCTTTCTGTTTACTACTGCAAATGACTGGAAGCCTTTACTGCACTATTTAATGTTTTTTTAAAAAAGTGAGACAAGAGCCTTTGCAGAAGTCAGAATAATGGCATAATGACTGTAGATCACCGAGAACAATGTAGGATGATAGGATTAGAATATTATACTTCTTCATGTAGTTCAAGGATATTAAATTTTCCGTTACTGGCACTTGGAGTGTTATGAATAAGCCTTGTTTAATTCTCTGCTTTCTTCCCTTTTCAGCCCTAAACAGCAGGCAAAAATGGCGGAATATTGCAGATTAATATTTGGAGATGCTTTGCTGATGGAGCCCCTTGAGAAATACCCAGTAAGTTGATTTTGTTATTTGGTCACACGTTCAAAGAAAATGAATTGATTGACAATTCTTTGCTGTCTGTTCTTTTTTATGTACTGCCTCCTTAAATGGTCCGCTTTTTTTACTTTTAGAGCAAGTGTTTTATGGGCATGGTTTCTTTAATAGCAATTGTAGAGATGCTATGAAGGGTGTTTAAAACAAATATGTTAAAGGAAACACACTTTCACAGAAGAAAGAGGTTAGGAAATATGACCATCCTTACAGTTACGTTGCTTTGCTGCCTGTTTTATTTGTTCTCAAAAGGATGACTCCATTGGTATTATCTAGGAAGAGGGACTCTCCCAAAAGCTGTGGCTGGGTTGATTCAAGGGCGTTTAAGTTCTCAATGAAAACCCTGAAAAAAATAATTTTGCAGCAACCTCTTCTCCAAGCTTGTAGTGCTGCTGTGGCTAACTGGGATGACACCCTGGCGGTTACCCAATAGCTCACATTGTGACATCACCAACCGGCATGGCCCCTTTTCCCTTCTCCTTGCTTTGCAAGCTGTGACCAGCAAGCCAAGCCACTGAGTGAGAGAGACAACAGTGCCCACCATTGCTGCTGGCTGAGAGAGTTCTTAGCCGGTCCCACCCCACCTTTCTCCACCACTTCTTCCTCCTCTCTTTCCTTCTTCTCTGCTCTGCTGATGGTGAGTCTGTGCAGTGTAAAAAAAAGTTGCTTATTTGTGGATTGCATGCCAGCACTGCACTAGCATCACTGGCTGCAGCTGGATCCTCCAGTGGGGTTTAGAATTGAGGACTGCCTGGTAAAGAAAAAAAATACTAAGTGCAGAAGTGAGTAAGATTTCTTCCAAGAAGCTGATTTGATTGTTGTTGGTTTTAATTATTTTTCTTGTGGTTTACTCGGACTTCAGTGGGACTTACTCCTGGGTAAATGTGTAAGGATAACAGCCTGAGCAAAGTTCATCCCCCAGGGGAGAAGGTGGCTTAGTACTTAGGGTGACCATATGGAAAGGAGGACAGGGCTCCAGTATCTTTAACGGTTGTATAGAAAAGGGAATTTCACCAGGTGTCATTTGGATGCATGTAGCACCTGGTGAAATTCCCTCTTCATCACAACAGTTAAAGCTGCAGGAGCCCTGCCTGCTGTGACCAGATACAAAAGAGGGCAGGGCTCCTGCAGCTTTAACTGTTGTGATGAAGAGGGAATTTCACCAGGTCATTCATCCATACCAATGACACCTGCTGAAATGCCATTTTCTGTACAATCGTTAAAGATACAGGAGCCCTGTCCTCCTTTTCATATGGTCACCCTATTGGCACTTACTTTAAATTTTTTTTTTTTTTAAATCTGGATGACAGGTATTTAATTTAGTGTGTTTTTCGTTTTCAAAGGCTGGCTGTGGTGGATTTGGGGGAACATTGTGCTTTATTTTTTATGGGTGAAAATGGATTGAGATTGCCTCCCCATTTGGGTTGTGAAATGGTGGATAGGCCTTTCTCAAAACATTGGGCGAAATCCTCCAGACAGAACTTTTCAACAGTGCAATCCTTTGCATGTCTACCAGAAGAAAGTTCCATTGAGTTCAATGGGATGTAAACCCAGGTAAATGTGTATAGGATTTCAGCCTGAGCAAAACATAAACCCTGAAGCTGGGGAGAAGCTGGCTTGATTCTGATTATGCTACAGCTTCTGCGTTGCTGCTGGGACACCTCCAAATGTCACATTCGAAGAACTTAGAACAAGGCAAGAGCTCAAAAGTTCATTTTTATCCTAGACTTGTAGAAGAGATGTGGCTTTGGGAGTGTCATGAAGAGCATCTGCACTTCAGAATTTATCACCGCACCATTCTTTTATCCCTGCTCCAACCAAACTCAATCAGCAAAAGTCCAGGAAAAACCATAGTGTAAGATGTTCTAGTGAGGATGCCTAAACGTAGTTTTGAAGACTTTTAAAAAGTAGGGTAGCTTTGTATCACAAGTAGAATAAAACCAAGAGCAGACTAGTGTTTGCAAGTGGGCCAAGTGGAGGGCCTTCTCTGCTGTGGCACCCCGGCTGTGGAATGAGCTCCCTAAGGAGGTTCACTTGGCACCTACATTATATGCTTTTAGACGCCAGGTGAAGACCTTTTTATTCTCCCAACATTTTAACAGTCTATAAATTTTAAATAACATGGTTTTAAATTAGTAATTTTGCATTGCTGCTGTTTTTATCTCGTTGAGCTTTTATATTGTATTTTATATTATGGTTTTATACTGTTGTTTTATACTTTGAATGGTTTTAATTTTTGTGAACCGCCCAGAGAGCTCCGGCTATTGGGCGGTATAGAAAGGTAATAAATAAAATAAATAAATAATTGTGTTCCTTGCACTATTGTGCTAACAAAATAAACCACCTACTACATGAGCTGCTACAAATCTTCACTACCAGAACATCTTGTCACAGAAACAATGTGCATTCTTACCAACTGAGATGTTAGTGGCTTCAAACATGCAGAAGGCATCTTATGCCAGTCCATCACATATTTTGGCGAGAGGAATCCAAACTAAGATATCTGCAGAAAGAGCAACATGTTATATTTCTGCATTTCAGGTAGATATCAATATGTGGGCATGGGTGTCGTGTTTCTCAAAAACTTCCGGCCTTCTTGGGAGACAATAACGAGGCCTGCTAAGTAATCCACAAAGCTTTATTTAAGCAATGAACATCTCTTCCTGCCTGAAGAGAGTCTAATCTCTTGCAACTTTCCCCTAGGCAAAACTATGCAAACTAAGTGAGACAATTGTCCATTCAAGAATAATGGAAAGCCTTTTCCCAAGATGCCTTAACTTCAGAGAGACTAGTTCTGAGGCAGCTTCTAATGAGATGCGAGCCGGGCTGACTTTCTCTTGCCTTCCTTTAGCTCCACCCATTTTAGCCTGTGATGTACTCTAGGATTGGCTAACCTGTTGGTGCTCTCTTCTTCAGAAGAATGTTGGCTTCGCACTGACTGTATTATTTGCCCTTGACGAGATAAGCCCTGGAGAGAGTTCACCACCAGCTGGTGAGGAGCCTGTGAGAGCTTTCTCCCCCACTGGTACAGGCTGGCCTGTGTCTGACACTGACTCCTCTACTTCAATGTCTGATTCTGATTGATTACCTGAAATACCTTCCAAAATAGGGGGAGCAAGGCTAGACATGACAATGGGTTTCATTATACTAATTCCGCTATTCGAAGCTGGGAAGGGGCAAGTGATGCAAATGTGAAAATGGAGGTCAATGTTGCTTAAAGGGTCATCCTTGGTACCCATGTCTCTTTCTTTATCAGCTTGAACGTGGTGTTCCACTTCCAAGCCCAGCAGACCTGATGTACAAAATTCTGGTGAAGAATAAAAAGAAGTCCCACAAGTCTGTAGATGGGAGCACAAAGAAGAAACTGTCTGAACAAGCTTCAAATGCATGCAGTGATGCTTCTAGTGGGTTTGAGCCTTCCTCTCCTGGAGCAGGTAAAAATACATGAAAACACAAACATCTTTCCTGTAACATACAGAGATGGCCAAAAAGTCGGGATGATTATCATAAATTGCAATCACTTTTAAAGAAATAAGAAGTGTATAAGAAAAAATACTGCACATGATGCAAGCACAAGTCAATATCGAAAAGTATATTACATTAGTTTCTCATTGGGCAAGAAAACACTCTGTTTTCCAGGTAGTGGTCTGCAGCCAGAAGTATATCTAGCCATCCTCCTTCATGAATGCCTCTCAAGTAGCCATAATAATAATAATAATAATAATAATAATAATAATAATAATAATAATATGCCATGTACTGCTAAAGTATGAAGAATCACATACATTTAGACATATCATTATTAGGGCTGTGCACGGACCCCCTGAATCGCTTCGTGGCCCAGACTGCGGTGGCAGAGCCAGGTAAGCCCCCTCCCCCCACTTACCTGAACCTGTCGCAGTCTAACACAGGCTTCAACTGAGGCCCAGGCCTCAAAGCGGAGGCAGGCCACAGTCTGCTTCCGCTTTGAGGCCTGGGCCTCAGTTGAAGCCTGCGACGGACTGTGACGGACACAGGTAAGCCCCCCCTGCCCCCTTACCTGGCTCCTCCACCATCGCCAGGTGAGCCCCCTCTCCCCCACACTTACCTGCGTTCGGAGCTCCGGATGGAGGCGAACCACTTCGCCTTGATCCATAGCTCCCTCAACCTGTTTAGGATCCGCCTTTGGCGGAGGCGAATCGGTCTGCTCCGCTCCCGCTTCTATGACCTGAAACTGAGCCGAGCACAGTCCTAATCATTATATACATATTTCTGTGTTTACACACACACTACGAAAGAGTGGAGGGATGTAATAAAATACCAGCTTATCTTTGTTATAACTTGAAAACAGTTTTTGTTCTTACAAGAGAAACTCTGGTCATCTGTTGATTACCATTTGAGAGATTAGAAGTTTGCTTTTGGGACTGATTCCTGTGCATGGGTTGTGAGCTGCCCACCTATCTGATGTAGGAAAATAATATGGGGCAAATCCTCTCTGTTGCCACTTCAGCATAGCCCAACTTGAGACTGACTGAACTTTTGAGACAGTGAGGCGACCCTCGTGATTCCTGTCTGCCTTACATCAATGTGTCTCACTCCTTGTAGTGTGTTTCCATGACAGCAGCATCCTTCCTTTTATGTCATACATGCCAGTATTTTTCTTGGGTTCTCACTAGTTAGCATCCCTTCAAAAGCTTGTCAGGAAATGCTGCCTTTTAACAACACTGGGAGCCACTCCGCACACCACAAGATCAATGTCTGTTGTGGCCAGATCCACCCCCACCCCTCACCCGCTCCCTAAACATCAACTCCTCAGAAAGGTATTCTCATTATTTCCAGGCATATGGGACTAGGAAGAATTAGTTCCCTTTGCTTCATGATCAAATATTCCCTGTGAAACCTTGGGCTATTAGCTTGGTTTCTTTATGTCCCATAGCAGGGCCCCCTCAACATGAGAAGGAAATGCTTTTCTGTATTTCAGCTAAAAAATATAGATTTATCCTAAAGAGAAAGTTTGCTGGACAAGAAGAGGGTGCATTCTGAATGGGCTTCTAACGTTGTCACAAATATTCAGTGGTGTCCGTTTGCTCCAGCCGCCACTTCATTCCGGTTGAGAAATAAGTCCAGCTCTGCTGCCAGTCAGAGCAGGAAATATCAATCTAAGGTCATCGCTTCATACATTCTTTGTTCTTACAACCAGCACCTATTTCATTTCTTTACTCTCCCTGTCCAGGTGGTGATGATGGTTTTTAAGATCTCTAGCAACTGTACAAAAATTAAAATAACATGGGCACAAATAGCACAAGCATACAACGATACGTAAAAAAAACCACACACAAAAACAAGACAAGTTTAAGTGGGAAAAGGAAGCAATAAGCAATGAACGTTCATGTTTCTATAGGCGCAGTGTTGCAGGCTGTTAATGATGTCAGGTTTATAAGATTCCCCCTGGGCCTGTCCATCAGTCATGTTTTGTAGTAGCTAGAGTATCAGACTGGGAGTGCAGTGCCCCGTAACAAAGTATAGTATAAATTGCCTGACATTGCTGCTTCAGCGTATAGCCACTACATGCCGAGGCAAGATACATATTTGCAGCAAGTGAACATGAAACTCCGAGATCTGGGGGAAGGAGAGAAGCAACAGTGAGGCAAAAAAAGCAGTGGCATTTCCTTACTTCCAACTTTTCAGCCATCTGTAAATGAAAAGAACGTTTTAAGTTTTCTAGCTATAAATCGCATTCTGTGTCAGTTCAGCATCCTTTTTTATTCGATCACCTCGTCACTTAATGCCTTTTGGGGGGGTGTCTGAGCAGGGCTAAATAACGTCATAGTGTTAATGTGTAGGTGGGAGTATTTTGACTATCTGGCTCATAGATAAACGCTTGAAAAAACATTTCAACACCCTAAGACACCACCTTGAGCCTCTGATACTGTCATTGCATTTGAAGTGAAGCTTTTCTGGTGGTAGTTGTAGTAATAGTTAACATGTGAATCAGGAGGAATAATCTACATTGATCTTTCTTTTTCCAATTAAAATGGTGCAGGGGAAGCGGAGATTGACAGTGATGATGACGACGATTATGACGATGACTGCAAAAAATCATCAATGGATGAAGTAAGGAATGAATCATTTTGAAGTACAAATTGCCCTGACTTGACTTTGAAAGTGTATTTGCATATTTGCCTATATGACCCAGTATTGTACTGCCACCTTCTGGATAGTGAGGACTCAGCCACAAATTTCAGATATTTGCTAACGGCTTTGTCAAGCTTTACTGAAGAGATGCAGTGTTTGAGGAGGCCTTTTTGGAGGCATATGGGATCTTCCGTTGCTTTGATGCTCTATACGTTGAATTCTATATATCCGTATTGAATTCTGTATCTGCCTCCTGCTCAGTTTTTATGGGCATGTCTAGACAGGGTGATATCCCAGGGATCTTCCCAGGATCATCCCTGTGCGTCTACATGACGCCAAGGGCATCCCGGGAGCAGGGAGGGATGATCCCTCCCTTGCCCCGGGATTTCACCCTACCCTTTAATTCTGATTTTTCGCATGGTCTGTAAGGAATGGTGAGTTGTCTGAGGATGAGGACTCTGGGGATGAGCAGCCACAGGCGGGACCCAGTACCAGCTTGGCTGATCAACAGCCAGCAGAGGCCTCATCCAGTGCAGACTTAGAAGAGGAGCAAACAGACTTGTTACACGTGCCCTCGTTCAAACAGCAAAGGGCAGAGAAGGAGGCGTTACGTCGATCTAAGCGGATTGCTAATAAACGCCAGCTGAACAAGGAACAGCTGTGAGGCTGAGCTGGTGTATTTAGATAGCAGTCTGCAGACCAGGAAATTGTCAGAGCTTATCTGGTTTGCCTGGGAGAAGCTCTGGACCGTGTACCCGTGACCGTGCCGTGTTCCTGCCGTGTTGTATCGTTTTGGACTCTGGACTTCTTGGACCTCGTGACTCTCTCCTGCCCTTTGGAATCTGGACTGGCTTATGGATTTTCGTGACTCTCTCGTACCCTCACTGACATCTGGAATGCTTTATGGACTGCCTTTGTGTTTTGCGTAAGCAACCAGCAATTGCTCTATGTATTTCTGTTTCAGCTGTGTGACCAATACACCTTATTAGTTACTTCTTTAATTGCTGTGTTTGCTGTTTCTTGGCGTGCTTCCCAGTCTGGGCACTCTGCCCAAAGAGATAAGCAAAAGTGGCTGGTTTCAGACCGGCTTCTTCAGGACAGAATAAGCTCTGACCAACGTTTTACCAGCACTTTTTCTGTTAAGAAAAATAAGAATGGAAAACCTTTTGGAGCAGCAGAAGCAGTTAGCTACTCAGGTGATCCAGCTCACGCAATTAATCACCATGCTCCAAGCGCAAGTGAATCAGGCAACGGCTGCAGCTTCTCAGCCTCCGCCGCTGCCGCGTAGGAGTAAATGCTTTGCAACCATGCCAGAGAGGTTTTCCGGAGAAAGGGGAATGCTGGACACTTTTCTTGCAAACTGCAAATTGCATTTCAAGGTCCGCCCGGAGGATTTTGTTACAGATGGGCACAAAGTAGCTTTTATTGTGTCCTTATTGTCTGGGTCTGCAAGCAAATGGGTTACACCTTATCTCAATCAGGATAGCCCTTTGCTTGACAACCTGGATGCGTTTCTGAAAGAAATGACAGCCATCTGGGGAGATCCGGTGAAAGCAGAAACAGCTGAGCACTGCATAAGGGAGTTGCGTCAGGGAAAGGGGTCAGCGGCTGAATATGCTACTCAGTTTCGTCTCCTGGCACAAGACCTGACTTGGAATGACAGTGCACTTCAGTCACAGTTTCGTTATGGCCTGGCAGAGGAGCTGTTGGACGAATTGGCACGCTCAGCACCGCCTACATCATTGGCTCTGCTCATTGAACAGGCCACCCGGATGGATGCTCGCTTATCAGCTCGTCGTTTGGCACAAAAAGGAACAACAGGATGGAGAGTACAGCCAGTGGTGGAGCCAGCAGCAACACCTGCAGTCGTGGTCTCGCCCTGTACTGGGGAGGAGCCCATGCAGCTGGGAGCTGTAAGAGCACATCTCTCTGCGGCGGAGAAGCAGCGAAGGAGAGCGGCTGGCGTGTGCTTATATTGTGGACATGGGGGGCATTTTGCTCGAGTCTGCCCTGCCAAAGGACAGAAGGGGTCTTTGTCGGGAAACGGGACTTCCCAG
This sequence comes from Elgaria multicarinata webbii, assembly GCF_023053635.1. Classification (NCBI taxonomy): domain Eukaryota; kingdom Metazoa; phylum Chordata; class Lepidosauria; order Squamata; family Anguidae; genus Elgaria; species Elgaria multicarinata. Next base: position 142,256,906 of record NC_086174.1, read on the forward strand.
GCTTAGGAGGGGTCGCTAGCCTGGGAATTTTGGGGGCAGAGGCAGGTGTGCCTCATGCAGAACCTAGAAAAGACCCTCTACTGGTCTCAGCAACGTTGTCAGAGGAGCAGGCTCAGGGGTGTGCAGTGGGAGTTATGGTTGACTCTGGAGCATCCAGCAATTTTATGGACTGGGCATTTGCTTCCCAACACAATTTCACACTAGAGCCGCTGGCAGAGCCGAGGCAGGTGGAGACAATTGATGGGCGACTTTTAAAATCAGGGCCAGTTACACACCAGACCACTCTGTTGAGGCTGGAGATCCAGGGGCATGTGGAGCGCCTACGTTTCTATGTGGCAGCAGTACCACATTTTGCAGTGGTTTTGGGGATGCCATGGCTCACGCAGCATGATCCCCATATTTCATGGGGTCGGCGGGAAGTACTTTTTGCTTCACCCTATTGTCAAGAACATTGTTGGCCAGAGCAGGTGCAGGCAGCCGTGGCAGTGGTTCCAAGATCTGCGGCCGCAGATCTTCCAGCAAAGTATGCTGAATTTGCGGATGTTTTTGACAAAAAGGAGGCGGATAGGCTTCCACCGCATAGGCCATATGACTGCACCATTGATTTGTTACCAGGGGCCTCTATACCAGCAGGGCGCATTTATTCCCTTTCAGAACCAGAGTTGGCGGTTTTACGGGAATTTTTGGAGACCAACATACAGAAGGGGTTTATTCGCCCTTCTAAGTCGCCTGCAGGCGCACCCGTATTCTTTGTACGCAAAAAGACAGGGGATTTGCGTCTCTGTAATGATTATAGAGGTCTGAACCGCATCACAGTGCGTAACCGCTACCCCTTACCATTAATTCCAGAACTTTTGGAGCGCCTGCGACATGCGAAGGTTTTTACCAAATTAGATCTTCGCGGGGCTTATAATTTGGTGAGAATCAAGGAAGGGGACGAGTGGAAGACTGCTTTTCAGACCAGATATGGGCACTATGAATATACGGTGATGTCGTTCGGATTATGCAACGCCCCAGCCGTATTTCAGCATTTTGTTAATGACATTTTCAGGGACTACCTGGATCGCTTTGTTATTATTTATCTGGATGATTTTTTGATTTTTTCCCCCAATCAGGAGGCGCATGATGCTCATGTTAAGGCAGTCTTGCAGAGACTTCGTGAGCACAGGTTGTACGCAAAATTAGACAAATGTGCGTTCGATCTCACGGAAGTGGACTTTTTAGGTTATAAGATCTCTGCAAAAGGAGTGGCGATGGATCACGCCAAGGTCGAAGCGGTCCTGTCCTGGCAGTCTCCTAGGACTCGAAAGGAGGTGCAGCGCTTTTTGGGTTTCGCGAATTTTTACCGGCGCTTTATTCCAGAGTTCGCGACTCTGGCGGAACCCATCACCCAGTTGCTGAGGGGCAAGACGGGGTTTCGGTGGACACCGGCAGCACAGGTAGCTTTCGAGCAGCTGAAGCAGCGGTTTACGGCAGCCCCAATTTTGCAGCATCCAGATCCACGTAAACCGTTTGTGGTGGAGACGGATGCGTCAGATGTCGCCGTAGGTGCAGTTCTGCTGCAGGCAAGTACAGCAGACTGTGGGTGGTTGCCTTGTGCGTTTTTTTCTAGGCAGCTTACTCCACCAGAAAGAAACTACACCATCTGGGAGAAGGAGCTCTTGGCAGTAAAGGCGGCCTTCGAGGTGTGGCGTCATCTGTTGGAGGGGGCGGAGTATCCAGTAGAGGTTCGAACCGATCACCGGAATCTGGAGTATCTACAAACAGCCCGGAAGCTGACACAAAGGCAGAAGCGCTGGGCTTTGTTTTTTGGGCGTTTCAACTTTCGGTTGAAATATGTTCCTCGGGCCCAAAATCGCCAGGCTGATGCCTTGTCCCGCAAGCCGGAGTATGCAGCGCAGACGGAGAGGGAGGTGCGGTCAACGATCCTGCGACCCGAACATTTTGCAGCAGCGCAGGTGCCCCCGACTTTGAGGGAACAGATTCGCCAGGTGCAGGGGCAGGACGCGTTGGTGCGGGAACAGGCAGCAGGAGGGGCCAAGGCACCGTTTCACATAAGAGACGGGCTCCTATATCACCGAGGTCGTTTGTATGTGCCAGCAGGGGTGTGTAGGGACTCAGTGTTACAGCTGTGCCATGACAGCCGACCGGCCGGACATTTTGGCATATACAAGACTTTGCACCTACTATCTAGAGACTTTTGGTGGCCGAGGGTGCAAGCAGATGTGGCTCGGTACGTCCAGAGCTGTCCGGTGTGCCATCGGGCAAAGGACATAAGGGGGCGACCGGCAGGCTTGCTACATCCGTTGCCTACACCTGTGGGTCCATGGCGGGTGATTTCAATGGACTTTATTACAGACTTGCCATTGTCTGCGGGACACACCACTATATTTGTAGTGGTCGATCTTTTTTCAAAGATGGCACATTTTGTCCCGTGTCCAGGGTTACCAACCGCCCAGGAGACTGCTCGATTGTTCGTGGACAATGTGTTCAGGTTACATGGACTGCCGGAGGGGATTGTCTCGGATCGGGGAGCGCAATTTACGGCACGTTTTTGGAAGGCGGTGATGCAGGTTTTGGACATCAAAGCGCATATGTCATCAGCCTTTCATCCGCAAACAGATGGCCAGACAGAGCGGACAAATGGCACGTTAGAGCAATACCTCCGATGTTACTCTAACTATCAACAAGACAATTGGGCGGGGTTGCTTCCCTTGGCGGAATTCGCCTATAATAATTCTGTGCACGCCTCAACGCAGCAGACACCGTTCTTTGCAACCAGTGGTATGCATCCACGGTGGTTTCCGGCGGTGGTGCCCGCTACCAAGGTTCCTGCAGCAGATCAATGGTTGCAGGAATTACAGGCAGTGCAATCCATGGTGCAGGAGCAGCTGCAGGTGGCCAAAGAGGCCTACAAGGTGGGCGCTGATCGGAGGAGGCAGGAGGGGCCGGCAATCACGGTTGGTGACCGGGTGTGGTTATCAACACGGAATCTTCCACGGCATCGACCCTGCCGGAAGTTGGATGCACGCTTTATGGGTCCATTTTTAGTAACAGCACAGATTAATCCGGTGGCGTTCCGCTTACAGCTGCCTCGGACTTTCCGGATTCACCCTGTGTTTCACCGTTCTCTATTGGTTCCAGCAGCAGGGGTGAGGCCGGATGCTGGGTCAAAGGCTCCTCCAGTCCCAGTGTTAGTGGATGGGGAGGAGGAGTATGAAGTGGCACAAGTCTTGGACTCACGGAAACATCAAGGGCGTTTGCAGTACTTAATTGACTGGCTGGGTTATGGGCCAGAAGAGCGCTCCTGGGAGAATGCTGGGGATGTGCATGCTCCTCTCTTGGTGCAGGACTTTCACCTTAACTACCCTTCCAAGCCAGGCCCAGCTAGGGCGGCAGGAGGGGATTATGGAGAGGGGAGTAGTGTAAGGAATGGTGAGTTGTCTGAGGATGAGGACTCTGGGGATGAGCAGCCACAGGCGGGACCCAGTACCAGCTTGGCTGATCAACAGCCAGCAGAGGCCTCATCCAGTGCAGACTTAGAAGAGGAGCAAACAGACTTGTTACACGTGCCCTCGTTCAAACAGCAAAGGGCAGAGAAGGAGGCGTTACGTCGATCTAAGCGGATTGCTAATAAACGCCAGCTGAACAAGGAACAGCTGTGAGGCTGAGCTGGTGTATTTAGATAGCAGTCTGCAGACCAGGAAATTGTCAGAGCTTATCTGGTTTGCCTGGGAGAAGCTCTGGACCGTGTACCCGTGACCGTGCCGTGTTCCTGCCGTGTTGTATCGTTTTGGACTCTGGACTTCTTGGACCTCGTGACTCTCTCCTGCCCTTTGGAATCTGGACTGGCTTATGGATTTTCGTGACTCTCTCGTACCCTCACTGACATCTGGAATGCTTTATGGACTGCCTTTGTGTTTTGCGTAAGCAACCAGCAATTGCTCTATGTATTTCTGTTTCAGCTGTGTGACCAATACACCTTATTAGTTACTTCTTTAATTGCTGTGTTTGCTGTTTCTTGGCGTGCTTCCCAGTCTGGGCACTCTGCCCAAAGAGATAAGCAAAAGTGGCTGGTTTCAGACCGGCTTCTTCAGGACATGGTCTCAAGATGTTCCTGAGACCGTGGGACGTATGGCCCGATGTCATGGTTTTGTCCTGGCTCCTTGCAAGTAACCGCAAGGAGCCGGGAGACAGGGCAGGGAGCTATTCAGGAGCTCCGTGCCCATTTGGGGTGGGGCGGTGGGAGCGGGAGGTTTTTTTTTTTTTTAATTACTTACTTTTGGTGAAGGCGTGTTCGAGCACTCATCTTGAGTTTTAAAAAACACAGAACCAAAATGGCGGGTGCGACATCCTCTTCCACCTGGGACTTTGTGCACCATGTGTAGACAAGGGGGACGATCTCGCGATCATAAAATCACGAGATCATCCCCCTCTGCCCCCCTTGTCTAGCCATGCCCTACGTGATAGGCAACGCTTTGGAGGCTTTGAGCTAAACTTATGTGGTTTCCAGTGTCAGTTCTGCTCTGAAACTGCAGCCGGGAAGGTGTGAACGCTCAGGCAGCAGCCAGGTTGCACGAATGATATTGAGCAAAATTTCATGGGAAATGTATACTAGACTTCTGAGGTTTATGTATGTGATTAAGAGCAGCGGTCTGGAAATATTCATCTGCTTTGTTTTTCAAGCTGAAAATAATGTTGGGGGATGAACTGTTCCCTGCAGGCATCTATTCTTAACTATAACTTTTTTCTCTGTGGCTGATTGTGGCCATTGTTTTTCTTTTCGGCTGCTGCTTTCTCCCTTGCTTTCTTCTTCCTCAAGTGATCCTAGCCAATCAGGGATCACATAATGATGTCATGACACCATATTGCCAGATTCGGATACCTAATGACACCATTCAGGGCAAATTAAAGCAATAGGGAAGGAAGGCAATGTTTCTTGCAATGCATTGTCTTCCTTCTGGACGAGGAAACACTTTCTCACACACGCTTCAGTACAATACTGGGAAATCATTGAAAAGGGTGGGTGTGGGGTGGGTGCAGGTGAGTGCTTTCCACCACTGTCAATTTTTGTGTGTGGAAAGTGCATCCTACCCTCTTTCCAGCTCATCCATAGCTCAAACCAGAAGGATTCTCAGTCATCCATTTCTTAAAGTTATGTTTATGATAAAACAATTTAAAGTGTAAATCGGAATGTTTGATTGAAAAGTGTACATCTGAGAGCAAAGGAGACCTGCTGTTCAGATTCATTTTTCTTTCTATCATTTTCATGTTATACATCTGGCTATTCACTGGCAGTTTGCCTCAGTCACTTATCAGAGGATGAAGAGTTACTTACACATCGCACCCCATTCTCCTCCCAGGAGGAAGATGAGTTCAGAAAATGAGTAGCTCCTAAAGGTTGCTGCCTCCCTCCCTCCCAGAGGGAATTCTGCCTTTTTCTCTTTTGCCAACGTAAGGATAATAATATGCAGTTCATTAATTTAGAACTGTCTGTTGCTGTGTGACTACCGTAATGAGAGTCACTTTGGCCTCTGTTACTGACCAAAGAACTACAGTTCTAACTTTTCCATGGTAGCAAGCACAACAGCAAAAGAAGATAAGTCTGGCCCCAACTGGATGCAAATGCTTGTTAACAACTCACTTCTTTGTCCTGTCCTTATCAAACTGATCTCTACCTTTTCCCTCCATTTCTCTTCTCGTGTGTGTCTTTTTTGTAAGGCCATAGCTAGACCTAAGGTTTACCCCTGGATCGTCCAGGGGTCAAACCTGTTCATCTAGGTGACACACAGGGGATCCAGTGCTCAGGCAGGGGCAAACCCGGGATGATCCCAGGATAAACCTTAGGTCTAGCTGTGGCCTAAGTCTGAGGATCTGTCAGCCTGAGTTTGTAGGCCTGAGGATTTGACTCTTATTTGTGTTTATGTCTAGCACCCATCCCAGTGTTGTGTATTGAAGTCAGTGTGATGTAGTGGCTAAGGTGTTGGACTGGGAGTCGGGAGATCCGGGTTCTAGTCCCCACTCGGCCATGGAAACCCACTGGGTGACTTTTTGCCAGTCACAGACTCTCAGCCCAACCTACATCACAGGGTTGTTGTTGTGAGGATAACATGGAGAGGAGGAGGAGGATTATGTACACCGCCTTGGGTTTCTTGGAGAAAAAAAGGCGGGATATAAATGTAATAAATAAAATAAATTAATTTCCATGAGTCCCTTAGAGAGAGAACTTATGTCAGATGAGCAGGATTTTTAAAAAGTAATTGGTTCCTATATATTTCCACATCATCATAGCTTTTAGAAATGTTATTTGACTTGGAAGTAAATACCCAATGGCATGGCAATAGTTCCAAGTCTTATGTAGAATGGGACTATGTAGTAGTGATGGACAGAACCACCGCCTTCTGCTCTTGGTAAAGGTTTAGTAGACTGGATTTTAAGTGAAAAGCATATTCTATTGTTGGAAAATATAGGAAGCCCTTGAAAAGATTCTCCATGTTTGCATCTGGTGGCTGTCATTATGCAATTAACTTCATGCTGTAGATAGAGATGTTAACATTACTGGCAGAACTATTACTCATGTTAGTCTACCTCTGTTCTAGGGGACAGCTGGAAGTGAGGCCATGGCTACTGAGGAAATGTCAAACTTGGTGAATTACATACAGCCTGTGAAGTTTGAGTCATTTGAGACATCTAAAAGTGAGTATGAAAAGTATTGACAACATCGTCTGTGTTCCATTTAGTTTTGATTGTGCCTTCTACCTTAAGAAATCTGTAGCATCAGTCTTTTGTGCTAAGAACAGGGCTGCTATCTGTTCGTTTAAGAGTGTGGAAGTTACCTATTCCTTCAAATTACATAGAGGCTTTCAGAGAAGAAGCAGACATTTTGGCAATGCATGAAACTGTTCCCTCCGTTTTTCTGACCAGTAGAGATTTAATTTTCTTCCAAGGAGATGGCAATGGAATCTTATGGGATCTTCTTAAGAATTTGTTTACTTACTTGAACAGAGATATCTAGGCTGCAGAAATAAGCATGTGGACAGTAGTAGATTGACAGCAATTTTAGTTCAGGTCTTCAAAATCTGATTCAGGATTTAGCAAAGCAAAATTCTGTGTCTGTTCTCAGAGTGCTTTACGATCAGCCAAAAGTTGTTTCAGCCTGCCGTTTTGGCAGGTATTTCAGGATGTCTGTTTTTTTCGTAAGGGCTCAGGATAACAGGGGAGTTTCTCTGTTTATAATTTGAGATGTCTACATGTATACCAATATAAAAAGGCACATTACAACTTATGCAACTGTGGGATGTTACAACATTTGTTATGACCCATGAATTGTTCCCCATAAATGATGAATTCAGTCCCTTAAAACAAGATTCCCATTTTGCTCCATAGCAGTCAGAATGGTGAATGATAGAAAAGGGGGAGGAATTGGGGTGGGAGAAGCCATGACTGCCTTTCCTCTTGTGAGGTTGCTAAACAGATTGTGAACACAACATGTGTTGCCTTGATTAGATGCTGGCCTTAGGTAGACCTTCCTTTTATCCCACGACGGAGGAGGGAAGATCCCACGAAGTGTTTATCGCGAGATCCCTCCTCTGTCTACACATGACAACCTTAGCAGGAGAGGCATTGCGTCCGCCATTTTTTATTTTTTTAAAGAGGAAGGAGCGCACGAACACTTGTGCACTAAAGATAAACATTTTTTTTAAAAAAAAATAATTAAATTCTCACTCCCCCCCACCCTACCCCCAATGGGCACAGCGCTCCTCCCAGCATCGTGCAAGGAATCGCGCAGAGCCGGGTCAACCCACGGCAATGGGCCACATGTTCCCCGGTCTCGGGCTCAGCCCAGGACCGCAGAAAAAGTGGGCCCAAAGTGTAAGGCGAGATCCTGGGGCAAGGGAGGGATCATCCCTCCCTGATCCCGGGATCCCCTGTGTGTCATATGGACTCACTGGGACAATCCTGATAAAGCCCCATCTAGCTAAGGCTATGGAGAGGAGCAGAATTTGGTCACTTGATAGAGAATTGGGTTGACTTTAAAATTCACATCAGCAATATCCATCAGGAGTGATGCTTGAGCCAAAAATGGCTCGTACCAATGTGCCCTTAAGTTAAAAGAGATGAGAATGTAAAAGGTTAGTGGTGCAATCAGTCAAAGGCAAGCCCTTACAAGTCCCATTGATTTCAGTAGAAAAGATGTAAGTATGTGCTCAACTCTTCCTCTCAAACTAATGTAAAATAAGGTGGTTGACTGTTGGATTTGTGCTCCAGGTTTTTAAGAGCAGTATTGTGCTAGAAACAGGTTTGGGGCTGTTTTCTTTATTATTGCTGTTGGCAAAATGCCTTCATTTACATTCCTAACATAGAACAGGAATGCAAAACCCATCTACTTGCGTACATTTCATTGTTTTTCCTCTGTGGTAGATTGGTTTATTAGAAATTAATGATCCATACTCATGATTGCCTGCTGGTTTTTGCTGAAGGGGGCTTGCTGGGAATGCACTTTGCAGCATCTTGAGCAAACAAGCTGACACCTTTTCCTTACTTAGAGCAGAACCCCCTTTGAGAGAGCCTGTCCTGTTTCGTTTCATTTTGACAGGGTAGAACTATGACCTCTGCTGCTGCCTGTTAAAGGAAGCCTATAGCATTTGAATTGCAATGCTGAATCTTAAGTACATTCATAGGCACTGTAGGGATCATGTTATTATTATTATTATTTATTTATTTATTTATATAGCACCATCAATGTACATGGTGCTGTACAGAGTAAAACAGTAAATAGCAAGACCCTGCCGCATAGGCTTACATTCTAATAAAATCATAATAAAACAATAAGGAGGGGAAGAGAATGCAAACAGGCACACAGGGTAGGGTAAACAGGCACTGGGTAGGGTAAAACTAACAGTATAAAGTCAGAACAAATCAAGTTTTAAAAGCTTTAGGAAAAAGAAAAGTTTTTAGCTGAGCTTTAAAAGCTGTGGTTGAACTTGAAGTTCTCAAATGTTTTGGAAGAGCGTTCCAGGCATAAGGGGCAGCAGAAGAAAATGGACGAAGCCGAGCAAGGGAAGTAGAGACCCTTGGGCAGGCGAGAAACATGGCATCAGAGGAGCGAAGAGCACGAGCGGGGCAATAGTGTGAGATGAGAGAGGAGAGATAGGAAGGAGCTAGACCGTGTAAAGCTTTGTAGGTCAACAGGAGAAGTTTATATTGGATTCTGAAGTGAATTGGAAGCCAATGAAGAGATTTCAGAAGTGGAGTTACATGGTCAGAGTGGCGAGCCAAGAAGATGATCTTAGCAGCAGAGTGGTGAACAGAAACCAACGGACTGATGTGAGAAGAAGGAAGGCCAGTGAGAAGAAGGTTGCAGTAGTCCAACCGAGAGATAACCAGTGCATGAACAAGAGTCTTGGCAGAAGAGACAGACAAAAATGATTGAATCTTGGCAATATTATACAGGAAAAAATGACAAGATTTAGCTACTGTCTCAATATGAGGAATAAAGGAGAGCGAGGAATCAAATATAAAGCCAAGACTACGAGCTTCCTTGACTGGAGTAAGTGTAACATCATTGACAGTAAGAGAGAATGAGAGATGAGGAGAAGGTTTAGGAGGAAAAACAAGCCATTCAGTCTTTGCCATATTAAGTTTCAAACGACGATGAAGCAACCAAGCTGAGATATCTGAAAGACATGCCGAGATACGATCGTGAACATCAGGAGAAAGATCCGGAGATGAGAGATATAATTGTGTATCATCGGCATACAGATGATGTTGGAGGCCATGAGATTGAATAAGCTTACCCAAGGGCAACATGTATAAAGAAAACAACAACGGACCAAGCACCGAGCCTTGCGGAACCCCTACTGAAAGGGGAAAAGAGGAAGACGAGCTGCCATTAGCCAACATGCTGAAAGAGCGACCCGCTAGATAGGAGGCAAACCAGTTATAGACAGAGCCACAAAATCCAAGGTCATGAAGGGAATCTAAAAGAAGATCATGATCAATCGTGTCAAAGGCTGCAGTTAGATCAAGGAGAATAAGAACGGTATAATGGCCTTTAGACTTGGCAGTAAGAAAATCATTGGTAATCTTAGTAAGGGCTGTTTCAGTGGAATGCAAAGGACGGAATCCAGATTGAAAAGGATCCAGAGCAGAGTTACTAAAAAGAAAATCAAGACAACGAGAGTAGACCACACGCTCCAGGATCTTTGAAACAAACGGCAACAAAGAGACAGGTCGGTAGTTAGACAGAGATAGCCTATCAAGAGTAGGTTTCTTGAGAATAGGAGAGACTGTAGCGTGTTTAAAAGCAGAAGGAAATGAACCAGAGGATAGAGAAAAATTAATAATATGAAGCAAGGAAGGGAGGATAGCAGGTATAAGATTAATAAAGACGCGAGAAGGAATCGGATCATGAGAACAAGTGGAAGGCTTCGAAGAGCGCAGTATTGTAGACAGTTCATCAGCTGAGACCGAAGGAAACGCAGAGAAATTTGCAGGAGGAACCGACAGATGAGGAACAGGAACTGGAAGAGGAGCAGAGCTGGCCAGATCAGAGCGAATAGTTTGGATTTTAGCATTGAAAAAAGAGGCAAAGTTATTAGCAGACAGAGAGGTGGGGAGAGATGGTGGATTAGGCTTCAGAAGAGAATTGAAGGATGCAAAGAGCCGCTGAGGATGCCTAGCATTTGACTGGATCAATGTTGAGTAATACTGCTGTTTGGCCAATGAAATGGCAGAAGAGAAAGAGGAGAGTACAAATTTGTAATGGACAAAGTCCGCCCAGTCCCTGGTCCTACGCCAAAGGCGTTCAGCTGCCTGGGAACAAGAGCGAAGGTAGCGGAGGGAAGAGGTGAGCCACGGTTGGGGTTGAGAAGGGCGAACTATCCGAGTTGTAGATGGAGCAAGATTATCAAGAGTTGAAGATAAGGAGGAATTAAAGAAGGAGACAGCTGAGTCCAAGGAGACAGCCGAAAAGACAGAAGGAAGAGAGGAGGCTAGAGACTGAGAAAAAGCCTCATAATTGATAGATTGCAAGTCACGACAAGAGCGAGAAGCGGGACGTGAAGGAGGAGGATTATGAGTAATATTGAAAGAAACTAGGTGATGATCTGACAACGGAAAGTGAGCAGTAGAAAAGTCCAAAAGAGCAATTCCGAGTGAGAACAAGATCCAGACAGTGTCCAAGGGAATGTGTGGGTACATCAGACCAAAGCTTAAGATCATAAGAGGAAGATAATGAGTGAAATCGTAGAGCTGCAGCGTCTTGAGGGTCATCCACATGAATATTGAAATCACCCAAAATAAGAGTAGGACAGTTATCAGAGAGGAAAAAGGACAGCCACGAATCAAAATCAGAGATAAATTTTGAGGACGAGCCTGGGGGGCGGTACAGAACTGCAATCCGCAATCGCAATGGAGCGAAAAGCCTCACCACATGTACCTCAAAGGAGGAGAAGCAATGTGAAGGTGGAATGGAAAGAGGCTGGAACTGGCACAAACTAGATAATAAAAGACCCACACCACCACCCCGACCCTCTGGGCAACTAGTGTGAGAGGAAGAGAGTCCTCCAAGAGAGAGGGCAGCAGAGATGGCGGTATCATGGGCAGGAAGCCAGGTCTCAGTAAGAGCAAGGAGGTGGAGAGACCTAGAGATAAACAAGTCCTGAATGACAGGGGCCTTAGAAGCAGCAGAGCGACAGTTCCATAAGGAACACGAAAAAGGCAGCTGAGAAGAGGGGAGACACCGAATAGGAACTAAGTAAGGAGAGACGAGATTGGAACGAGCCATAAGGAATAGATATGAGGAGAAAAGAATTGAGAGGAGAAAATGAGAAGATTGTGTCCTGAATCAGAAAGTGGCAGCGACCAGACCGCGGCTGGGGTTTTCCTCCGGAGTAGAAGTTCCGTTTGACCGGCTTCGCACCCACGGCAGAGAGCCTCAGGCTGAGAGCCCTTGTGCTCTCGCCCTTCGGCTCGCGCCTCCAGCAAACTGGAGGCTGAAAAACCTAAAAGAGGCAGAGTAGATGCTGAAATTCAAACAGACCAATCAATGTTGCTCAACAGCTTCTCTGCTGAGCTTAATAGCAGCTGCTCTTCAAACTGCAAACTACAAACTGCAACCTGGAGGCTGAAAAACCTAAAAGAGGCGGAGCAGATGCTGAAATTCAAACAGACCAATCAATGTTGCTCAACAGCTTCTCTGCTGAGCTTAATAGCAGCTGCTCTTCAAACTGCAAACTGGAGGCTGAAAAACCTAAAAGAGGTTTTAGTAGTAAAGTAGTAAGACCCAATAGTAAGACTACTGTAAAAAAAAAAAAAAACAGCCCGCAACACTCTTGCAATTGCAGAAAGAAATACACCACCATCTTCCTCTGATAATTCTATGGATTCCGCAGAATCCACACCGCTCCCTCTCTCCCCCACCCCAATCACAGCAGCTCGTCCAGATCTCTTCTGCTTTTTTTTCTTTTGTTTTCTCATGTCTTCCAAATCTACATCCAGCTAAGTCAGTGTGGAGACTATCCCTTTGCCCTCTTAGAATCAATAGGTTTATGAATACATAATGGATGCAGGATTACAGCCTCAGGTTTAGCATCTCAGACAAATCCACATGGAAGTAAATTCTGTTGAAGTCAATATGGTTTGTTTCTAAGTTAAATGTCTTTAATATCAGGAGCCATTCCTTTTCTGTCAAGAATCTGATTGTTGCTGGTTTTAGCTCTTACTGGTTTTAGATGTGAAGTGTTGTTGTTAAATGCTGCATTTAGAACCATTTAGATTTATTAAGCTAGAGGAGGCAGGACCATCCTTACCATGTAGCAAGGTGAAGCAACCTGCTGCAGATGGCACCATGAGTGGGAATAGATGAAGATAGGAGTTAGTATCTAAATGATGCCACAGGAGTTTTTAAAAGCCTTAGCTAGACCTAAGGTTTATCCCGGGGTCGTCCCTGCCTGCTCCCGGGATCCCCTGTGTGTCAACAGGGATGACCTCGGGACGATCCTGGGATAAACCTTAGGTCTAGCTAAGGCCAGTGTGTTGGACCTAACATTGGAGCAGGGTTATTTGTTTATTTATTTATTTATTGCATTTCTATACCGCCCAATAGCCGAAGCTCTCTGGGCGGTTCACAAAATTAAGACCATTCAAAGTATAAAACAACAGTATAAAACCATAATATAAAATACAATATAAAAGCACAATCAAGATAAAATCAGCAGCAATGCAAAAATACAAATTTAAAATGCAAATTTAAAACAGCAAAGTTAAAATAATTTATAGACTGTTAAAATACTGGGAGAATAAAAAGGTCTTCACCTGGCGTCTAAAAGCATATAATGTAGGTGCCAAGCGAACCTCCTTAGGGAGCTCATTCCACAGCCGGGGTGCCACAGCAGAGAAGGCCCTCCTCCTGGTAGCCACCTGCCTCACTTCCTTTGGCAGGGGCTCATGGGGGAGGACCCCTGAGGAGGACCTTATAGGGTCCAGGCAGGTACATACTGGAGGAGGCGTTCCTTCAGATAGCCTGGCCCCAAGCCGTTTAGGGCTTTAAATGTTAATACCAGCACTTTGAATCGGCCCGGACCTGGACTGGCAGCCAATGAAGCTGGAAGAGGACTGGTTGATGTGGTTTCGTCGGCCAGTCCCTGTTAGTAGGCGGGCTGCCCTGTTTTGTACCAGCTGAAGTTTCCGGACCATTTTCAAAGGCGAGAGGTTTCATAACGAGAGGTTATGAGAACATGGATAACTGTAGCTAGGCTATCTCTGTCCAGATAAGGGTGCAGTTGGTATATCAGCCTGAGCTGTTGTGTGCATGTGGATTTGATGCACACTCAAAGCCATTTTTAAAATGTCTCCGATCTTGGGAAGGTGAAGTGCATAGTGTTTCATTCCAGGTATGCCCGTCGTTCCATTCTTAACACTGCTATTGTCTCCTCTACTTCATGCTTGTTTTGTGAAGGAGTCCTAGCGTTCGTCTTCCATTGCTTCTTCTTGCTCAGGATATGTGTCGCTGTAACGAAGTATGCCCAAGGCTAGGAAGAATGAAACTAACTACATTGCAGGCAGGTCTAGAATAGCAATGCCATGCTGATAGGAACAAATTGAAAAATGCAATACTTTTTTCTACTGGTCATGAAGGATAGCTACCCCCGTATCTTGGAAACAGCATCTGGATAATGGGTTTTTCCTTGTCTTCAACATAACACGTAGAGTTAGCTAAAATTAATCTCCACATTTGCTACTATACTATACCAATTTTTTCTTTAGTTTTGCTCTCTGCCTCACAAGGGGCCCATGTGTTCCAATGAGTGCTAGAGACAGAATTAAATAACTGCTGGTATTTATGTTTCCGAAGAGAGAGCAACCATGTTTTTCTCTCCTTACAGCCTTTGGTGCAACTTCTTCATCTTTTTGCTCCAGACACAGCCTAACTTAATTAGAATTATGTAACCCCTTCCTCATTTCATATTTCATACTCTTACAATCTGCTTTTTAAAAATCTTGTCCAATGACTTCCTTTTCTCCAACCCTTCTTCTTTCTGTCCATTTCGGGTGAGGGTTGCTTTAACATCTGACTTGACTAAGCATTTTGATGAACTTGAAAGCTTGCTTATTTCTTGGGCCTCCTAGCTGGTCCAAATAAATGTACTATATTACCATTACTGATGGCCATCCTATGACAGTTCTACCTGGCATAGATTTTGAATGCCAGCACTGCTTATTCCTGTAGGTCAGGGGTAGGTAACAGGCAACCCGCTTTTTCAGCCTTTGCCACTGTGGCCACTGAAATTGCATGAAAAGAAAGTGTTCTGGGTGCGCACACTTGTTTAGCCAGCAGAACTGCAGTTCCAGATTACATCAAAACTGATGTCCTTTTGGCCATCACTGCAGCGAATTTGGTGGGGGCAGCAGGGTATGGCTCCCTGACCTCTGGGCATTGCCCACTCCTGCTGTAGGTGGCTAATGTCAGCAGAGATGGCATCAGGAGATGGCACCATCAAACACCTGCTGGCACCACCGCCAAGCACGAGAGACTCAAGATGCAGCTATTGCTGCTGCTTCGTGCTGACTGTTCACCTGCCCTCTCTGAGCAACTGAGCAGTGACAGCAGCAAGGAGAAGAAAGAACAGGCTCCACTCATCTTGCCTTCATGCCTACTGCACCAAGTTGGCTGCTGCCACTGCCAGATTTGTCGCAGAAGTGGCGTCATCAAGAAGTGGCGTCGTCAATATTGCAGTGTTTTTGCAAGGCAACAAGGCACCCAAGGGGCTTCTGGGAGCGTGGTTCTGCTTGCAAACAAGGCGTGTGCTCCCTGTGTGTCTTGTTTGCCTGCAAAAAGTGATTTATTTATTTTGCCCAATAGCCATTGTTCTCTGGGTGGATTACAATCTGTTAAAATACTAAAATGCCATACAAAAAGTTTAAAATATACAAAATACAATACAAATATTTAAAAGAATATAATACAATACAAAAGAACAAACAACCCAGAAATTAATAAAACAACCATAAAAATTGAGAACCAGGTCATCATCTTTATTATGTAGCCAAAATAGGTCTTAGCCAATATCATCCACCACAGCATCAACCAAAGACATCTTAGAATACAATATATAACAGAATATTATCATAGTTTAGTCACAATGAGATATATTAATTGCAGTTCCGTTAATACATCTGGATAAAAATTATAGCAGTCCATCATGAGCTGGGTCATTGTCCCCTATTGCGGAGAACCAGGTCTCTAAAATGCCCGGGAGAAAAGAAATGTGCAAGGTGAGCCTCGTTTAGGAGGAAATTCCGTAAGTGGGGAGCCGCAACTAAGAAGGCCCTCCTTTGTGACCAAGGCCCTGCTTGTTAGTAAACCATTCCTCAGTAATAGACCATTCCTCTTGGGCTTAATTAGAATGGAACAACCCTAGCCTCAATGGAGGAGGCCCTCTCTCTTGTCATCACTAACTGAGGTTTCTGAACGGTATTCAAAAGTAGCCCCATGTATAACACGTAGAATCATAGAATAGCAGTGTTGGAAGGGGCCTACAAGGCCATCGAGTCCAACCCCCTGCTCAATGCAGGGTAAAACATGGTGGTCATAAATGAGCTTATTGTCTCTGGGTGTGTGGGTGTATTCTGACTGGTGACCAGCTGATTCAATGACATTTCATTTCTCTTTAAACATTATTATTTTACGTTTTTTTGATTTCTTAGTAACATAGTACAGAAGTTCAGACAAGGTCAAGAACCTGTGAATAGCTGCACTGCAGTGAAAGATTTACTTAGAGGAAGGACACACTGAGCCATTGCTTGGCATGGACTTGTTCTATTTGGTTTGCCTTGTATTTTTTAAATTAATGAAAAGCATAATAAAATAATAAATCAACGACCCTGGCTGAGGTCCAGAACTGTGAACACTGACAATGCAAAATGCTCATTTGCAATCACACTGATTTCTGAGCTCTCTGTCCTGATGATGATTAACATAGAAAATTAAGTGAGGCAGGTTAACAGTGGGCATATCTAGACCAGGGGTGGAGGGGGAGGATCTCAAGATATTCTGCTCGCAAGATCCTCCCCTTTGTCCAGATGTATATGCGACATCCTGAGAGGTAGGAGGGATGTCGTGCCCGCCATTTTCTATTTTTTTTTTTACAGAAGGATGAGTGCATGTGCGCTCCAACTAAAAGTGAGGGTTTTAAAAAAACCACGCTCCCCCCCACCCCCAATGGGCACAGATTGCCTGAAGAGCTCTGTGCCGGTTCCCGACTCCTCGCATTTACTCACAAGGAGGTGGGACAAAACCAGGACAAGCGCCCACACCTCCCGCAGTCTCGGGACGATCCCAAGACCATGGGGAGAATCAGGCTAAAAGGGCCTGCTGATGTCCCAGGGAAATGGAAGGATCATCCTTCCCTGCTCTCTGGATCCCCTGTGCGTCATCTGGATGCACAGGAACGATCCCAGGATGATCCCCAAGATAACGACTGGTCTAGACATGCCCTATGACAACCATTGCCATTGGAATAGACTTAGCATAATGTTAGGGTGCTTAAAAGGCCTCCCCATCTGAAATTCATATTGAGAATTCTCCAGGTTAAAGTGGAAGGCAGGAAGAAAAGAACATATGGCAAAAATCATGTAACCAATAATGTAGTAGAACTGGAGAGAACCATTCATATCTCTCTTTTTTCTTTTCAATTACAGAACGGAACAAGAGTTTTGAAATGTCTTCCTTTGTGGAAACCAAAGCACTCGAGCAGCTCACAAAATCTCCTGTTGAGTTTGTGGAGTATCTTTGAAACTGAGAAAATATCTTGTAAGAACTTAGTTATGGCTGGGGGAAAGAGATTGCTGAAGGTGGTCACTGGGACTCGATTTGGGATAAAGAAACATGGTAAACAGCACCTGTTTAAGCACTTAGTCCATGCATTTTTTTTCATAAGTATATACCATCATCATCATCACTTTATTACAATCCATAGATCCATCAAGGGCAAAACTCAGACATAAAACATAAGGCAAATTAAGACTATTATCAGCTTTCATCTAATACACACAGAGCTCTAATCCTGGCTGCCTTTATAAGAAATTTAGCAACAGCCAAAGACACTTTTGGGGACTTGTCTTCCAGCAGAAACTTAGTATAGAATTTATCTGAACTTCTGGGCAGTTTACACAGCAATGGGGTGATTATAGAACAACGAGCCTGATTATAAAAGCTACAAGACAGAAAAATATGCTCCATTGTCTCCACTTCCATATTCCTACAGGGGCACCATCTTTCTTGAAATGGGACACTAGCAAATCTTCCCCGAAGTAATTCAGTAGAGTAAACATTACATCTGGCCTTAGAGAAAACACTGCGGCATTTAGCCACCGACAGGTTCTTTAGGTAATCAGCTAGATGAAAGGGCCCAACATAATGGACATACATTGCACTGGGAGGACAAGAAACGTATGAACGGGTGCGCAAATCGCAAAAAAGCTATGTCTCATGGTAAATAGCACCAGTTTAAGCACTTAGTCCATGCATTTTTTTCATAAGTATATACACTGTACTATACCCCAAAGTCATTTTCCTTTCTTTTCAGCTTTAAAGAGGTGACCCTATAAGACAAAAGGACCACAGAAATAAACAGGATTTAGGATTCCAATTAAGTCCTTGCCACTTTGATGTCATGGCCACATCTAATGTTCTCTAGATTGTGCCCTATGTTGGTCACACAGCTTTGCTGATCACATATTAAGTCTTCAGCTATGTTTGCATGTGTTTTAGCTGCATACTAGTTCTTTTCCCATGGGCCTACAGGGCAGTTGAACTTGTAGAGCTATAAATCCCAATGTGTCTTCAGAATTGTGGATTCCTTGATACTGCCTTCTGTTTTCTTCCTTCTCCAAAACAGTAGTGTTTCAGTACTTCAGGAGACGATCAGTCAGTGGCTCAGTGGGGGGGGTGTCCTCTCCCCAGCACTGCTCCCATCTATGGGGAACGGTTGCTCCTTCATTTGGCAACCCCCACCCTTGGGATTTCTTACATATAACAAATGCTAATTTTTTCAGGGCATAAGGAACTCTCTACCACTATAACTCCAAGTTCCACAAGCTGACCATTTCCCATTATTACCCATTCTATTAGACTACTTTAAAACCTCCTAGCAGCTGATATAAGAGGCTAGGCGTGAGCTAGACACCACCAACACTAGAGATAAGGTGAACTGTTAAACAAGAAATTTATTAAAGGGATCTTATTTCATATCATATGGAGGAAGGTTCGAAATCTCTAACCCCTGGCAAAATGTCAAAGGCCTGAATCAGATGCTTGGCAGCCCCACCTGGTTTCTTTCAGTGCAACCTACTGATTGCATAAAATGGAAATCCATTTGGGGTTGTACATATGGCCACTGGTGTTGTGCATTGAGGGCACCCTTTTTTCAAGCTAGTGGAATTACGTAGATTGCAGCACCTGTATGTGTATCACCTCTTTACAGAAGCACCAGTCCATATACTTGGTGCTTCTTAGTGATCACTAGTGTGCCATGAGTCAGCTGAGATTCTGCACACCAATTGTGCAGGGTCTGTGGGTGGTCCCAGCCCAGCTAGTGGCCATCGACAGCAGAACAACCAAAAGTCCTTTCCTTCCTTCCTTCCCTCACAAACATTTCTACTGTACATAGAACTGCACAATCCATTGGCTTCCTACCTACCAGGTGATAGTAACATCTGTTGAACACATCCCATGCACCAATTAAGTCGCATCATCAGTTATTGCAAGTAATATGTACCAACAGTAATTGTGTTTAAAGCTTCAAGCCAGGTAGCTTTTCCAGTTGTATTTTATCTTAACCATGCACAATTTAGGTATAATAAAATGCAGCTGAGCCGAATTTATCCAAAAGGGACACGTGTTGATTCCTCAAATTACATGCCTCAGCTCTTCTGGAACGCAGGCTGTCAAATGGTTGCTCTTAACTTCCAAACTGTAGGTAAGCACCTGCTGTACTGCTCTCTCAAATGTTTGAATATGTTTTCTGGAGAAATTTGATGATAACAGAACAGAGTTTGTGAAATGAAAAGTAGAGAGTTGCATGCAGTAGCCTCTTAAAATTATTAGTTTTAATATGCTGTATATATGGGATTGTATCCAGTATTGGTCTATTGTATGCCCCATTAATTTCAATGGATCTACTCTAATATTGGGTACAACCAATGCAAAGCATTGTGTGCCCTAATCAAATTACCACTATCGTTTATTTTAACTAAGTGCTGAAAATGTAGCTCTTTAAAGATAGGGTGTTTATTTATTTAGTCCTTAGATTTTGTTGTTTGTTTAGCAAACTTGTCAATTGTACCTGTTCTTTTAATAAGCGTATCACTAGATTACACTAGTTGTCATTCCAGCTCCGTGGTGATATTAAATCTGGGGAAAGCTATTAATAATAGCATAATATTTGATTAGGAAAATAAAATTAGCATTATGGATATGCACGGTAAGAAATTAATTTGGGAGAGTGATAGTTCATTTGGTTCTGTTTCTTGGGCAGGATCTACACTACTGCTTATAATGGTTTATAATGGCTATGACAACTGTTCAGGCCCAGGACACATTACATATACCATTTTCATAACGATTTTAAAGTGTTATATCCTGCTTGGTGTAGATTGGGCCCAATTCATACTAATCCTAAAATCAGAGACTAGATGTAGAGAGCCCATTTTCCTCATGTAATTCAAAGTCTTTGTCAAGATCCCATTATGTTCAGTACTGAACATGGTTGTGGATGCAGACTTTAAAGAAGTCCATATTGAGTGTAATCAACCGTCAAAAAACTTGGTACTCTATAAAATGGTAGTGGATTTTGATAACCATTGGCAGAATAATGTAGGGTGACCATATGAAAAGGAGGACAGGACTCCTGCATCTTTAACAGTTGTATAGACAAGGGAATTTCAACAGGTGTTATTTGTATATATGGGTAACCTGGTGAAATTCCCTCTTCATCACCACAGTTAAAGGTGCAGGAGCTATACTAGAGTGACTGGATTTAAAAGAGGGCAGGGCACCTGCAGCTTTAACTGTTGTGATGAAGAGGAAATTTCACCAGGTTCTCCACATATACAAATGACACCTGCTGAAATTCCCTTTTCAATACAACTCTTAAAGATACAGGAGCCCTGTTCTCCTTTTCATATGGTTACCCTAAATAATGGGCAATTATAAATTAACTGTGTGATGATGCATCTGCATGGAGCATCATGGGGCAGCTTACCACATAACCTTTGCTTAACTGTAGCAACCAACCATGTTAGTGAGGCAGGTGTTACTGTGCCCCCCCCCCGCCACAACCAAATTAAAATTGGTCTTGAAGTGAGAAAAAAAACCGTGTTCCCCTCCTGTGATAAAGCAGCAACCACAAAGCAACCAGAACTTCTAACCTTGAAATTGCACAGGTGTGGCAGTGATTTCAGTAGATACGACTAATGTTTATGAAATGGTTGGGAACATTGTTTTCATAAAACAAAAGGCCATTCTGATTTTAGAATGCCCTCTCTGTGCTTTACAGTAATACGGTATCCTTTTCCGTTTCAAGCAAAGCAGAGAGTAATGGTGACTTTAAAAAAGACATACTCACCACCCAGCATTTAGCTTTTAACGGGCCTGTTCAGACAACACACTAAGCCAGGGTTAGGCTGCTAACCGTTTTGCAGCAACGGTTAGTGAGCATGTTTAAACCGTGGTTATGTAGCCACCATGGTTAGGAATGGTTCACATGACACACTAAGCCATAGTGTTTTGCTCAAAAGTTTTAACCACTTTGGCTTAGCATGTTGTCTGAACAGGGTCAATGTAGTCAGGCAATGAATGAGCAAAGAGCACCCAACCCATTTTCGTCCAGCCAAGCAGCTTTGGTTGTTGTCAAGCTGCTCTACCTCCTGCCAACATTAGGGTGACCATATGAAAAGGAGGACAGGGCTCCTGTAGCTTTAACAGTTGTAGAGAAAAAGGATTTTCAGCAGGTGTCATTTGTATGCAGGCAGCATCTGGTGAAATTCCCTTTTCATAGCAATAGTTAAAGGTGCAGGTGCCCTCCTCTCTTTTGTATCTGGTCAAGAGGGCAGGGCTCCTGCAGCTTTAACTCTTCTGATGAAGACAAAATTTCACCAGCTGCTACATGCATTCAAATGACACTTGCTGAAATTCCTTTTCCTATACAACTTTAAAGATACAGGAGCCCTGTCCTCCTTTTCATATGGTCACCCTAGCCAACATGGACAATATAATGAGTGAACTGGAAGATTCCTACAGTAGCAATGTCTCTTCAGAGGCTTGCATCATTAGAACTGCTGTTTGTCACATCTAACCCTACTGCCCCTGTTTTGGGAGAAGATGTTTCAGGTAATCAGTTTCAGAACTAGAAGACGCAGCACCAGACACCAGCCAGCCTGTACCAGTGAGGGAGGAAGCTCCCATGGGCGATTCCCCAGCCGGGAGTCAGCCCTCTCCAGAGCTTATCTCCTCAAGGCCAAATCCTACACACTCAGTGGGAAGTGAGGTTTCTTCTGGAGGTGAGCGTCCTGACAAGCTAGCTGATGCTAGGGTCCGCCAGAAGCTCAAACGCACGGCATGGAAGGAAGGTGTGAGAAAGTTGGTTTGATTATGCCAGAACCTGCCTCCGCACCAGGCACTCTCAGGTTACGGGCGTTTGGGAAGTGGCTTCCTATTCTTCTTCAGTGGAGAATTGTCTTGCTTAGTTTGCATAGTTTTGCCTAGGGGGATGTTTCCAAGAGGATAAACCAGTGGTTCCCAAACTTTTTCAGGTGACCACCCCCTTGGTTCCACAAACTCATGCCCAGTGCCCCCTACCCTACACTATAAAAATCATTAATCAGAATAGCGGTTTTCAACAACCCACTAAGGAAGATAATAACAATAAAATTAAAAAGAGTAACAA